>NC_084597.1:21950116-22271991 GCF_033807715.1 Cololabis saira
GAATGATACAACAATCAGTACATTAAAATAGATTTCCTTTTTCAATTAAGAAATAGGAAAAAGGTAGAAAGACAATATTTAGCAAATATAATATTTCTTTGATTTTACAAAATGTACCTTTTTGTGGAACAATAATGTATTTAGGTGTTGGCGCAATAAAATTGAGTCTAAATGTATGATTTTATATTGATTCAAAGGTGGATTTTTCTCAAATAACATCTGAATTGATCAGAATCAGGAAGTAGTTAGTCCTGGACAGTTACAGAACTTCCTGCTCTGATTGATTAAGGATGCCTCATATTAAGGATTGCTATCTTGTTGATAAGCTAACGTGTTCAGTACTTACCACCCCCTTCATGACCAGAGTCCCCTCCTACCAGGGGGATCTAATTAAAACCCTTTCATTGGTCTGTGAAGTTCATTCTAGTGTGTCCAAACTAAGTCATCCCTCTAGCCTTGTTTCCTCCGTCTCTAGGACCACTTCCTGTTTGACAAGCCAGTCTCTCCTCTGTTGACATGTGCCTTTATGGCCAGAGACTGGCCCGACGCCAGGGGCATCTGGTATGGTCTGCTCGGCTCCCTGCATGCTTGTTGCTGTGTGACCATTTATTATTATTACTATATATATACTATATATCTTTATAGAAGTAAGAAGTCCAGCTGCTACAAGAATTAAACGTGTGGTACATGTGCACGCTCAAGTTACTTATGCACAGATGAGCAGCATGAACATCAGAGCTGACATTTAAAAACAGACTTCGTCTCATCAAATACTGAGTTGTTGTAGCTGCTTCTCCTCAGGCACAACAATGAGAAGACCTTCCTGATCTGGGTAAATGAGGAAGACCACACCAGGGTCATCTCCATGGAGAAGGGCGGCAACATGAAGAGAGTGTTTGACAGGTTCTGCAGAGGACTCAAGCAGGTATTCTGGATTCTGGATGATGCAGATGTACATGGTTCCTGTAGTCACTAGCCCCCCCCCCCCCCTTGCTAAAAGGTCAGCCTTCAAGTACATGAGTGTATGTGGGGAGAAATTACATCTGGGCTCACATCTGCTTTACCAATCAGTGAGGACCTGGAAAACACTGCAGTTGTTCTACCGACCACTAGGGTCTGGATCCAGACCTGCAGCGCCTTTACTGACCACTAGGGTCCAGATTAAGTCGTTTCGATTCATTCTGCTCATTCAAGTTTGTCTTCACACTGGCTGCCTTTGAGTGACATCACAAGAGGTTTGTTTTATCCGGTCTACGGAAAGCTAAACTGACCCTAAACTGCCTCCATTTGTAGCATCCTAAATAAAAACATTTAAACGCTTCACTAGGAAGGTTTTCAGTAATCCTTATCATAATTACTAATTATTGCCAATCACTGATTGTAATTCAGAACGATTTTCTTGCAAATTTGTGAGTATATAAAGTCGCAATTTCTTTTGTTTTTTAACTGAAAATGAGTCAATTCCTAAATTCAAGATTTCTGAATTCTTACTTGAAATAAAAAATATTTTTTATAAAGGAAAAAATACTTTAAAAATTCAAATTATTTTATTACCTCCATCTCAGCTGCAAAGTTTTTATTTTTCTAGTTTTTTTCACTCTTAACACCTACCTGTCCCACAATGCATTTTGATTTCTTTATTTGTGCCATTATGGCACAAATAAAGACTGATTGGTAATATTTCCTCACGAGTCGTGAATTTGAAGCAAGAGCAGAAAAACTGAAGTGATTTACAAATATATACTTATTGTTGTTCCTTAAATGAGGCGTGTGAAGTGATGCCGTGTTGTCTCTGGCAGGTGGAGCATCTGATCCAGGAGCGAGGCTGGGAGTTCATGTGGAACGAGCGTCTGGGCTACGTCCTCACCTGTCCGTCCAACCTGGGCACCGGCCTCCGGGCGGGCGTGCACGTTCGCTTGCCGAAGCTCAGCAAGGTCATGCACGTCCAGACCTCAGACACACTTCCAGACAGATTTAACCTCTTTACTCAGCATCTTCTCAGATATAATCTCCGTAGATATTTTCATACCCAGTTCCACACACATTATTCCTCTTGAGCTCCATTTTATCCTAAAGTTATAAAAACCACAGCAAATTACACTCAAACCCACAAGGACCTTTCTGCTTTCACAAAATACTCCCAGGAAATCCATGTGTACTAATCCGCTGCTCAAAATAGTCCCTAAAAAATGTATGCACAGTTCAAATGTTATTAATCCCTCTGTTTTTTGTTTTATATGAAAGCAAAAAAAACAACTGATCGTAGTGAGTCTCAGCATCAGACAAGTAGAAGCTTTTATGAACTTTAACATATGACGTTTTTCACCGCGTCATCATTTATTTAAAAGGAATGAAGCTTCAGGGGGTCACTCACAAGCAAGTGTTTGTAAGCCGGTCCCAAGCCCAGATAAAAGCATCGGACGTAAAAACCTAGACCAAACTAAACATGAAATCATCAGAACCCAGTAACTCCATACCAGACCGTCTGAGGCCCGGGTTAACGAACGCTATCGGTGCTGTCGACCTAGAGGGGGATGATGGGTTGAAGCTGTTCTGTCATGGAGCTGACGGGAAGAGGACCGGAGGAAGGGTTATCCAGAGGGAGGAGCTTGTTTGGGAATCTTCTGGAGGTGAAGAGTGTCAGTGATGAGTCTGAAGCTAGAAATTGAAGGTGCAACAATCTTTTAGTGGCTATGATCCACTGCAGGGATGCGAGTTAGAGAAGTAGCTTGTGAGTGACATAGATGAAAGGATGGATATCACAGAGATGGATGTAGAGAATACTTTTTTTTCCCAGAAGTGGCAGGAACATGGGTTCACTTAAATCTAGAAGACTCAGGTCTACAAAGGAGTTCATGGTCCACCCAGTGACTGACAGGTGTCCAACAACCCCAAACTATGACTAACTTCCACATTTCAGCGGTTAGAACTTTTTTTTGTTGTAGTTAATAGTGGGTCTGAACCGCTCTGCAGGACGCACGTTTCTCCACCCTCCTGGACAATCTGCGGCTGCAGAAAAGAGGCACCGGTGGAGTCGACACGGCCGCCACCGGCGACACCTTCGACATCTCCAACAACGACCGTCTGGGCAAGTCTGAGGTGAGGATCTGCTCTCATGTCATGGGTTCTGGCAGCGCTGCAGAAGTGACCTCTGGTTGGTGTCCTCAGGTGGAGCTGGTCCAGATGCTCGTCGACGGGGTCCATTACCTGATCGAATGTGAGAAGAAGCTGGAAAAGGGCCAAGACTTCAAAGTTCCAGCTCCCATCTCTCAGTTCAAGAAGTGAAACGTGAACGGACAGAGAACTGCATAGCGACGCCCTTTAACTACTACAGAGGAGGCCGACGTCTCCCGCTGACACTGCAGTTCGTTAGGGTAAATTATCACGATCTGCACTTATAGGGAAAGAAATTCTACCTCAAGTTGAATCCAACCCTGACTTTCATAAATAAACTCTTTCAAAAAGTTTCTGTTTTTTGCTGCTTTTGACATAACATTTGCTATCGGACCGTAGCAACGGGTGAAGTCCTTGCCTATGTAACGGCCCTCAGACATAGGAACCTTGGTTTTTCTTTTCATGCAGTTCCTTTGAGACAGATGTGCAAAAGTTAGTACCCTGAAGATCCCTGCTCGATAACAGAACCATCTGCAAAAAGCAGAGAGGGAACCTGAACCCACCAAACAAGACCAACTCCAACCCCTAGCTGCACCTGGAATGTGTCTCAAAATAAAATTATAAAAATCGTGGGCAGGTATAATTACTTCTCTCAGAATATTGCTGATGTCTTTCCCACTTGGAATTATGCGAATACACACCTGAATGCTTGAGACAAACTACAAAAGCATCTGCTTCAGCTGAGGTCTGCATACCTGCCGATGGTCAGCACCATCTGGCTGCAGCTTATCTTAAGTCCTACTTAATGATTCTTGATTACAGCTTTTTCGGGAGCGAAATAAACCCACTGAACCGCTTAACTGACATGAACAGAAGTGGAAGAAAAACATTTAAACTCATTTGAATATTTATTTATTTATTTTTTTGTTCCTTTTTCTTTAAAAAACAAAGTTGAAGTGAACTGATTGAAAAAGGTATTTTACAGAGTACAGGGCATCGGGATGAGGAGGGAAAACAGACGGCATTGGATGCCATCTCACACAAAGCATAAAAATGTGTAAACAGGTCTGCAGAAGCTTATGATTAATCTGAGATAACATTCAACATTTAAGTAAGCAGAACAGCACTTATTTATTCAACTTATTTGACCTTCCACAGTGCCACCTCTTTTTCCCCAAAAAAGAAATCAGTAGAAAGAAGTTATAAACAACCAAACAGTGACACCTGGAGGCTGTAGCAGAGACATGCATCTCCACAGAGGATGATTCGAGTGCTAGATAATACAGGTACACGATCTCCGTGGAAACGCAGGGAAAGGAATGGAGGTGGGGCAAACGTGGAAACGGAGAGGAGGCCGGCGGGCAATCGCTCGACGGTGTTGCGCCGTCAGTCCACGGGTCGTTTTTCACTGTGTTTCTTTGTGAACTCCTCGGCGTTCTTCATGAACTTGGAACGCTCTTTAGTGTATTCCTCCGCCAGGTCGGCCCTCAGCGGGTGCTCCGGCTGGGGGCCGTTCACCAGAGCGATGAGACACTGGATCACTGCGGGACCAACCAAGCACACGTGTCATCATCTGGAACCCATCTCAGACCCCGCCCCCACCAGCAGGTAAACGTGGACTCACCTTGGCAGGTTCTTGTGGCCGGCTTCCAGTTCTCCACGCCGATGATGGGCAGACACACCTGGCCCTTCTCGTCAATGTTGGGGTGGTAGATCTTTGTCTTGAAGGTGATCTTGGGGGGCTTGAAGGGGTACTCTGCGGGAAATATGATCTCGATCCGGAAGGCACCTTTGTCATACGGAGGACAGTCCTAGAAAGAGATGAAGGAAGTGGTTTCTCAGAAAAATTCAGCTCAAAATACAGTTTTTAAAAATCTGCCCTTAAGTTTTAACATTTAGTTCCAGGAACTTTCAAAAGAACTGCAGGTTCTTTTGACCTTCTCTGTTCCTAAAGCAGTCAACAACCTTGATAAAAGCAACTAGTGTTAGATTAAAGAAGGGAAATTACTGCAAATAATGGGAGGGACTACTACTACTTAACCCTATATTTTTGTGTAAATGTGTAATGATAATCATGTGATCATGCTGGGTCTAGTCAGACAAATGCAACCCAAGATGCGTAAAGAAGCGCAAAGAACAAATGAAAACCATGCAGGCAATCCTAAGTCCCGCACGGTGGAAGAGCCTGTAGCATCAACGCGAAGGCAGCCAAGCATTAATACACTGCTAAAAATAGTCCCTAACAAATGGACGGTAGTGTTTGAAAGACAGGAGCTCCTCTTAAAATGCTACATGGTTTTTTTGTATAAAAGTTTAAGAACTTGTTTTAAAAAAAAAAAAAAAAAAAAAAAAATCATATGGACAACATAACTTTATCGACATGTCATTACCTTAACTTAGCAGATACAGGAAGTGTTTATTTCCTGTTTGACTTAATCAGTGTCTCACGTGATTGTGGAGGAACTTGGCTCGACTCTTCTTTTCAAAACCATATTAATTGAGGTCGTTGAAAGGTCCCTCCACAGCATATTAGTCAGGTTCAGGTCTGATCTCTGACCAGATCATTATTCAAGAACCTCAACTCTTTTATTATCCAGTTATTCACTTACTTTCTCTGATTGGCTGTATGTTGCCTTCTGGCATTCTGTTATACACCTGAACACTCCAGAGCAGCAACCTGCCAAAACTGCTTTTATGATGATGATTCACAGCACCTGGATGCAACTTACCCTCTTAAAACCTTTGGAAGAATACTTAGTATTACCCAAATTAATTAATGCCATTAATAACTGCACAATGAAAAAAAAAAATATATATATTTTGTTGTTCATTTGAGGTTGTACTAGATATCAGTGACGAATATAAAGCTCTCAAGATCCAGAGGGAAAATGAAAAAGCAGAAATGTGGACATTAAAGGCTGAAACTCCTTCAGGTCAGTACTTACAGGAACGATGAGTCCTTGCCAGGTCAAAAAATTTGATTCGTCCACTTGAATGTTGCGGAAGTGCTTCATCCCAGATTTGCGAATATCATCGAGCTCCTGCATTCAATTTGAAGGAATAAATCAGAAGAAAATGCATGAAATGATTGAACTTGTATGAATCATTTACAGGCGCCGGGTCAAACGGTCATGTCATTTAACAGCCCGGTCAGTTTCTCCACAGCCAAATACAACCACAGTTCAGAAAACCTTTTTGTTTTGTTTTTTAATTAACAAAATATTAACACACTACAGGTTTTAAACACATTTCTTTGGTTTTATTATCATTATAATAAAAGACTAAATGGTTACAAATTAATCTGCAGATGAACTGAAGGAGCTAATGACTCCAGCTTGACATAATCAAACCTCTTCTGACCACATGGGATCTGCACGCCCCAGTGGGACAAAGTGGTATTACAAGTCGTACTGGCCGGTCCTCACTCATTAACACTGTATTCTCAGTAGCACTGCAGATGTATACGCCATTCCAGGTGGTCAGACATGATACTGCTACACAAAGTGATGTAGATAAAAATCGCGTCAATGATTTCTCAGTTAATAAAAACAGAAGCTCAACTTAAAATACCCAACAGGCTTGTAAACAAATAAAAGTCAGTGTCATAAAGTAAGGCCAGTAATGTTCTTCTTAGACTGTACTTCTCACTGTATTTCATGCACACAAAGTCACCAAGAATCCACGACACCAGCCTGCGGCATTTTGCTGTACGCTCAGCTAAAGAGGACAACACAGACGCCAGCTTTGTTTGGTTTTCAATCACCGTTGTAGCTTAACTTTTATCCCTTTGCCTCCGCTGTAACACTGCTGTGCGCATGCAGTTCACCGCAAACTATATTGAACTCACTTTACGTGACACAGCCCACGCTCTGCACCCCCATCTCATCCATACCGTTCTTCAGCAGCGTTGTCACGCAAAATTATGTGGACCTGTTGCTTGTTGATACACCAGTTGTGTAGCATTTTTCCAGAGTCACACACACAAACACACACACCACTGACCTCCAGATACACTAGGTCCCAAGTCGATACGATATCAATATTCTTGTTGTTACCAAATTTTGCTTTGGCAATGGAAGTGATTCTCAAAAAAAAAAAAACCAGGGGCACGGTGGTAGTGCAGCCGTCTCACAGCAAGAAGGTCCTGGGTTGAATTCCTGCCGGGGACGCTGAGTGCGTGTTAGTTCCCCCATGACTTCAGCGCCCACACCCTGGGTGAGGTTGGCGAAAGGGCCTTTCTGTGTGGAGTTTGTATGTTCTCCCCGTGTTCCCTTGGGTAGCTAATGTGAGTTACCCTCACTAAAACTTGCAGCAGTCCTGGGCCTGTACCACTATATAGGGGTGTAACGATACACTAATCTCAAGATACTGAGGTCACGATAACGATACGATATTATAGCAGTATTTTTTTTAACAACCTTGAATGAGGAACATATGACTGGAAAAAAATTGTCTTATTTGAAAGACAAAATACAAAACAATGCTGTGCATTTGCCCTATTGTTACAGTTTGTAAGGCTTTATAACAGTTTAAGTTTTAAAAAGAAAGCCAGGCCAACCATTTTCCACAAACTGAACTAAAAGTAAATGTCAGGTTTTGTATTATGCATCTTCAGTTTCATACAAGTAAAAATATTTTGCCGTCTTCCCTGCGCACAAGTGCCCTGTGGTCAAAAGAATCCATATTTAAAATTCTTTATGAAAACAACAGATGCCATGTCCTCCAGACTGAAGAGTAGAGACTGCCCAGCTCGTTATCTGCATCTTTGATGGTCTGGAGGTGCAAAGTGTCTACGGAAGAGACTGCTGCAACATCTTGAAAAGAAACATCAATCCTGAAAGGTATATCCCACTTAAAGAGCCACATTTGCTCCCATCCAGGCAATGTTTTTCAGAGAAGGCCTTCCATCGTTCAGCGGGATGACGCTGAACTACTAGCTGCAAAGCATTACTTCATAGAAGAATCCAAGAAAACCACAGAAGGTGCAGGACTGGTAGGCAGCTCCGGTCCATATCAGACAAGAATAGGACAACATTTCTCCCCCAAAAGGTCTCCCTCACAGTCTTGATGACAGGCTGGTGGTGATCAATTAATTTGAATCAGCTGAGCCGGAGCAGGGAGACATCTAAAACATGCTGGGCAGCAGTCCTCGAGGACAGGACCTGGGGAATGATGACAGAGCGTATAAGAAGAACTGGACAAACCCCCTGTGACATCACCCAGAGGTATCTGAAGAGTGCTTTTGTCTTTTTTTCCTGGCGCCATGTTGTGGACATGCGGAACGAGCAGGCCTTATTTCCTCATTTCAGTCAGAGCCGTTTTAGTTCGGCTCCAGAGGGTTAACATTGTTGAAGCCGATGAAAGGCATGTAGAGAGAACGGGAAAGTGAGGAAGGCGATACACGACGGTCAAACAATGTGGAATGACTAAAACTACTACAGACCAACTATACTTTCCTGTTTCCAGCTGAATCAGGTTGTGATCAATTTTACTTCAGCTGGATTGTGGACGGATTCAGGAAGCAGGTAGAGCTTCAGGGGGATTCCAGACCACAACAGAAACCAAAACCAACCATGTCAAGATGAAAGTAAAAGACAGAGAGACTCTGAACTCTTTGGACTCACGCAAGGCCATTTTTTGGTTAACAGAGTTTAAAATTTATGCTGATTTAGGGCCAGTCCCAATACACCCCCTCGCCCTACTTTTCAGCCCTACCCCTAAATTTTGCGCGTTCCCGTGAGGGTAGTGGTGTCCCAATTACTCTTTGCATGTAGTGGTAGTGGGCATAACGAGGGGTAGTGTGTATGAATCTAGCCGTTCACAGCGAGGGATTTCAGATGCTGACTCGCCGACGGAGGGCCAGAGAAAATTTCCCAGAATGCTTTACGTCATCATTTTATACTGAATCAAACAAAAAAACATGGCGGACATTTCTAATTTTTTTAGTAAATAAAATCAATATTTTGAGTTAGTTTCTGCATAAAAATGCGTTTTGATTACATTTCTAGCGAGAAATATATATATTACTTTCATAATATTCACTCAGTGAATGTACATAATCACTCGCTTGCTCGTTGTTGCGAAGTTTTTTCAGATCTCGCCAGAATAAAGGCGGATTTATGGTTCCGCGTTACACCAGCGCAGAGCCTACGGCGCAGGGTACGCGGCGACGCGCGGCGTACGGTGCGCGTTTTCAACCTGATCTCACAAAAATCCATGAAATGCCCAGGACTGCTTACGTACCCGAACGTGAACCACGCAGTGACGTAGCAAGTGGTGTATGTGTGATTTTTTTTTTTGTTTTGTTTTTTTGCACAATAGTTGTCCTTATCTCTTTCATTCACTGTGACCGGAAAAGTCGGATAAACCATTCAGGAAAAGATCGCGACCTAGCGGTCGCGGGGGGTACTGCACCACGACGAAATGGAGTGACGGAGAAGTCCGAAGGATTCACGACGGCGTCACTTTGACGCAGAACCATAAATCAGCCTTTATATGTCTGCGCCCTTGTGGTCAGTCCAGGATCAGGCTGCTGTATGTCCTGGTTTTCTTTTAAAACCCATGCTCACATAGGCGTACAGTAATGGAAGTGGTTTTATCAAGGTGGAAATGGTCTTTATATGATTAAATCTGAGGTATTTTTCTGTACATACGGTGCTGTGCATGTGTACATCGTTTTATTTTTGGAATTATAGACGGCTCAAACGATTTCTTTATCATCTTCTGCCGGCAAAAAGTGTATTAGGTAGATGCTAACTTAAATAAACTAAATATTTAGATGCAAGTTATTGAGGAAGGAAATACTAACCTGTTCAACTGAGCCTAATCTACTAAAATTGCAAGGAGCATGAGGCAGGATTTATGAAAAAAACTCGTATACGTTTTAAGTTTTCTAGTAATGATGTCAGATGAAGCGTTCCAAACCAAAAAGAATGAGCCCTCTAGTGTATCTCTCCGTTGCTTTGAACAGGCTGTGTGCTGCAAAATGCGCTGCAATTCTGGGCCCGAATTTCCCGCGCTGTCCTGCGGATGTAACGTCAAATGACGCTGCATGCGCGTTCTCGATGGCGCTCGGCTTGGTTTGGGTAGACATGGATTCTTCCACAGCCGGCAAACGACCCAGCGCCACTCAAAGCCCACTAAAAAGTGATACCAAGAAGAAAACGCAGCCTTTATCAGAGACAAGTCGCGAGTCGAAAAGAAATTAGGACCAAAAACGGGCAGCCACACGAGTAAACATTGGATACACGTTTGAGTCATGGAGGCAGCTTCAACTTGAATTGGGACTGAAAACAGATGCTGACACGGCTCATTTCCTACTGACCAGGTAAGATAACATTGTAAGTCATATTTAGAGCTTGATTTGAAAATCACATGAGATTACCAAGGAGTCGGAGTGGCCTAACGTGCTAAGTAGCGCTCCCGTGCCGGTGTTCTGCCAATTTCTGCTCCTTTGCCGAAAAATGCTCCCTAATGGTTTTCTACCTTTGCAGAGCTACAATTTTACTGTGTTTTATGCTGCGTTCGATTTACCTCGGAAGTCGGAACTGGGAACTAGGAATGGCGTCACAGCTGAGTTATCAGCGTTCCAGTTACAAAGTCGGAAAACAAGATGGCCACGTCCACGAAAGCTGTTCTAGCGCTTGCCTTGTCCGAATACAAGCAACTTCTGGACAAATATGCGGTCCTTCTGCTACTTTCAAACACGGTGGATGAAGAGGAATCAGAAAGGAGCACAGCTCTCTTCTACTTACTGTTTACAGCCGGGGCAGCCATCTTGGAATGTTAACTCGGGGGTGGTGAAGATTCTCCCACTTTCCGAGTAGGAAATCCCACTTCGAGCGGCGTTCCAGTTGAAAATTCCGACTCGGAACTCGGAAATTCCGACTTCCGAGGACAAATGGAACGCGGCATTACTCCCTATCCCACTTCCCTTTTCCCCTCCAAGTGGTCCTTGTATCTTGCCAGGTCGTCATTGTAAATAAGAATGTGTTATTAATGACCTGCCTGTTTAAATAAAGGCGAATGACTGAATGAATATCAAATTAAGCAATTGTAGTTTTTTTTCCTCTTTATCTCTTTATGTAATGCAATTCATGTTATGGGTAGTGTATTTTGAATGATCAAATACTCAACATCCCATATTATCAATTTTACATGGTGCAAGTAGAGATGGGCGGTATGGACTAAAAAATTTAATCACGATAATTTCTGGCATTTATCCCTATAACGATAAAAATGACGATTAAAAATTACCAATTCAACTCCACCTTTAACTATAAATCAATCTCGCTCTCAGATCCGCCTTGTTTGTTACACAAAAACGTTATCAACGGGAATTTATCCTTCTTTCTTTCTTTCTTTCTTTCTTTCAGGCTCATTTCTTTCTTTCTGGCTCATATCTTTCTTTCTGGCTCATATCTTTCTTTCTTTCTTTCTTTCTTTCTTTCTTTCTTTCTTTCTTTCTTTCTTTCTTTCTTTCTTTCTTTCTTTCTTTCTTTCTTTCTTTCTTTCGACTCATATCTTTCTTTCTTTCGGGCTCATTTCTTTCGGGCTCATTTCTTTCTTTCTTTCAGGCTCATTTCTTTCTTTCTTTCTTTCTTTCTTTCTTTCTTTCTTTCTTTCTTTCGCTTTACACAAAAACATCAACGGGAATTTATCGTTTTTACCACGAGATGACAAATTCTTACCGTGGGGAATTTTTTTGACGGTTTATCGTGAACGGTAAAATATCGCCCATTCCTAGGTGCAAGAAATGATTGGTGTGGCAATCAAACTTTGAAAATCCACTGTGCGCATGCGTAGAAGGCAGGTAGCAGAAATTGGCAGAACACCGGCGTCGCTGTTTGCTGCAGTGACCCCGACGGCCGTCGTGGCGCTAATGAGTCTCATTTCTTATTCTTGCCTCATGCTCCTTTAATCAACCAAAACAACAGCATCAGTTTACTTTTCCCTCAGTGAGGGATTATAAAACCGAACACGGTGTTATTTATTGTGTTAAATAACCCGACAGCATCTGTCAGCAACTTCTCCATGGAGATGCGACTGAGGCTCAGCTGGGTGTGACGTCACGGCCGGCGTGTGACGTCACGGCCGGCTGCTTCCTCCTCGCCGGTCCTCGGACCCGCATCCGCGGAGCTGCTGAATCACGGTCCCCGCCGGCCCCCGCCGGGCTCTGTCTGTCTGTCAGTCAGGGCGTCATTATCCTTTCATTTTCACCCGAGCGACAGACGGACCCGCTTCCTCTCCGTGGTTGTGTCTCCAGACGCCCCACGAACAGCTCACACGAGTGGTTAAAACACTGCGCAGGAGCTGTGAGTTGGTAGTGGAGTGTTATTTTACCTTACATAGTCTCCTGGTCGAAGTCATTGTGCTGCTGGTTTGGTTTCCCCTCTTCCTGTTTCTGCCCGTTACTCCCTCCTCGGCTTCTTTGGAGTTGCTTTTATAGCTGCTGCCGGACGGCGCTCCGCGCACACAGCGCCCCCTGGCGGCCGGGAGAACCGTGACGGGGCAGCAACACAGGGACGTCACAATCAGAATCAGGTTTATTTGGTCCAAGTCAGGACAAACAATACAGGGAATTTGACTCGGTTATTTTCGCTCACTGTACAGTAAATAGACAAATAACAGCTCTTATTAACATACATACAGTTTAAAAAAAAGTGAAAGGTGCAGCAGTATGAGGTTAGGGTTGCCACCTTTCAGAAATAGAAACAAGGGGCGCCCCGATTTCAGCAGCGCAGGAGCCAAAAAAAGGGACATCCCCAAAACTTCTAAAATGCATAGAAATATATATATTTTATGCGAAAAAAAAACAAAATGCTTTGATTTCAAGTTTAAAGTGCTTTAATAGCATTGAACTTGCATGGCTGTACAGACAGGCAGCCAACCATACTAGCAACTGGAATAGCCCCCTATGCTATGTTTGTGTAAAAGTATGGTAATATATGGTGTATATAGTGTAAAAGTTAATTTATTTCAATACTTCAACTGAAAAGGTGAAACTAATATATTACATAGTCTCATTACATGCAAAGCAATATATGTTAAACCTTTATTTTTTGAGATTTTCTATTTGGGGTTATCATAAACTGTGAGCCATAATCACCAAAACTATAAATAAAGGCTTGAAATATCTCACTTTGAATGTAGTGGGAAATAATACATTTGTTTCACCTTAAGTTGAATTTACTATGAATTAAGTTTCGCAAAATATTCAAATTTTCCGACCTTCACCTGTATATTATGACATTAATAAATAAGAGCATAATATGTGTCTGTATTGGTTCAATACGGAACGCAACTTTTAATTCCCAATTACGGAACAATTCCGTATTTCAAGGGACCCTATATGAGGTAGACATGGTTATTGAAAGGTGCATTGTTACAGCATATGATTGTGGTTATTATTCTTATTCTTATTGCACAGTGGTTGATTACTCTGAGACTATGAGTGATGAGTTCATTAGAGCAACAGCTTGGGGAAAGAAACTGTCTCTGTCTGGAGGTTTTGACATCCAGTGCTCTGTAGCGCCGTCCAGAGGGGAGGAGTTCAGACAGACTGTCCTGGGTGTGAGGGGTCTGCAGAGATGTTACAGTGAGGTAAGTGCAAAGATCAAGACAAGGAACGAGGCGTTAAAGTCAACTGACATGGTGGCTCTGAAGAAAGCTAGAGCTAACCTGAACCGGGTCATTAGACTGGCTAAGCGCTTCCGGACAAAAAGTGCAGGACCTCTTAAACGACCCCACTGACACCAGACGAATGTGGCAGGGCATCCAGACCGTTACTGACTACAAGGCAGCTCCATATTTAACATGATCATCCCACAACACCTGATAAATGAACTGCCCCCCCTTGGATTCAGCAACCACCTGTGCTAAAGGCTTCTGGATTTCCTCACAAAGAGACTTCTCAAATGCCATCTCCCTGAACACCGGTTCCCTCCAGGGGTGCTTCCTAAGTCTGCTGCTGTTTACATTGTTTACCCACGACGGCTGGGCCAGGTTCCCCACCAACCACATTGTGAAGTTTGCAGACAACACAACAATAGTGGGCCTCATATGGAACAATGACGAGCAGGACTACAGAGAGGAAGTAAATCAAAAACATACAAAAAATATTCTAGCACTGACATGGCAGCATCTGTGTCCAACTGGACTCACAGCAGTCTGACCAGCACTTATCCATGCTGTACACTCCTATGTGATTTCTTGCTTGTGTTCTCTCAGATGTAAGTCGCTGTGGATAAAAGCGTCTTCTAAATGACAGTAGTAGTAGTAGTAAAACATGTGACAGACTGGTGTGTAACCAACAACCTGATCCTGAATGTCTCTAAAACAAAAGAGATCATCGTGGATTTCAGGAAGAACCAGCCCAGCCACACTCCGCTCACCATAAACAACTCTGCAGTGGAGATCGTCAGCAACATCAAACCACACTGGCTCTCTCCTAAAGAGGGCCCAGCAGCGCATGCACTTTCTGCGTCGGATGAGGAGAGCACATCTTCCCCCTCCCATTCTCACCACCTTCTACAGAGGAACTACTGTATAGAGAGCATCCTCACAAGCTCCATCTCAATCTGGACGGCGGCCTGTAGTGCCTCAAACTGGAAGTCCCTACAGAAGGTGGTGAGGACAGTGGAGAAAATCATTGGGACCCCCCCAAAAAAAAAAAAAAAAACTGGAAGAAGATTCTGCAGCCTGCGGAGCAAAAAAGCCAGACTCACAAACAGTATCTCCCTAACTATGCCCCCGCCCCAACTACTCAGGACTGCCTCACCCACTCTGGATCTATCTGCCATACAGCTGTGAAACATACATTACATATTTTGTCACATCCCATTTTTTTTGTACTATGTAAATATACTTTTTTTTTTTTTATAATTTATTTATCTAAACTGTAAATATTGCATATTCACTGCTGTGCCACATTGCATCAAAATTTCACTTTCGATGCAAATCCGGAATGACAAATAAAGTCTGTCTAAGTCTTGTGTGTCCCTCTTCTCAGCGCCGTTAATAAGCACTTTGAAGCTTCCAAACAAAAGCTCACATTTTCCAAACAATAAGTGGTATCAACAAAATTATTCCGGCATAAGAGCCAGAGGTCTCTCCCAAACACAATGATGTCACATTTATGACACTGGGAATTGGGAATTAGAGTAAATTGAAAACAGTTGTTCGATCATCTGTGTTTAACAGGTAATCTGGTGTGCTCCCCATTATAAAACATGGGAAGATTATGGGCACTGTCTGAGGCTTATTTGAAAGAAAACTAAAAGGCACAGTGTCACAAATGTCACACCGTGTGAAAGCCAACAAAAATGTCTTCATTTTGATGTATAATGTATGGTGGTTGAGTGGAAGGTGTGGACGATAGAGATTTGTTTCAGAACTTTAAAGCCAACCCAAAGCTGAACATTGACACCAGAATTGTTAAAATAGCTCAAAAAATGTGGAATGAGTTTAGTGACAAAAAACAGCAGAAGAATAAAAGAGAAAAAGGATCACAATAGTTTAAATGCTTTATAGCATTCAACCAATTAGGCTTAACAGTTGCAATATTAAATATTTAAGGAAGTACCGGTAGATTTTTTTCCCACCAGAGAAGATAAGTTATTGCATTTCACTACTTGTGCACCATCTCATCTTTGTCTTTTTTGTGTGCAGGTTGTTATCAAGGAGAAAGTTCTTGAACTGCTGCCATGCTTTACTAAACATGAGGATGAGGAGGTCAAGACCAAAGCAATCATTGGCTTAGGTAAGAAGACTGTATTACTGCATTCACACGTGTGATGAGTTCTGCAGCTTCAGGCCAGGCATTGCTTTTGGCTTGTCCTTAACTTAACACAGAGTTTGTAAAGGTTAAAACATAGTTGCTGAGTGAGCAGAACAATAAATGTTATCATGTGTATGTTGCTGATCAAGAGAGACATATTGTAAACATAAGGCATAAGTCTGGCAATGAATTAAAGATTTGATTGTTCCATATTTTGTATGAAAGGTGTCCGCGTTTACTTTTGTGTATATAGCCTATATATATATACACAGTATATAGCGTGCACATCTTCAGTTTACTCTTTCAGAATCAGAAAGAAGTTTGTTGCGAAGTAGTGTAGCGAACCCTTGGTACCAAGAAAAAGGTAGAGAGATTCATACGGGTGCTCAATTTTTATTTCTTGCCGGTGGCACCGTGAAAACTGACGGGAAAACACAGAAAAATAAAAAAGGTAGGATTAATATAAATTTACAAACATATTCCACATTCAAGCATCAAATGCTAAAACTCCATGATTCCATCCATAAACCCATATATATAGGAATATAAAAAGATACATGTATTACATCGCAGTCAGTGACCACTATTAATATTCTGAATTTATTACTATTAAAATAGCACAAGCAGCATCATTTAGAAAACTAAACGGAACATCCCAAAGAGTTAAAATAATACAAATTGAATACCTCGTTCCACTACCAAGGGAGCTTGTTTGGAAAATGTCAGAGTGATCGATGCCTTCAGGAAACCATCCTGACAATAAATCAAACTTGAAATAAACAACAACCCAAATTAACGTCAAAGGAAGAAAACACATCAAATAAGTAGCATTTTAATGAAGACCTGTTGTCAAATTGAAACTTACTTAAATACAGGTCATGAACAAACAAAGGAAACGGAGCAGCACAACGCCAAGCCGACCCACGGGAGAAACAGCTGAGATGCAACAGGTGTGGAGATTACGCAGCAGAATCATCACCTCCCCTTTCTACCTTTGCATTCCCCGCTGAACCACACTGGTGAAAACTGACCACCAGGTGGCAGTTAAGACAATTTACTGTCATTTACACTCCCACCAATCATGTTATGATCAATTCATGACAGTGAAAATCATACATGATTTTTTAACAATTGACATAATCTGTACAATTTGAAAGGCCTAAGTTTATAATACCCGTCATTGTATTGAGTCACACAAATATTAACCAGTCGGCTTACAGATGTTCCCGGTGAACATCTGTATGCGGCCGGTGACCACTGACATACACCGGGTTATTGGCGTCGTTATGCTATATTTATTTTCCAAAAAAGCGCAGATAAATTCAATACAAAGACGCAGGGGATATGAGTTTAAATAAACAATTGTCATCAGTCATTATTCACTTAAATATGATCACAAATCATTTGGTTTCCCCTGACTTCACTGTTTGTTTTAAGCTGGAGAGCCTTCGTTAGCGCTTAATTATCCAATCCGGTCCAGTTGTTGATATAGAAAACGCCCACATGAATGGAAATCCAGTCCGCGTTTTCACTGCCGCCAGCAGCTGCACCTACATGCTCCCTGCACAGTCACAGATAGACGTTCACGACGAGCGGCATCAGAAGACAGAATGTGCAACATCTGTATCTTAGCACCCTTTATATAAATGGTATTGACATCGTGACTAAAAAATGTACTAATAAACATATTAGAGAATGTTTTTATGAGAGAAGAAGAAGAAAGAAAAATAACACCACGAGGGAAGTTTTTCTGAAATGCTCTTTTTGTGAATATTAATTGGCATACGGCATGGCTTGTTCCTTTTAGATTTTGTATCACAAATAAAATCAGACCTACATTTAAAAATACTACATAACATATATCCATCTAACACATATATTTCAAGATTTCGGGATATTTATAACAAGTGTACTTTTTGTAAAACAACTTGAAAGTGTAACTCACCTGTTCTATGGTTGCTCATATAGTAGTACATTTTGGAAAGAACTTGAGAACTACATACTGTGCGAAACAACAAATAAAATCAACATAAAAGGGAAAAATTGTATTACTTATTTTAATTAAGAAAAAAATGTGCAATAGTGTCATCCTCTATTATTTATTAGGTAAATTCCATATTCATAAAAGTACAATTCAACTCCATTATTTAAGCTGTTTTTGATTGAAATGTATTATTCTTTTAAGTCTCTTAAATTAATCACAAACAAGAAATGTATAACAATAACGGATATTCATTTAGAAGTTTTCAACAGGTTGTTACAGGTCTTGTTATGTATCGAATATTTTTGTGAAGTCTGTCACACCATGTTTATTTTTCTATTCTATTTTTTTCTCTTTCTTTCCTTTGCAATACATACTGTAAACTGTATTGCTGTTGTTGCAAGGACTGAGGTGGAATGGCTGATTGTGTCATGTTTGTATATTGCAAACTTTAAATAAAGTTTGAAAAAAGCACATGTGCAAGTTTTTCAAAAAAGTAAGTCTGGTAGTAACAATAAGCTCCAGCTAACAGCTAATAGTCCCATGTAATTAATAAACCAGGTACTCCCCATTTTGATAAATAAAAACCAAGTTAAATTGTAAGCATGTTGTTGATTTCTGTCACTTGTTTTAGCTCTGAAAAAAGAGAGCTGCTGGCCTGTAGGGGTCAGGACAGAAAGCACAGAGAGTGAGAGGGGAGACACCTCTACTGGAGAGGTGAGTCTAATATAATTCACAGGAGTTATGCAGACAGTCTGATTAGACTTTTATGGAACTCAATATGGAAATGAAATTTCAGTCATAGTGCACCATATAGGACTTATTTCACTTGAGTTTTTATTGGATTTTGCCAATGCTGTTCAAGGCATCCTGCTCTTGCTGTTGCTGAAACAGCACTATATGGATATATGACAGGTGAGATTTCCCTAACTCAATGTTATCAACTGATAAATGTGCCAAACAACCCTAAATAAAAAAAGAGAAACTGTATGAATAGATGTGGAAAAATAGACTAATCATTAGAAAAATCGCATTATTTATTTTTACCTTTGTTGATTTTTTAAAATGTATTAATATTAAAATGAATAGCTTTACAAATTCCTTGCACATCAATGCTTTTTTAAACATATTTTCAATAGAACTATCTTATGATAAAGGATGAAAAAGTAATTTATTTGAGATAAAAAAAATGTATTTACCATGTGTTGAAAAAATTAACAAATGTAAAAATTATACTTTCACATTTGTTAGTTTCTTGATTTATTTCTGTTGCAGATTTATTTTTGTATTTTTTTTGTGGCAGTCCTATCAGTCCATGCTATACGGGTTTTTTTTATAAATTTGCATTATATTTGTGGTAGCAGCAGCTGGCTGCCTCACTAGCTTTGGACCTTAAAGTTCTTTGCAAGCAGCACATCAATGACGGAAAGGAAAGGTCTTAAAGCACAAAAGTCACGAAAGTCGAGGCAAGCAGGTGACTCATCATTGGACCCCGACCATATGAGTGTTACTGGGAATTGTTTTGGTGGGTTTGTAAAAAACGATCAGACTGTCGGTTCGGTTCATAAACATTAGCTGCCATCAATGCTACAGAATATGGAGCGGTAGTGATGGCCAAATGAGGCTTTTCGAAGCATTGAATCATTTTGAACGACTGTCAATAAGTGGTTCACTACCCTAACGTTCATTCCATGGTGTTGGGTGACATCGACTGGCAGGCAATTGTTGCACTAAGTGAAGCCCTAAGAAAGTTATGCAGCTCTTGTGTAAATAATAACACTATAATAAACACTTATGTATGTTGTACATTTGTGTCATTAAATATATTCTAATTTACCCATGAAACAATAAAAGTTTAAAAATAATGTTTGGAGTGAAGTGTGCATGGTGTTTTTGGACATTGTGCTTGGTGTAATAAAGAGGGTGCTTGTGTTGGGTCAGGTGTTTTTATTCAAGAAAATGTGTTTTTTTTACAGTAGAAGGGCTCAAACGGGTTATTTTATTTTATTTTATTTTATTTTATTTTAGACAATTTCTCCAGATATGGAAAATACTCTTTCACAAGGAACAGAGGAAGCTGGTGTGGCAAGGAACTGTTTGGCAAGGTGGTATAAGTTTGGAAAGTTTTTTTGTGCTGTGCCCAATATTTCACTGGATCCTCTGCTCGGTCCAGAAGAGGAGCAGATAAGTATTGTTGCACCTCCACTATAGCACCAGCTGTTGTGTGGGTCCATTATAAAATGTATATATTCACATATATAAAATGTATTACTGGCAGCATGGAAAATGATTATTTGGAAATTATGGAAATTGCAGTTATCATTTACAGTGACGTGAGGGTACGTGAGGTTGGGGTATGGACAATGATTGTGCTTTTGTAACGTTGCGGTAGGGCCAGTGACACATCATAGTTTTTTATTTAAAAACAACAGTTTCTCCAAACTATCTCTGCCGCCTTCCAAACTGTTTCCAAATGGTTTCCAAACTCTCACTGACCGCAACTCTCCAACAAACAGCCCCATTTTGAAAGGAGCCTACGTTCCATTTACCTCGGAAGTTGGAACTCGGAACTGGGAATGACGTCACAGTCGAGTTATCAGCGTTCCAGTTACAAAGTAGGTAAACAAGTTTGTAGTTGGCATATACCACATGAAAAATGTAAATTACAATATAGCAGCATATATATGCCGAACATTACTTGTATACGACCGATTTAGTGTGACAAAAACTAGAATGAAGTGCTACGAATTTTTACAGAGCTCTCTTCTACTGTTTACAACCGGGGCAGCCATCTTGGAATGTGAACTCGGGGGTGGTGAAGACTCTCCCACTTTCCCAGTGGGAAATCCCACTTCGAGGGCCGTTCCAGTTGAAAATTCCGACTGGGAACTGGGAAATCCCCACTTCCGAGGACAAATGGAACGCGGTTATCGCTGTCAGAACTCGTTGCAAAATCAGTCACGTGGTGCAGCCAGGCAGCGAGGCCTCGGACGTCATCGTTTCCAGCTCTGCCCCTGAATGAAGCAGGCCTCGATACAATCATCGCGGAAACACCCCTCCCCTACTTGACACCATGGATGTATTATAGAAACTTGACACACGCTTCTAAGCCTCGGTACGAAACGTCACATCACTACGCATAATGCAGGGAGAACGGGGACTTGAAACGGGGCTTAATTCATTTAAATACACTGAATTTCGCCAAATGTTCAAATATCCGCCTCGTAACTTTTTTTTTTTACTTTACTTTATTTAAAATATATTCATATACAAACAACAAGGCATCACATTTTTTTTCAACATGTATCAGGGAAAAGGTGCATAAAGAGAGAACAGAAGGAAAATAAATAAAATAAAAAAAGGAAAATAACTTAAGGGGCTAGGGCTTATCCAATAAATTATATTCTTCAATTGTGTTCAAAAGTTGTATTGCATTTCTTTTTGACATGAGTTTAAGGGCTTTAAAAAAATGGAGGAATTCGTTGTGGAATATACAAAAACGAGGTTTCACCTTCATATACTTAGATTTGTGGATGTGGAATTTACCTAGAATTATAATATTATTGATAAGGAATCCGCCTCGTAACTCGAAGCACTCTGAATGAAGCAGTGAAGTGATTCAAACGTCACCAGTGACGTCACATTAAGTAATGTCCGGCCCACTGCTTCACATACATGTCGAGTTTGAAGCATGGATGTATTATATTAATATTGAAGCGTGCTTCGAAGTTTCGGTGTTAAGGGGGGGGAGAAAACTTGTTGTTCAATATGGCAAGCCAGAAGGGCCAAAAAGCGGGCATGAAATGAACGTTCGTTTGTCGGCCTCTTTGGTCTCTAAAAGTGTGTGGCATTGAAGCACTGAAGCCTTTCATCCAATTGGTTCACTCCAGCACGAAGCTTTTTGAAGCTTCATTTGCTCTAGTAGGACATCTAGTGGACGCAAAAATATCAGTTGTCATCATTTTGAAGTGTGTGGCATTTTGCAGAAAGCCTGTAAATAAATCTGTCAGCAAAATCCCCGTGAACCTCAAGGTGGTTTGCGGTTAGAAACCAGTAAAAGGTGGCTCGGTCAAAGACAGCTCCCACCCCGGCTCCGACCTGTTTGACCTGCTGCCTTCAGGAAGACGCTACAGAGTCATCAGGTCAAAAACAAACACACTCAAAAACAGTTTTTTCCTCAAATTCATAATCACCCTGAACAACTTGTGAATTATCCTCGCTTTTTTAACTGTGCAATACTTCTCCCGGACTCTGTGCAATATTCCTACATACCGGTATGTATATACTGTCATCTGTAGTTCCATACATGACTTATTGTGTGGAGATATGGGGTAACACCTATAAAACAAATACAAACCCTATTTTTCTATTACAGAAAAGAGCTTTAAAGATAATTAATAAAACCGACTATTATGAACCAACAAATAATCTTTTTATTAAATATAATACCTTAAAATTCCATGATATAGTAGAGCAGAAAACTGTTTTATTTGCCTTTAAAACCCAGCAGAAACTGCTTCCAAACTGCATTCAGGATTTGTTCCAGATAAAAGAAACCCGCTATGACCTGAGGGGGAAACTCATGTTTGAGATGATGACAGCAAGAACTAATATTAAAAAGAGATGTACATCAGTTAAGGCTAGAGAAATTTGGAATAGTTGTAATAACAACCTAAAACTGTGTCACTCTATCGTCGTAAGAAATCGTTTAAAGAAAATATTGTAAATAAATATAAAACACTATAATTATAAAGTATACTATCAAAAACATTCTAGGATGTGAAATGTCAATTTTATATTTTGTCTTACTTATTTTTTTCTTCTTTATGTATTGTTTGTTTCCACTGAGTAAAAGCTAATGTCTCATATTTTTGCTGATCATAAGAAAAAAGGGTAGGCACTATAAGCTACGGCTTCAGCCTACACCTTTTCGGCAAAAGAAATGTTGTTTTTTTTCTTCCTTTTCATCTTGTTCTGTACAAGCCGAAATAAAGATTCATAACAATCTGTAAAAAAAAAACAAAACAAAAACGATTCAAATGCACCTTAACCTTTTTTATATTTTTTATATTACTTATATTTCTTATTGCTTTATATTTCTTATTGTTTGCACTACTGCTATTTGTCTTGCACTGGAGAGGTGATGCTGCTTCAAATATCACAGTACCCAGGTACACTGACAATAAAGTATTCTGATTCTGATTCTGATTCTGATTCTAGCTCGTAGAGCAGCAGTGGCGCCTGTCCGCCGGTGGAGGGCGCTGCAGCAGCCAGCTGTCGCCGGACGGCAGCAGCAGAACAAGAACCTTCCTTCGGGATCAACAGATTCGTAAAAAAACTCTGTTGGATTAAACTAAACGCTTCGAGGTCTGCTGCGATTTTACAGGATGACACGACTACGCTTGTTCCTGCGTTAAGCCGTAATCCCCGAGGTCGTGATGGAGTGAAGCCGTCCAGGTGAGACTTTACCCTCAGACCTCAGCAGCAGCCGCTAGAGCTAACTGTAGCCTCACCTGCTTTAATGCCGCGTTCCATTTGTCCTCGGAAGTCGGAATTTCCCAGTTCCCAGTCGGAATTTTCAACTGGAACGCCCCTCGAAGTCGGATTTCCTACTGGGAAAGTGGGAGAAGCTTCACCACCCCCGAGTTACCATTCCAAGATGGCTGCCATTCCCAGTTCCCACTTCCGATTTCCGAGGTAAATGGAACGCGGCATACGTTCCTTAATTCAATAAGACACGACTTTGTGGGCGGCTGTCCTTCAACCGCCAGCTCTCGCTGTGTGACCGGGACAAAAGGCGTTTGTCGTGGTGAAATGTAGATGTTTAAGTGAGTGGCAGTTCTGTGTTTGTCCTTTTTAATTAGCTCGCCTGCTAACTTTGGCAAAGTCGTCCTCGCCAGCTGACACGGGAGTTTAAATCACGAAGGATGAGTGCGTTACGGAGTGTTTTTCTGCGATCGAACTTGGATCGTAACTTCTGTTTCAAAGGTTTAAAAAAAAAAAAAAAAAAGAGCAAAACAAAAACACACCGAGCCGCTTTCAGCTGTCACTAGCTTAGCTTGGTGACGCGGGGAGTCACGTGGTGTGGTTGGGGTTTAATCATACCTGTCAAGTTTTGGACTTAAAAATACGGGAAATTCTCCGCCAACCGAGGTCCAGTATCTTACATTATAAGACAGATTTACGAGAAATGTAAAATGACTATCTGTCAACTTACAGACTACAATTGATTGATTGATTGATTGATTAATTGATTGAAGAATTTATTAGAAGACTTGCATAGGATCAGGTACAGTTTCATGACAGTACAGATTCGCTGATACAAAGTCAACTAAAAGGCATTATTCCAAGAAAGCATTACACTTGTTCACATTGGAGACCTTTTTTAACTCATACAACATTGAATGACATACAGGTAAGAAGCAGTACTTTGTAGGGAAGATTGTAAAAAAAAAAAAGAAAAGGGGGGAATTGCTGTTATTTTGCACCGAGAGAGACTAAAAAGGTGATGAGACAAATAGAATAAGCTAGGTAATACAAAACAAAAGCAGAAAACAAAACAAAAAACAAAAACAAGAAACAATAATCAGAAGGAACAGCGGGATGTGCAGTAGAGGCTTTGATTATTCCCAGTTACGAGTAGCAGCCTCCTGAACGCTGATTACATGGGTCACAGGGAGTTTGTCCAGTCCTAATGTTGTATGGTGCAGCCCCAGTTTACACCAGTTCTTTGCTGTCAATCTGACAGATTTAAATTCACATTCTCCTTTAATATTAGCCTAATAATTATGCCCATGTCGTTTCCACTTTATAACCCATTACCTCTTTATTAAATTGCAGATAAAAAAAATAAATAGCTGAATGCAGTAAAAAGAGTATGATAATACTCTATGCTTGGATTTGTTGGTGTGTTTCTTGGATCTGTGGGCGACGCTGCATTTGGATGTCGTTGCTGTTGTTAAAGGACACACATCTGGAGGTGGCATCACTTCAAACACATTCCTTCTGAGAGTTAATTTTACAATGATGATTAACTATAATAGTCACTTCCTCTTCTTGTAAATATTTAACCTTCATAGTAACTGGTGACACAGCAATAACAGGTTTTCTGAGGAAGTAAACTTGACAAATCTCAGTTCTTTGTAAGAGTTCTTTAACGCAAGAGTTTAAAGGTTTTTTTTTTACCTCACCATGTATCATAGAGGTTGTCATTTATGGAGGAGAAGGTGTTATTCAAACCCCTGTGATCATTTTAGAAGGTATTTATCTTCCTTTTATTCTTTATTTTCACAGTTGCTAAATATGTTTTTCTTGAATTTCATACATTTTTTTTCCATTCATTTTGCCGTCCTCTTGACAATTAGGTTCTTTGTATTCAAGAGTTGTTTCACTTCATAACTAACTGTTCTAAATGCTGTCTAAAGTTCTTTATCTTGAATTGTTTGATCAGAAACCAGAACGATGTTCTAAAGTTCCTCCTAATTTTATATGAAATTATGGTTCAGCTCCTCTCAAATGCTTCCCAGGATTTTCACCTGGTTGCATTGTAGGGCTGCATGACTTAGGAAAACATTTGATATCAAAGCTGGAAATCGTAATGACGACGTGGCTTATGATATATTAACCAATACTTAAGTGGAATGTGTTAATGGGTTTCTGCTTTGCAGTTAATACCACCATCCAACAGAACCACAGGCTTTGAGTCATAATCAAAGTAAAAACAACTTTGTTGTTATCCTGATTAAAATGAAGAATATGGGACCTTTTTAGAATATTTTGTAATCCTTTTCACTCATCCTATCCACTACTTGTGTTCTTGTTTTTGCTCACTTGTTGTTAATGTTCAGAACAAATAACCTCACAAACAGTTGTTTGGATTATTATCATATAGATATAATGTATTTGTGGGTGGTTTGAGACCAGGCCGGTGCTGGACATATTGTGTCTTGTGTGACACTAGATGTCAGACGTCAGTCATGAACTGCAAACGTTTATTGTTTTGCTGCTGTTGTGTGTCTAATGTGTTTAGAGGGAAAGGTTTGTAGTGTGGCACTAAAGTCCACTTTTTTTTTTTTTTGTTTAGCAGCTGATCGCCAGCTAAATGTGTGAGTTTGTTTTTTTAAGAACCCTCAGCTGACCTAGATATTTATAGAGCTCTGAGTTGTGGTTGGTGCATTCAAGTACCTCTGAAGTCTGACGCTTCCCTGCAGAGCTTCTGTCAAAACTGGTCTCAGCTGACTCTGAGTCATAGTTTAAAATAAATAGACAGTTTTGAGCCTGAATGTCACAGCAGGTTAATTTGTCAACACTTGAGTTCAAGCCTTGACAATGAATCACCTTTGAAATGTGTTTTATTTTCTGTGTTCAGTCTTAAAACAAAGCTTCTACTACTACTACTACTACTACTACTACTACTACTGTTATTTTGCAGCTTTTATCCAAAGCGCCTTACATCTGAGAAAACAAAACAAGCAAGAAATCTCATAGGTACACCTTGCTTCTTGCAGGTGTCAGGGGGGATCGAGGGTCCTTTGTCGTAGTCCAGCATGGACAGCTTCTTCAAGGCAGCTGTATGTGACCTGGACAAACTCCTAGATGACTTTGAGCTGAACTCTGGTAAGTTCATCCCAGTAAACTCAGCTGTCCATGTAAATGATGATTGGTACAAAACATGACATGCTAACATAAACTCACTTTAAATGATGTGAACCTGGACATTAAAGCCAAACATGTGCAGCACACCGAAAAACCAGGAAAAAGCTTGACTTTAATCCTGGAAAGACCAATTCCATGGAAATAAAACACAACTCCATCATCAAGAAGATGAGCGAACACATTGTAAAAACCGAGAATGTGGTGTGTCAGAGAAAACCATCACTAGCGACCAGCTGCCATGTGCTACAAACATGAGCTTGTTAGTAGTTTAAAGACTCCACAGATTGTACCAGAGTAAAGATGACCACTCTGAGGTAAAATCACTGCGCCAGCAGTCAAAGTCAAAGTGGGTCAAACACAACTTCAAATTCTGCTGCTCATATCTGAGTTCAGTCTTACTTTTGGACTTTTGCCATCATAAATGGGACTTCAGCTCCACTCCCTTCACGAAATTCTAAATCTCTGACAAATCCAAATGTTTTGGTTTGTCACAGAGACTTGGGATTATGAAAATGGAGTGGAATCTTCCTCTCGTTTGGGATTGGTAATGGCTAATCACCAAAGACGAGACTGAATTTGGAGTTGAGATTCTGAAAGTGAAGTTTGTTGTTGTTTGCTGTTGTTCAGCTGTTAGATAAGTGAGTTTTTGACTCAGTGTTTCATCCTCACACAGGTACAATATATGGAGTCTCAGCTTTAAACTGTTAACAAGTTATTTTTTTTAGCGTCTGGTGTAGGGCTGGGCGATATGGACCAAAAGTCATATCTCGATATTTTCTAGCTGAATGGCGATACTCGATATATATCGATATTTTTTCTGTGCCATAATTGGGGTTTCCCCCAAAGCATTATAGCATAGCATCTCTGTTAGCTTCATTTTTTCTGAGGCAAACCCTTAAAAAAACAGTCAGTTTTAATACAATGCCTTGTGCCAAATGTCACACAGGTACATTTATTAACAGAGATCTGCACAATATCAAAATGTATAAAACAAATGAAATAAAAATAAACTGCCTGCATATATAGAATAAAAATGCTTCTTGAATAAAATAAAACAAATATCCCTTTCCTGCATAACAATTAAATTAAAATACACTGTGCAATTAATACAATGTAGACAGTAACAGGTAGACTGTTCCACTGAGGTTGACAGTTGTGGAAATAACAAAACATTTGTGCAAATCTCAAATAAAACATTCAATTCCATTTGTCACAAAATAAGCTATATCAAAATCATTAAAAAAAAAATATATATATATATTTTTTTTTAATAGTCGATATATAAACGATATTGTCTCGTACCATATCGCGTTTGAAAATATAACGATATATATTAAAATCTCTATATATCGCCCAGCCCTAATCTGGTGGTTAGTGATGGTTTTCTGTGGCCTCGTTCTCATCTGTTTGATATATTCACTTAGCCTGGTATGTTTTTATTGAGGTGGAGGTGGTCTCTGTAGGATGATGGCTGAGCTTTCTTTCTTAATTGATTGTGCTACATGTTGTATGGTTTGAATGATTAAAATTGGGTGACCCTGATCTGTCATCTATTCCTGGTACTGAGGAGACTAGAAAGGAACAAGTTAAAGTGGTAGACTGTTGTTTGAGAACATGGTTTCATTTCTGTTCTTGTTTTTGTTTGGTTTTAGAGGAGCCTGTTTTCCTGAAACCCCCTGCGTACCCGTTCTCCTCCCAGGGCTCCCAGTGTTTGTCTTCCGAGGCCCCTAGTGTCCCGGCCAGCCTCCCGGACCTCAGCTCTCTTCATTATGGTTCTACCAGCAGCAGTCACGACGAGGAGGTTGGAGATAAGCCTCTCACCGGGGTGGACCTTCTCTCCTCTGTGGACCATAGGCCGCAGAAAAGCTCCGCCCCTCCCTGCCCGGACAGAGCTCTGAAGCCTGTGTGCGACCTTGTGAGCGACACAAGCTCAGCCATACTGGTCCGGACGAACAGCCACGATGCTTTCAGGGAGCTGGACGTGGCTGAGAAGCAAATGGAAGAGGAGGAGGAGGAGGAGGCGCTGCTAGTGGATTTCAGCAGTTCTGTGGTTGTTGAGGAGGGAGCGGCCGTCAGTTTAAGTGCTCCGGAAGATCGAACGCTGCTAGATAGCGGATACTCGTTGAGTCTGCTGGATGTGATTCTCCCTGCAGCTTTGGAGAGAAGCTGTGAGAGCTCGGATGCGTCACACTCCATGAATACCTCCGATGGAGGACAAACGGACGCTAAAGACGTGGTAAAAAACTCTGCGAGTCTGCATGACCCGGAGCCTGTTGAAGGTATCAAAGAAGTGACCTCTGAGAACGAAGATAAAAAACCACATGAAGGAGAGAAATTCGAGTCCTCAGATGACAAACCGGTTGACTTGCCATCCCCATCAATAGCTGCAGCAGTGAGTGAGGCTCCAGTGGACTCAAATATCATAGAAGAAATGTCAGAAGAGGCTGCAGATATGTCAGAGAGACCTGAGGCAGACTCCCTGTCAGACCTGCAACCAAAGCAAGACAATGGAGGATTTCTAGAGGACGCTGGTGACCAGATTTCAGAGGCTAGACTGTCTGCAGAAGGACAGCACGTCTCTGTTGAGCCTGCAGACCTTTCATCCTCCAACCCCTCAGAGCCCAGCCCGGTGGATGCCCTCGAGTTCGGTTTCGAGTATCTTCCAGAGAGCGATCAGGCCGAGATGCTGGTGACGGACGAGGAGTTGGACGCGTTCCTGAGGAGGCACGTTGAAGCGGACCAGCGCGCCGGTGGAGATTATGCTCAACCAGAGTCTCTCGCTGAGTCAGATGAGGTCGTGGAGGAGCGGGAGCCAAGGACCTGTGGTGCGCAGGGACGGGAAGATCTGGAGCGTCTGGCTTCTCCTGAAAGTGACAGAACTATTTGTGTGTCTGTTGAGGGAAGTTTTAATCCCAGTTCTCCAGCTGGAACACGTGACTCCGGCGCACCATACCAGGAAGATGCCTCTGAGGTGAGCTGTTCTGTAACCAGCAACGCTTCTCAGTCCCAGCAGAGCAGTAGCCCTGATCAGCAGCCCTCCTATGGAGGTGCAAGACCTAAACAGCCAAACTGCCAAAGACCTCCACCAGCAGGAGGAGAAAGAGGAGGAGAAGGAGAAGAAGAAGAGAGGGAACAGACTGAGGGGCTCAGCCCTGATCCTGAAGATGAGGAGAGTTCAGCCACAAGTCCAGCAGAGGAGCATTGCAGCTTCAGGAGTTCCAATCAGGAGTACCAGGACTTAGGGGTGGGTATTGGGAAGGACCTCACGATACGATACGCATCACGATACTTGAGCCACGATACGATACACATTGCGATATCCCGATTATGCGATATCCCGATTATTATATTCTACATAGTTCAACGAAAAATTTAAAAATGCATTACACATCTTAAAATCCAAGTTGTATATATGTACATCAGATGATAGTGATGGATCTTAAAATTCGAGTTGCACGTTCATCAGATTATAGTGACAATTCATGGGACAAACTGAGTCAAAACAATGTTTTATTATAACTATACAAGCTAAAGTTACAACTTATTTGTATATGTTTTTCATATTATTTACATCATATGAAATTAACATTAAATTTAGTTGCTTTAATTATGTGGCAAAAGATAATAAACACAAGAAAGATGGGTACTAAAACCAAGGACAGGCACAGAGATCAGTCAGTATAGATATAAATCCATAAATAAATAAACCTCTGTCCATTATTTTTCATTTTTTAAGGAAAGGCAATTGTGTTATATAAAAAATAAATTATAAAATGAAATAAAACGTGAAATAAAACCTAAGCTCAGTGCAGGGCCCTCCCAGGGTTGGTAGAGAGTGGCAATGCCCAGGACTGTCACTTAGGTAGGAGCACTGGGTGATATAATGGGAAAAAAATCGGGGATAAAAAATATTAAAAAAAAAAAAAAAAAAATCGATATTCAAATTTTGAATATCGATATTGAATCGGCTGGAAAAGTATCGCGATATATTGCCATATCGATATTTTTGCCCACCCCTACCAGGACTACTCTGTGGGGTACGACGAGCTTTCCGAGCCACCGCCGTATCCCGAGGAGCTCCCTGCAGATGCTGCCAGCTCAGAGAACTGGCAGAAAGAGGGTGTGGAGGAGCTGGGGAGCAGACAACCGGAGTGGGTTCCCGACGCCGAAGCTCCTAACTGTATGAAATGCTCCCAGAAGTTCACATTCACCAAGAGGCGGCATCACTGCCGCGCCTGCGGGAAGGTACGTCACGCCGAAGCCTTCATGTCTGTCATCAGCTCATTTAATCACTTGTTTTTGTTTGTGTAAAAAAAACCTTGAAAAGTGATCTGGTCATGGTGGGTCTCCCACAAACGACAACATTTACACTAACTTGTTTCTGTTTGGTGGTCTGGAGCATTTAGGTGTGGTAACTAGGAATGGGTGATATTTTACCGTTTACGATAAACCGTCAAAACAATTCCCCACGGTAAGAATTTGTCATCTCGGGGTAAAAACGATAAATTCCCGTTGATGACGTTTTTGTGGGAAGGAAGGAAGGAAGGAAGGAAGGAGCCTAAAAAGAAAGAAAGGAGCCTAAAAAGAAAGAAAGAAAGGAGCCTAAAAAGAAAGAAAGAAAGGAGCCTAAAAAGAAAGAAAGAAAGGAGCCTAAAAAGAAAGAAAGAAATATATATATGAGCCTGAAAGAAAGAAAGAAAGAAAGAAAGAAAGAAAGAAAGAAAGAAAGAAAGAAAGAAAGAAAGAAAGAAAGAAAGAAAGAAAGAAATGAGCCTAAAAAGAAAGAAAGAAACAAAGAAAGATAAATTCCCGTTGATGATGTTTTTGTATTGGTATTTTTTTATCGTTATCGGGATAAATGCCAGAAATTATCGTGATACATTTTTTAGTCCATACCGCCCATCCCTAGTGGTAACACAACACCTAGAGGCAAAGACATCAAGAAGTAATCGAGTGATTGATCAATATATGGAACTGTATATAAACATTTCCAAACTATCTGGATATTAAAATACTACAGAGAGACAGATTATTCTCAAGGTGGAAATACTCGAGACTGTTGACAGTCGTCCCAGGAGTGGGCATCCCAGAAGATTTACCCCAAGGTCAGACCATTCAGTGCTTAGAGAAATGGAAGAAAACCAGCAGAACCTTATATCAGAGCCTTCGGGCCTCACTGAGCATGTTTATTATTACGTGCGGTTTGTTTGGAAGAGTTCGTGGAGAAAAACCTCTTCTGTCTAACAGGACTGAGGTCCACAAACCAGCACACGTCTGGATCAATGTCCTCTGGACAGGTGAGACCAGAGTGGAGATGTTTGGTCTTCATGTTCAGAACCATGTTTGGAGGAAACTAGTAGAACCACCTCAGACCCACTGTCAAGCACAGTGGTGGTGGGGCTATGGTATAGGTTTGCATTGCAGCAGCAGGACCTGGACATCTATTAGTCATTGATTGCACCTTGAACTCCTCTTTTGCATAAATTGTACTAAAGGCTGAAATATGGTTCTGCGTCACACCAACGCAGAGCACACGCCGCAGCCGTGACGCCGTGCTGAACCCTTCAGACTTCTCCGTCACTCCATTTGGTCGCGGTGCAGTACCCCCCGCGGCCGCTAGTTAGCGATCTTTTTCTGAATGGTTTATCCGACTTTTTCCGGTCACAGTAAATCAAAGAAATAAGGACAACTATTGTGCAAAAAACCAAAACAAAAAAAATCACATATAAACGAAGAAAAGAGCCCTGGAAGTTCACTACTGATTCAAACCGGAAACCGGAAATGCTTCGCTTTCAAACGAACCAATCACAGCCCTCTTGGTCTGCGAGTGGACGGCGTCTCCTCGACGCGTGGTTACAATTTTCGGGGGGTGCACGTCAGTGACGGCGCATGTGACGGCGTGTCCTCAAAATGTGTCGTCAAAATGGCGCCGTGCCTACGGCGTGTGGTTTGGATTGACGCAGAAGCATAATTCAGCCTTAACTGTGAATTCCTCAGACATTACAATGCAGTTTTAAAATGAATAGATTTGATTTTCACAACATATACCACGTTGCACATCAGAATATAACCAATTCTGTTTCAGAACATTTGTGGAGTTCTGAATGAGAAGTTGCAAAGTTGCCCTCCAAAAGACCAACTAAGTGGGTCACAACTTGGTTAGAGGAGGTTTTGTTTTCCGGTGTCATTTTTCGGTATTTACATTTTCAGTTATTGGCCATTACAATGCCAAAAACACATGAGGACATCTGTCTGACATAAAGATGGGCTGCAGCTGTGTCATGTGACAGGAAATGATCCCAGACACAGCAGCAGATCTACATCAGAATGATGATGCATGAAAGAATCAAGGTTCTGGAACGACCCTGTCCAAGTCCAGACCTGAACCTGGTTGAGATGTTGTGCTGGGATCTTCAAAGACCAGAACTCCTCCAGAATCACAAGACACTGATGAGGAAGCCAGGAAACATTTGCCAAGAGTTCCTGCTGCTGAAGATTGATCTACAAGCTGTTGAATTTTGGGGGTACTTGAGGTTGCCCACTTGCATTTGTTTTTATTTTTATTTATTTTTGGCTACATTTTAGTTTAAATAAGTAATGATACTTAGGAATGGGCAATATTTTACCGTTCACGATAAACGGTCAAAAAAATTCCTCACGATAAGAATTTGTCATCTCGCGGTAAAAACGATAAAAGGAAGGAAGGAAGGGAAAAAAAGGAAGGAAGGAAGGAAGGAAGGAAGGAAGGAAGGAAGGAAGGAAGGAAGGAAGGAAGGAAGGAAGGAAGGAAGGAAGGAAGGAAGGAAGGAAGGAAGGAAGGAAGGAAGGAAGGAAGGAAGGAAGGAAGGAAGGAAGGAAGGAAGGAAGGAAGGAAGGAAGGAAGGAAGGAAGGAAGGAAGGAAGGAAGGAAGGAAGGAAGGAAGGAAGGAAGGAAGGAAGGAAGGAAGGAAGGAAGGAAGGAAGGAAGGAAGGAAGGAAGGAAGGAAGGAAGGAAGGAAGGAAGGAAGGAAGGAAGGAAGGAAGGAAGGAAGGAAGGAAGGAAGGAAGGAAGGAAGGAAGGAAGGAAGGAAGGAAGGAAGGAAGGAAGGAAGGAAGGAAGGAAGGAAGGAAGGAAGGAAGGAAGGAAGGAAGGAAGGAAGGAAGGAAGGAAGGAAGGAAGGAAGGAAGGAAGGAAGGAAGGAAGGAAGGAAGGAAGAATTCCTGTTGATGACGTTTTTGTGTAACAAACATGGCGGATCTGAGAGCGAGATAGATTTATAGTTGAAAAGGTGGAGTTGAAATGGTATTTTTTTTATCGTTATCGGGATAAATGCCGGAAATTATCGTGATACATTTTTTAGTCCATACCGCCCATCCCTAATGATACTACATATCTTAATAGTATCAATCTACAGATGTGAGAGATGTTAACTAATAGTGGAAATTGGGGAACAAAGAGTTCTGAGGTGCAGGATTACATCACAGGGCTAAAAATAGCCCGACAGGTTGGTGGCAGCAAGGGGGATGACTCAGCAGTTCTGTTTCCAGCTCCTCTGTTGATCTCTGAGCTTCTAAAGCTGCAGTCCAGTCCTCCAAGGACGAGCCGAGCAAGCGGAGAAGGATGTTAACGATACCACTAGCTGATCCTCCGAGGACCACAGACATTTTTTGAATCTGTTTTTCTCTGGCGTGTGTCGTCACCGCCGTTCTCCCTCCTTTCTGGCAGGTGTACTGCGCCATGTGCTGCAACAGGAGGTGTAAGCTGAAATACCTGGACAAGGAGGCTCGAGTGTGTGTCCTCTGCTTTGAGAGCATACGCAGAGGTAAGCCCTGTTTGATCTGACAGAGTTCATCCTCACTGGTGTAGTTAGACCTTCTCCTGGACCTCTTACATCCACAAATGCATCCTGTAAAATTTTGGCTCAGATGAAACAAAGAGGAGAACCAGGTATTTTCTTAGCAGCAGAGGTAGAATGTTTTCTGAGGAATGGAGGAAAAATGGGCCAGGGCCTGGCATCCAGGGCTGCTGCAGCCACAGAGGAATGGATGTGATGATGCTTTAACAACTCAGAACCACAGGAAAGGTCAAAAGGAGCTGCACTGAGTGTTTGTTGATTTTAGACAAAAGTATGATGGAATTGTGGGATTGATGTCTGAAGTGACACAAAAATATGTTGGACTTATATGAAGACAGCATGATGGCGGTGAAGTGAAGTAGGAGTGACAGATAGGTCTCAGGTGGAGATGGGATCTGCATCTGAGCCCCTTATTGTTGCCTGGGTTTGACATGTGAGCTCAGCCAGGAGTCTGCATGGTTTACAAGAAGGTGGGGAGACTAGACCTTTTATGTGGCCGGAGTCAGGAACTAGAGGTGCAGATGGCAGGGAGTGATGAGGATGGATGGATGGATTAAAAACTAGCATGTCAGAGGAGCAACTGGAGTTAGACATCTCAGGGGTAAAGAAAAAGGCCAGAGAGAGATTGCTTGGATGGCAAACATATCAATGGAAGTATGCTGGAGATGAAGCTGCCAGGCAGGAGAATATGAATGAATGAATGAATTGTTTATTTCGGTTACATTACATTATTTGCAATTCAAACTGTGTGTGTGTGTGTGTGTGTGTGTGTAAATGACAAAACACTTTCATACAAGTTTAAACTCATCAGTTTCACACAAAAAAAATAATAAACTCTGTAACCGAAAAAGGAATAGGCTGAAGCCAAAGCTTATATTTGCCTACCCTGTACTTTCCAACAGAAAACCCAGATTATCTGCAATATGAAAAGAAACAAAAAGAGAAATTTGATTAGAATTAGATTTAGAATTAGAATAAAAACAAGGATGAGCTTTCTGGACCAAGGGAGGTGCGGAAGATGGGAAGCTAGAAACGCATGATCCTCCGATCAGAAAGATGAAGGCAGGAAGGAAAGTGACAGAGAGGGCCGGAGGAAGGAGAGGACGAGGCAGAGAGGAGAGAGATGGAGGAAGGAGGGAAGGAAAAAGGAAAGAAACCTCAAAGATGTGCATGCACTAGAATGAACATCAGTGTATCAATAATATTGAATCAACTGTTCAGGATCACTATAAACATCAAATGTGTAAAGGACGACAACATTATCACCGGTTAAGGAAACAAGCGTGTTAACGTGTTTCTACATTAACGTTGGAGTTGCTGCAGCACCAACAGGGGGAGCTGATGGATGGAGAGAACTAGAAGAGGGAGGAGAGTTTCAGCAGGACACTCGCTTTTGTCCTTGGTGTGCGAGTGTGCGTAGTCTCAGACCTGCTTGATGCTGTATAAAGTAAAAACAAAGAGGTGATCTACTTTTGTGTGCTGTGTTGCAATATCTCCTCCCTCTCCCGTCAGTGTGGTGAAGCTTCACACATACACACACTCACGCTCTCCTGCAGCTAACAGCTTATTACTCCAAACGGCTCATTTCCAGCAGACGAAGCTTTAGATCCGCTGTGATTGCTGCTGGAAAGACTGGTAGAGTTTCAGAAGAGATAATGATGAAGATGAGGTAAGATGCAACTTTGGGCTGTTGTTTGCTTTAGGATTTATAATTTGAACAGCTATTTCATATCTGTACATGTGTTCAGATGAATGCTGCACTGAGAACCAGGCCACTGATAGGACTGTAGCATTCATCTGAAGTAATGAGCCTTAAACCACTGATGACTTCAAGGCATCCGTCATCATTTCTCTGTAAGACTGATTTTACTGTCACTTTGGTGTTTCTGGCTTTACTTCTGTTTTAAAACCTTCTGAATTACAGTAAGTCTTTGATTTTCTTCAATCTTGTGCAGCTTTTTTGAGCCATGCTACTACTACTGCTGCTGCTGTTGTTGTCACTACTTACCCGATCAATAAAGCTCTGTGGTGATTAATCAATATAATGTAGACGCAAGCTGCATCGCCATTTCCAGAGAGCTCAAGCAGAAGGAAAATGAGGATAGGAAAAAAAACAATAAAGCAAAAACTTCGTCATTAGGGCCTTTCCCAGTATTGACGACTCATATTTGTCCTTCATCCATTTGTGTTAGTACAACCCACTCTTTTAATCCTGTTTATTTGTAAAGCAAAGTAAAAATCGGCCCAAATTTAGGCAAATACAACCTCAGATGAACAACATATTGGTCATGTTTTGTTTAGTTTTTTAACTGCACTATTAATAAAAGGACTAGCAAAGAACTGAATGAATACATCATGTAAACAATACTAAGTACCCCTTGCTGCATCTGTAGGATTTAAGAAGGATAGTTGCTAAACATCAGCACATGTGCAAACATTGTCTGATTTTAAAAACTACATAAAGCAACAAAGGTCTGTTTAATTAGGGGAATGGTTGTTTGGTTGACAGCCGGCGAAGCCAGTGACTCACTGTCATCACTTTTGCTACTTAGTGATTAGCGGTGGGCCCAGCAACAACAATGCTCTGCCAGGCCTTGTTTCAGCTCTGGCAGCACTCGTTTCAGATGTCATTACAGTAGCAACACTTGAAATGAGAATCTTTGAGCAGATTTGATAAAAATGAACATAATAATAATAATATGGTTAATGGCTTACACTTATATAGCGCTTTCCAGCTGTACTCTTACAGCCCCAAAGCACTTTACACTGTAGACATTCACACTCACACATTCACACACCGGTTGTCGGCGGAGCTGCCACACAACGGCACTCGTCTGACAACCGGGAGCAACTGGGGATTCAGTGTCTTGCCCAAGGACACTTTGGTGGACACAGGAGGAACTAGGGTTCCAACCACTGACCTTCAGGTTCATGGGCAAACGCTCTACCAACTGAGTCACCTACTCCTAATAATAGCATTATAGGTTAGCATAAGCTATATCAGCCACGTTTAAATTGGTAACTGGTAATCGGTAACATAACTTGGGCGTTTTTCAGCCAGTTTCCCAGACCTCTTTGTTCTGCTCATTTACAACACGATGATGCGCAGAGCAAGGAAAACAAGGCTTTAAAAGCACTCTTAGGAAACCTGTGAATGACATCCCAGGTCCAGTTCTTCTTTTACAGTCGGGGGTGCGACCTTTGGAGAGCTGAGTACAAGTGAAGGTCCAGAAACATCGATGAACCGAAGCAACATAGGACCAGGATTCCTCCACAACCACCTGACACTGATAAAGTTGAACAGTAAAGAACTGTGCGAAATTGTTGCTGTCAAAGGCAGATTTACAAGCTTTTCAATCATGTGGGTACTTATGTTTGTCCGATTTCGGAAATGTGTCACATTTTTTAATTCGTTTTTCTCCCCCCTTTTGGCTTCACTTCTCTTTGGTAGTGGCACAGTGGAAAAAAGTTTGATGTTGTTTAAGGCCCTCAACATTTACAACAGTGGGGAAGGTGACTCAGTCGGTAGAGCGTTCCCCCATGAACCTGAAGGTCAGTGGTTCGAACCCTAGTTCCTCCTGTGTCCACCAAAGTGTCCTTGGGCAAGAGACTGAATCCCCCCCAGTTGCTCCCGGTTGTCAGGCCAGCGCCGTTGTGTGGCAGCTCCGCCAACAACCGGTGTGTGTGAATGTGTGCGTGTGTGGGTGAATGTCTACAGTGTAAAGCGCTTTGGGGCTGTAAGAGTACAGCTGGAAAGCGCTATATAAGTGTAAGCCATTTACCATTTTACCATTTAGATCATCTTTATGTTTTTAAACAGAAAATAAGTGGATTAAAGAGGTGGATACTTATTTTTGCACCTCTTCAAAACTTTTTATTAAAAGATTGATTCAAGTAAAGACAACTATCTTTCGGATTGTTTTTTTTTCTCTCTTTTTCAGAGCTCTGACGTTAATAATGACCTGTTTCTGTTGTAGCTCAGGCCCTGGAGCGGATGATGAGTCCTACGGGTCCCAGCCCAAACCCCAACGTCCCTTCTGAGTACTGCAGCACCATCCCTCCTCTGCAGCAGGCTCAGGCTGCTGGCACGCTCAACTCCCCCCCTCCCACGGTCATGGTGCCTGTGTCTGTCCTGAAACACCCGAGCAACGATGGTATGTCTGCTGCAATATCCTGCTCACAAACTACAGTTTGACGGCCAGCTCCTGCTCCTGAGCTTTACCTTGAAATGACTTCCCCGTCAGGTTGTCCCCGTGAGCAGAAGCGAGTCTGGTTTGCTGACGGAATCCTGCCCAATGGAGAGGTGGCAGACACCACCCGGCTGTCAGTGACCAGCCGCAGGAGCTCCCAGGAGTTCAGTCCGGACCAGACGACAGTAAGACCAGCTTTTCTTCCCACATCTCTCCTCTAACATGTCATCTATTATCAGACCTGGACGAACCTCTGTGATGTCAGGCTGACATTTTCTGCAGCCTCTTCTTTCCTCATACTGCACACCAACCTGATGTCAATCACAGCTTAGCTTATACCAGGCTATGATGCTAATCAGTATTACTTTATATTAGAGCTGGGTATCGATTCAAATGTCAAGAATCGATTCGATTCCGATTCTTAACATTCAGAATCGATTATCACCATTTGATTCGATCCGATCCAAATTGATATTGATTTGGGTTAGTGTTGCCTGGATTATATGACTGTAAAATAACTATTGAAATAATAATTTCACAATAATTATTGTGAAATAACTAAGAAATAAATAACTCAAATAGGCATTTCAATATCCATTTAAAGTGCAAAAAAAGAAAGAAATTGCAACAGCTCAAGCAGTAAACAAATTATTTTAGCTTGTCTGATTTATTCTGTCACCACACACACGGCTTGCCATGAAGCACCCGGCATTTTTCAGGTATTTCATGACAAACCGTGTCCGATAAAGGAGAAACCAAACAAGCTATAGTAAATATAGATAATATGAACTTCTATCTTCTATCGATCTTCTAATATAACATTTAGAAATTTAAGCTGAAATATCCAGCATTTTCTCTAAAGAAAAGTTCATTTAGTTCAGGAGTTTTCAAAACTACTGGGACTACTGGGATTAAAGTTCACCAGGCAAAAATGTAATGATGAAAAAAAAATAAAATAAAAAGTTTAATAAAAAATAAAAAAAATCGATCTTTAGACATATCAATTTTCAGGAATTAATATGAGAATCGATTTGGAATCACAAAATCGATTTTTTTCAACACGGTGCTACTTTATATACATCCTGATCAAGTCTGTCCAAATATCCTCATTTCAAGTGTCACTAGCAAAACAACATCCAAAATGAATTCTACTAGAGGTGAAACCAGAACTAGCAGAGCTCTGCCAGGACCTGCAGTCGCTTGGTTGCTACCAGGTACCGAGGATGATTTAAGCTCCAGCAGTCCTTGTTGTAATTGTTGTTTTTGTCGTGGCGATGTACAAATGTGATCAGAGTAAATGTAAGATATCACAGGTTGGCATCTCAGGACATAGACGGAGCCCCGTGGACCCAAACATCAAGTTAGGACGTAGATGGAGCCCAGTAGTGCCAGATTAGAGATCCACCGCTCCTCGTTTCCGGGACGTCTGGAAGGATGGATGGACAGATTTGATCAGAATTGATGTACATTAGTCATATAGCATGAGGTAGCCAGCCAAGCTAAAATGGTTATCTTGTGGTTACCATGGTAATGCTTCAACTTTCCTCCAGGCCTTCTGGTTCTGCCCATTTATCCATTATTGGGTCCTGCCCACATTTCACTTTGCAGAGACACAAAAAAAGAGGTTTCAAACTCGCTCTTCAAAATCCCTTTAGGGTTTTTTTTTTAGTTCTTCTGAAGTAGATCAGTTCCAAAGGTCCTCATCTTTGTTTTTCAGCCTGGCTCAGATGGTTCGGAGGAAGCGGTCGGTTCCTCAACTGCTCCCGAAGCCTCTGAAGCTGTGGACATGGTCCGACCTCTGGTGTCCGGACCCTGGGATTACTCGCTGCTCTCTGGAATCGGATCTTCTGTGAGGAGTGTTCCCAGTCTGCTGCCAGACAATGAAGACGAGCTGCCGCCATTGCTCATCGCCACTGGAGAGGACGAAGGAGGAGGTGTGTTTGTGTCCTGCTTTACTGCTTCTTTTAATATATAAGTACTGCTAACGAACAACACAGAAACAGCTTCAGAAGGGTTATTTATATAAACTTGATAAATGTGTATAAATAGATCCTTTCAAATCAGTAGAGGCATCTTTGTCCGTCTGCTGCTGTTCTCCTCCGTCAAAATCCTCTTTCTTCTCGTCTGCCACCTTGAAACAAGTTTCAACTTTAGAAACTACTGATAGATTTGTTTAGTACAGACTACAGAGCTGCTTAATTACGTCACTGTAACGATGAGCCTTCATTTACTCTGGCCTTAAATTCAACTTTATTTATAAATCAACAAATTGCCTTCAAGAAATCAATTCAGCCCTAACGGACACAGGTCCCCCTCGATTCATTGATCTCCTCTGGCTTCCTGAAGCTGCTCCAGTCTCACACAAGTCTCTGGCTTGTAAAGGTGGTCTCTGGGTCCACACCTGCCATCAGAAAGGTACACTAACTAAACTTTAGTGAAGATATGGGAGAAGGAGTTGGGGATGGTCTTTGAAGAAAATACTTGGTTAAATATATGTGAAAATATACATTTTCCTTTTACTAGTAATAAAATTAAAGAGGCTAATTTTAAATTTATTCACAAACTCTATTTAACTCCAATTAAAATGCACAAAATTTCAAAGGATATCTCTTCAAAATGTCCAAGATGTAAAAGAATCGATGGAACATTTGTACATATGTTTTGGGAATGTGATCTTTTAATACGTTTCTGGAAATCAATTCATTCCTTCACACAATCAGTATTAGAAATTAATTTTGAGTTAAGCTCCAATTTGTATTTATTAAATGACACACTGGATCTTCAGTTAGACCGGAAAAAAAGCAGGATATTAATTATGATCACATACTTTGCTAAGAAATGCATACTTTTACTTTGGAAAGATGATTCCCCTCCAACTTTCAAGTTTTTTTTGGATCAAATTTCAGTTTTTTTTACCATTGCAATTTTTACCACCGTGCTCATATTTTTCAAGAATTTTGGTTCCCATTATTCTCAAAACTGGATAATTTTTCCAAAGGGGACCAATGAGTATCTTTATTTTCGAACTTGTGCCTTATATGTATGTATGTTTGTATGTATATATGGGTATATATATATAGTTTGATATCGCTGTTGCTGCCATTATATATTTTTTTATTTATTTTTTTTTTTTTATATATATTTATTTAATCTTGTTCTCCCTTAATGTATGTTTTTTTTTTTTTCTCCCCCTAGGGTAATTCTTAGGTCGCTTAAGTCTTGGACAGAATCACATGGACTTGACTTTTTCTTTCCAGCTTCACTTGTGTTAAATAAAAATGTCACTATAGTCGGATGGTTTTAATGTTTTTACAGAAAAAAGATGGACATGTCCTGGAAGTTTCCATAAACTCCAAATGGTCTTATTGAAACTTTAGATGGATGAGAGGGAGGGATGGTGACGCTGTTGCCGGCCCACAATCACAAGGAGACCTTCTTTTATTCCTCTTGTCAGCCACACTTGTTTTTAAACATTTCAGTCACCAGGTTTTACTATGATGAGTCAGTATAATCCTGCTCCAGCTCCGGATGCAAGCAGTTCTTTGATCTCCGTCTACAAAACCTCTCATATGCTCTAAAACCAGTGTTCATGGATGAACCTAAGATGAGGCGCTCCAAACGTGCCAGGACGTCCGGATGTGGAAGAACCGCGCTGGGCTTAAACGTTCCTGTGTCTTTGTTTTCAGATGTTTTAGTTGAAGAAAGTCCAGCTCCCTGCCAGATCCTGCACCTGCTGGAGGAGGGAGGACCTCGTCCTCTGACGTTTGCTCTGAACGCCAACCTGCTTGTGAATGTCAAACTGGTTACATGTGAGTAGAGATGACCTGCAGAGGACCCGACCCAGTCTCCCAAAGCCTCTTCCAACCTCTCTGAGCTCTGTTCTTGTTCCAGACTCCGGGAAGCAGTGCTGGTGCTTCGGATCCAACGGGCTGCAGGCTCTGGGACAGAGGGAGGTGGTGTTTCTGTTGGAGTGTTTACCAGAAGAAAAAACTCTTCCACGGGACCTTTTCTCTCTCTATCTCAACATTTACCAAGATGCCCAAAAAGGTAGCGGTTTCACAAATGACAACGGTGGAGATGAAACTGTTATTGTTATTATTTTGTTTTTAACAGAGTAGTTGTCTGTTACAGGAAAGTTTGTGGAGAATCTGGATAACGTGACCTTCACCAGCAGCTTCATGGGCAGTAAGGATCATGCAGGGATCCTCTTCTTCTCCCCCACCTGCCAGCCTCTGGACGGCCTCGCCATCCCCCCACCGCCGTTCCTGTTCGGCCTCCTCGTGCAGAAACTGGAGGTACCCTGGGCCAAGGTCTTCCCTCTCAGGCTGCTTCTGCGGCTCGGAGCTGAGTATGCCGGTATGTTCATGCTTTCTTAAAATTAATGTTATTTTAAACTTATTTTAGCTAACAGGTGCCCTCAGATTGAAGGGGAAATGACACAGAGACGATTAAACACATTTATTATCACAAAACACTTTAAATTTAAATGTACTTTAATCCCTGAGGGGGAATTAAAGGCTGCAACAGTTTTGGTGATTTTTAGAGGTTTACTGCTGTGGCCAGGAAGGACTTCACCGTGTACAGTATGTGATGGTGATGGTAAATAACCAAAACCTGGTACCATCAGCGGTTTCTAGCTGAGGAGGACCACGCTTAGAAAACCAAAACGGAGATTTTAATCTCAGTTGGTTCTTTTATCTGTTGGCATGTTTGTGATGAAGCGCCCCCTACATGAAACATGATGACATTTGGTATTCTTCTAAAGCAGGGGTCTGAACCGCGCGGCTCGCAGGCCAATTGCATGTGAGGGAGGTCGTGTGTGTTTGTGTACGTGTGAGAGTAAGTGAGGGAGAGAGCTGGGAGAGAAAAAAGTACCCCCTGGACCAGAAGCAACATTTTATTTCCCAGCAGAGTAGTCATCTTCAATTAATCCCATATATCTAGACATGTCAATCAATCAATCCAACCAATCCAATTTATCGAAACCAGCGTGTTAACCAATTACAGGTAAAGGGGGACGGGCTGCTCACCGAGTCAAAGTTCATCGTTGGCGGGACTCGGTGCTTCGGAAAACATCGTCGGCGGTTAAAATAATGTATATTCAAGATTGTTGGGTTTTTTTGTCTGCCAAAAAAGGATAACAAGTGACGAGAGAGAGCAGGAAGCAGCGGCAGCACCTCACTGTGAGCATGAAGTGGAGCTGTGCGGCGTTGCAGCTGCCCTCTGAACACCTCTATCCTCTGTGTACATTTACTTCAATAAATGAACACAGCACAACAGTCATTACTGTATTTTATTTATTTATTTTGTTTTATTTCTATATATTTAAAGATGAACTACCTGTTGTTAGGGAGAGAATACTGTGGGAGTTGCCAAGGAGCTGCTGTTAAGCCTGAAGCAGATAAAATATAGGTTTTAATAGGTTTGCCCCTCTTCAGCACTCCTCAGAAACGTCTGTGGGACATCACTGGACGTTTGTCCAGTTGAATACAAAATATTCATTATTCTGGAGAAAAACAGTCGCAATGAGCATCCAGTAGTTTTGTTGCTTGAACTGGATGGATGGATGGATGGATGGATGGATGGATGGATGGATGGATGGATGGATGGATGGATGGATGGATGGATGGATGGATGGATGGATGGATGGATGGATGGATGGATGGATGGATAAACCTTTCAGACCTTTGATGGGTTTTGATTCATCAGGTTTATTTACTGTTTTCTCCTTATATATGTTGATTGATTGCATGTTTTATGGTCTTGATGGGTGTTTAGGCTTTAATGTATGCTGTATGTTTTATACAAAACTGAGATGAATTTATTACCAAAAGAAACCTCTTGTTCCTCTTGTTTTCCAGTGTATCCCACTACGCTAACAAGCATCCGTTTCAGGGAATCAGTGTATCGGGAAACAGGACACACCATCATGAATTTACTGGCTGTAAGTACGCCGCCGCCAGATCTCGTCCCGCAAATCTGGAGCCTTGTGCTCTTAATCCCAGTGAAGTCATGCGTTAATTAAGACGCTGTTAATCGCTGCCTACAGTAAAGTGAATCCTCCAGTGGCTCTGAAGGTTGCTGAGAGTCAGTCTGAGTAAAGGAAAGCAAAGCCCATCATGTCCAGCTGTGGAGCTGAGCCACAGCTTGATTCTCATTACCTGTGATTCAGAACTCTTGAATATTTTTGAAGATGTTTCAGTGCTTAAAGCTTCAGTCTTAAAGTACGCAGCGGCTAAGAGACGGGATGGAGTCCGTGGGTCAGTAAAGTCTCTTCCTGCAGGATCTTAGGAACTACCAGTACAGCCTGTCGGTGGTGAAGGGACTGAGGATCCACATGGAGATGGGCCACAGCTACATCGACATCCCTAAAAGCAGCTTCAGTGAGGTGAAAGGTCACACACAACATTTAAGTCTTTTTTTTAACCCTTGTGCTGTCTTTGGGTCAAGGGAGGGTGAAGGGAGAAAAGAAGGAATGAAGGAAAGAAGGAAGAAAGGAGAAAAGAAGGAAGGAAGTAGGAAAGGGAGTAAGGAAGGGAGAAAAGATGGAAGGAAGGGAAAGAAGGAAGTAAGGAAGAAAGGAGAAAAGAAGGAAGGAAGTAGGAAAGGGAGTAAGGAAGGGAGGAAAGAAGGGAGAAAAGATGGAAGGAAGGGAGAAAGAAGGGAGAAAAGAAGGAATGAAGGAAAGAAGGAAGAAAGGAGAAAAGAAGGAAGTAGGAAAGGGAGTAAGGAAGGGAGAAAAGATGGAAGGAAGGGAAAGAAGGAAGTAGGAAAGGGAGAAAGAAGGGAGAAAAGAAGGAATGAAGGAAAGAAGGAAGAAAGGAGAAAAGAAGGAACGAAGGAAGGAAGTAGGGAAGGGAGAAAAGATGGAAGGGAGGAAAGAAGGAAGGGAGGAAAGAAGGAAGTAAGGAAGAAAGGAGAAAAGAAGGAAGGAAGTAGGAAAGGGAGTAAGGAAGGGAGAAAAGATGGAAGGGAGGAAAGAAGGGAGAAAAAATGGAAGGAAGGGAGAAAGAAGGGAGAAAAGGAAAGAAGGGAGGGAGGAAGGAATGGAGAAAAGGAAAGAAAGAAGGGAGGGAAGAAGGAAGGAATGGATAAAATAAGGAAAGAAGGAAGGAAAAGCAAAGAAGGTAATAAAGGAACGAATGACGGAAGGGTGGTAGGAAGAAAAAGGAGTAAAGGAGGGTAATAAAGGAGGAAAATAGGAAAGGAAGGAGAGAACATGGCAGGAGGAAAGAAAGATAGAAGAATTGGGTCTTTTTGACCCAAAGACAAGGGTTAATCCTAGAAAAACATAATAAAAACAAGCAAGGAGGTGTCCGTTTTAATCCCAGTAAGATTGGTTCCTCTGAAACAAAACACAAGTCCAACACAGCTCCAGTTTTGTCTCATCTGTCCAAAGGAGAAGCTGTGGTTCATCAATAAGCATGTAGACAACACCGGTGTCCTCCTCTGTCATCCACTTAGGTCCGAACAGTGATGGACGGCGTGATCTCACACTGCTGTTTTTCTGTAAACTGCAGATGCAGAAAGTGGTGAACGCATCCAACGAGCACGTCATCAGCATCGGGGCGACGTTCAGCTCGGCGGCCGACTCTCACCTGGTGTGTTTCCAGAACGAGGAGGGAAATTATCAGACACAGGCCAACAGCATGCCGGGGAAGACTCGCACAGGTGAGCGCCTGTTTCTGGAGGGAATAAAAGGGTTGACGTCATAAAACATCAGACGTACCTGCATGAAGTGATGCTCATGGTTGAGACTGGATTCTGTGTATGACAGTGACCGGCGCCAGTTTCGTGGTGTTTAATGGAGCCCTGAAAGCTTCGTCGGGGTTCATCGCCAAGTCTAGCATCGTTGAAGGTGACGTAGTTGATCAGCGGCCCGTCTTTCTCATCCGTGCTCTGAATTAAAACAACAAATGCAGTCGTTCCCATTGACGTGACTGTGTGATGGTTTTACAGATGGGTTAATGGTTCAGATCCCTCCAGAAACCATGGAGGCTCTGCGCTCTGCCTTCAGGGACCAGACGGACTTCCACATACCCTGCGGCAAGAACGACGGCGGAGAGATCCGAGAAAATGTCACGGTCCGCTGGGTGGACTGGACTTCACCCGTCAATACTGGGTAACGGATCATGTAACGCTCCTGGCACACTGGTGTCCCAGTTCACCCGTAAATAGGGATGGGCGGTATGGACTAAAAAATGTATCACGATAATTTCTGGCATTTATCCCGATAACGATAAAAATGACGATTAAAAAAAAACAAAAAACAATTCAACTCCACCTTTAAAACTATAAATCTATCTCGCTCTCAGATCCGCCATGATTGTTACATAAAAACGTCATCAACGGGAATTTATCTTTCTTTCTTTCTTTCTTTCTTTCTTTCTTTCTTTCTTTCTTTCTTTCTTTCTTTCTTTCTTTCTTTCTTTCTTTCTTTCTTTCTTTCTTTCTTTCTTTCTTTCTTTCTTTCTTTCTTTCTTTCTTTCTTTCTTCCTTCTGTTTTCCCTTCCTTCCTTCTTTCCTCCTGCTCTCTCCTTCCTTCTTCCCTTCCTCTTGTCTCCCTTCCTTCCTCCTTTCCTTCCTTCCTTCCTTCCTTCCTTCCTTCCTTCCTTCCTTCCTTCCTTCCTTCCTTCCTTCCTTCCTTCCTTCCTTCCTTCCTTCCTTCCTTCCTTCCTTCCTTCCTTCCTTCCTTCCTTCCTCCTTTCCTTCCTTCCTTCCTTCCTTCCTTCCTTCCTTCCTTACTTACTTACTTACTTACTTACTTACTTACTTACTTACTTACTTACTTACTTACTTACTTCCTTCCTTACTTCACGTACGTTGTGCGTCGATTTAACACAGAACCATAAATCAGCTTTACACAAAAACGTCATCAACGGGAATTTATCGTTTTTACCGCGAGATGACAAATTTTTATCGTGAGGAATGTTTTTGACCGTATATTGTGAACGGTAAAATATCGCCCATTCCTACCCGTAAATGTGTTTAACTGGTTCCAGTCAAACTTGTGCTCTTCACAAGATTAGCTACGAGCAGGCCGCTGAGCGAGCGGCAGCTACAAGCAGTGGTTGTCTCATGTCCTGACCTATTAAGTCTCAATAATAGACAAAGACCATGTGTTTAGGCTGATTTCACAGAAATGTGTTGATTAACAGCAAATGTAATGTGATATCTCTGCAGCAGAACCAGCGGGGTTGATGGCAGACCTCTAGATGGCGTTCACAGCGTTGGGATGCAGCAGGACGCAGAATTTGAGTTGGACGGTCGCACCATCAGATGCACAGAGGTGAGTTTTCAGTTGTAATGAACAAAAACGGACTCCAGATGTGTCCAGATGTGTGATGCGAGCTGAAATGTCTGCAGGTGTTCTACCAGCTGAAGTCTGCTGACTGCAGCCTGCCGTCGGTGCTGTCGTCCTGCAGCGTCTTTCAGAAGGAGATTGCTTTGGCGACCTGCAGTGCTCTGACTCCTCGCCTCGCCGTTCTCGCCTCCAGCGGCATCAACTCGCTCTCGCTTCGTATCTCCACGCAGGCTGACATGGTAAAACCTGAACTCTAAACCTACCTGCAGGTCTTAGAAAAGCCATATCGACTTCAACTCAGTTACACAACAGATCATGAAAATAAAACTTGTTTCACCGTTCCTGAAAACGGTTGGAGGTCTGCACAGCTGCTGCTGATCAGTTGATCAGTGATGATGTGGATGATGATCGTCAGCTAATCAGTGACGACGATCAGCTGATCAGTGACAACGATGATCAGCTGATCAGTTCATCAGTTGAAGTTGAAGACGATCATCAGCAGCACCAGGCTACTACTCTTAGACCCTGTCGAGGCAGGAAGGAGGAACTTTTTTTTGTTCTTGCTTCATTTTCTTTAATTAATTAAGGGCAAGATGAAAACATTTTGTTTTTATGACATTGTATTTGCCTAAATACTGAGACACAATGTGAAAGGTCACAAATCAAAACCAAATATGAAAAATTTGTAATATTTCATGTTTTGATGCAAAAAATCCACTAGATTAAAAAAGAAGCTACTAACGAGACTATGTCATGCGTTTGGAGTCTGAAGTTAAAGGTGCACTTTGTCTTGCGTCCAGGTGGAGTACCAGGCCGGTTCTGGAGGCAGGCTCCTCCCCCAGCGCTACATGAATGAAATGGATGGCGCTCTGATTCCAGTCATCCACGGAGGTAGCACTAGCGTTCCACAGACTGCCATGGACATGGAGTTCGTCTTCTACATCACACACGCCATCTAACCAATACACGCTCAAATTCCTGTGACGTTAACGGTCCTCTGGAGAGGGAGTGGCTAAGCAGCCCTCTCGCTCCCTCTCTGAGGTTGGTTCTCTGGCTACCGACGGTGTGCCGTTCTCACCAAAGCTGCTTTAATACTTCAAGCCAAACACTAAACACGGAACATGACAACACGTAGCCAGACTGTTCCGCCTTCCAGGCTCCGCCGGAGCTCCTCTGTGAATGTTTCCCACAGATGCTCTAACCAAGTGTCATATCTGGATGTATTTATTATATTTTCTTATGGGCTCACCGACTGAACGCAGCAGGAAGTGTTCGGGTGCTCCTCACACACTCCTGACATGGATTTGTTCATTGCAAGGATGGAAAGTAAAACATCTTATTTCCTCTGATTTTGAACAAAGTTTCTTGCATGAACACATGGAGCCTCATGCAGGAGCGTTTTTGTTCCATCACCGCCAGAACCTGTGGCTGACGAGGTCATCGATGCTCTCAGATGCCGCCTGTTCATCTTCTTAGACAAAAAACATTCATTAACATCCCCGTTACTGTGCATTCACACCGAAGCTTCAAAATTGCCTGTGGTCGCTCAGTACGCTTGCATCGCACCGCTGGCTGACGCCAGCAGAAGCTTGCAGCGGGGGGGGCTTTCAAGTTGCGCTGCAGAACTGGAGGGAAAAAAGTGTATATAGCCTACATATTTTTATATATATGTATATATATATATATATATATATATATTGGAGCAGTAGTGAATTTGGTCATATTATTTAAACTGTGTTTTGTGATTAATACACACTGTTTTTAATGATTTTGCGTTGGATCGATGTAGCAAAATAAAATTGTTCAGACCAAACAGCTCCTCAACCATCAGTTTCGTGTTTCACATGAGCAGAGAAACCTAAAAACAACAGTCAAATCAGCAAAAATGCTTGTTTGCTAGATGTAATAGATTAATTCCTGATAAAAAAAAAAGTTTATATGTGCACAGCTATATGCATGTGAATGAGTGTAGTTGAAGTTTGTGTGTAGACGAAAGTACAATGTGCATTGAGGCTTCTTGCTTTGGGAATCCCAGTCTGTGATTGGACGCTGCCTCGGCGTCGCTACTGCATAAAGTTGAAATTCTCCCAACTTCAAATTGACCCTCTGGACGCCTCCATCGCACCACTGCCGCCGAAGCTCCTCCCGCCTTTTCTAGCAAGCGATCATTGAAAACGAATGGCAGCCGGCTGCTTATGATGCTTTCGGTGTGAATGCAAGGGTAAAGTTGGCCACCAGGTGCAGAGCCATTTCTAACGGCTAGACAACTATGCAGCTGGACGCCAGAGCCTCAACGTTCGCGTCCACATCCGGTTTTTAAGGACCCATAACTCGAAATATTTAAGTACTTTGTTGTGAAACGCTTTAATTACACCTCGTGCACCATCTATCTACACTCCCTAATCCACCACTTTATAGTTGCAAAAGGGGATTTATTTTTTATTTATTGTTCTGACCTGCACAAATTTGTGGGTTTATAAAGTCAGAAGTTCTGAACTTATGCGCTCCGAAATTCAGAGTTGTCACTTGCAAAGTGGCCATGTAAAAGTTTAAGGATGATTTTTTTTTTGCAAATAGATTTTAAATTTTTCTCACAAATTTGAGTTTAGACGGTTTTCTGTCTAAATGAAGTCAAGAATTTAGAATTTTCTCATAAATTTGGAACTTTTAAGTCAGAAATTCTGAAGCTAAGAAATTTAGTTCAGTAATTTTTTTTCGAATATGAGTTTTTAATTTGGAAATCCAGAATTTTCATTGAAATGCAAGTTTTGAAGTTTGATGCTCCTGCGCTGCTCTCATGCGCCGTTAGCTCAGCTTGAAGTTGAACGTCAACACTGCAGTGATTTATAAATTCAGACATTTCTTTAAAGCCACTGCATTTAGCAACACCACTCCTGACCACACGGGGGCGGGGGGGCTGTGCCTCGGAGGAACAGATGGGCGCTCCAGTCAGTTGCGGGATTCATCCTCCAGTTACGCTACAGCCGAGTCCACTCGTCTCCTGCTGAACACTTGCTCCTGAGGTCCTGCTGTTAACAAACAACAGAAGGTCAAAAATATCCCTCTTTTGATGAGAAAACGTGACCAGAGGAAGAAAAGCGTCCGGTTCGATCTGATGGTTCTCTCTCCTGCTGCAGCACTTGGCCTTTCTGGCTCACGGCACAACAAATTAGCCGTTATCCAGTCAGCTCGCACTGCAATATGCACTTCAAACTAAAAATTCTTAGATTTTCACAACAAACAATGCTGACACGACTTTAGTTTGAATGTTTATTTCCTACATGAGGCTCACTGTGTCACGAACACGGGTTTCCATCGTTGTCCAACTCAAACTGTGATCTTTTCTCTTGTGATAAATGTGCTTCAAACGGGGGGATGATGAAACCACGTCCTACTTCCAGAGCGAACGGACCCTCTCCAGGCGGCCAGCGATATCCCTAACAAAGCGAAACCTCATCGAAGTGGACGCAGCCTTAAGTTCACGAAGACACCGACATCCTTATCTTCAGATCAAACAAAGCTGCTTATGTCTCTCCTCTAAAACGTCAGGACTTAGTCTGGTTCTTTCGTATTTGATCTTAATTTCCAGGAGGTGAAAGAAACTGCTGCATCTGGGAGACACGTGTGACGTAGGCTACAGCAGACGAGCATCAACAGAAGACAAATGTCCTAAGTGGAGCAGGGGGGTATTCCAGAAAGTGGGTTTTGTGAAAACTCTGAGTTTGCTAACCCTGAGATGAGGGAAACCCGGAGGTTTCAGTTCCAGACGGCGATGTAACTCAAACTCTGAGTCAGTTACTACGGCAACTGAGCCTCTGAACCTAACCTGCTCGCTAGCAGGTTTTCTTCAATAAACCCAATAAACTAAGTTTCTCTCTGTCTCCTCCCTCAGTGGCGTCAATTCAGCCAAAGGGTCTTTACGCAATACGCATCCGTTTTCTGCACCACGGACAGCAAGCGGCAGAGTTAGAGAGCAGAAAAAGCATATTTGACGCAATTTAACTCATTCGGTTCACTTTATTCACTATGTCAGTGCAACAATATCACAGGGACATCCAAGTTTAACTTCAAACAGTTAGAGTCCAAATGCAAAAAGGAGAGGGAGGAGCAAAAGAGAGAGAGAGAGTAAAAAAAAAAGTCAAATATTTCAATATTTCCCTTAAACAGATTTATAAGAGGGTAGGGTGATTTGATGTCTTACCTTAAAATGAACTTGCATAATTAATCCATCAGTGGCTACCAGCCTCGTTAATATCTGCTGCTGCTGGGGCAACATTGGACCCATCACTTGCCTTCTTTCTTTTTTTTTTTTTAAATTGCGTGGTTGTCTGTTTCCTTTTCATTTTTGTAAGTTAGTAACACTGCAGAGCACGCTAAAAACGAGATTGATAGCGACGACTGTCGTCAGGGACGCTGGGACATCACATTTCAAGATATGAGGGGGGTACAAGTGTTGGGAAAGATAATACCTAGTGAAATCCATCATGTTGTTCTGATATGCATTTGTAGTTATTTTATATGTATTAAGTAATAGAATGAATCAATACAATTAGACACAGAGTAATTCCATAAATGTATTAAAAAAAAGCAAAAAACATTTACATTTTCCCCTGAAGCCAAGGTGTGGCGGCTGCCAAACCTTGCCATACCCAATTGACGTCCCTGATCTGACAGTGTGCTTAAATGTTAAATGAATACTGCATTCAAACTTACACATTGACTGCAGCAACTTTCTCCCACGCCAATTGTCTCTCCTTTGCTGCTGCAGGTGTGTTGCTTTTTTTCCAAAATATGTTCTCATACTCACCATACGCACGTATTAACACTTCTAACTCCAGTGGCGTGAAGTATGTGGATCTTTTGTTGTCGCCGGTTGCCATGGTGAATCGTTGTATCAGGGCTCCATTGACGATGGCTTTTTATTTTCTTCATGCACGTGCTTAACTCAAGGTTAACAAACTCAGAGTTGATTGAACTAACTCATACCTGCTGTTCTGGAACCGAAAACTCAGAGTTTCCTATCTCAGGGTAAGTTAACTCAGAGTTCAGGTTTAGACTCAGAGTTTGTTGAACCTGCTTCCTGGAATACCCCTCAGGACACTGGTGGACGGCTGTTGTTGGTTTTAAAGTAAAGACTTATTGATCCAAGGTGTTAGTGATTCAGAGGCCATGTTGGTTGTTCTGAATACTCTTAAATGCTCATCACATGAGGCCCCCGCCACATAGCGATTGGTTTGGTTGAGTCCGTTCCGGGGAAATGGTTGTGATTGTGAGCGTTTAACCGAGAAGTCGAGCAGCATTACAACACAACGCCTCTCTGAGATTCTCACCTTTAACGGCTTGTTATCTTTTAAACTCCTGAGTTCAGATGTGACGGGTAAGTTATTGAATCAGGCCGACATTTTCTGGGAAAAGAATAAAGAAACTGTAATTGTCTGTTCTTCGGTCGGGGGCATAGACACTGAAATTTAAATATCAGCTGAGTTGTGGGCGGAGCCTGAGCTGACCAATCAGAGCAGATGCTGAGTGCTCCAGCTCTGCTGTCTCATGGGGACTCTCCGAAGATTGGAGCGCGGAGACGAAGCATCTGTGCTTGAGGTATCCGTGTATGAGCTCCGTCATCCAGGTCCGGCTCCAGTTCCTCCTGTTTCAGGTCAAATTCCGCATCACGTCCCGTCCAACCTGTCAGCTGACTGTGTCCACATGTGTAGGAAAATATGCCGAGATTGTGTCAAAGTTCTTTTTGTAAGGATTGTGAATTGTTATTTTTTTAAATCGTTGATATAAAAGTAAAAAAAAAAAAAAAAAAAAAAACCCAGAAGAGTCAATATTTTTGATAGGAAGCTGACAAAAAAAGAATGGATTTAATTTCAGGAGTAAAATGTTGTAAAAATTCTTTAGTTCGCAGACAGCAGCTCGGACCTCAACGTCAACGAATGGCGGCGGTTCACGCCTCTGTGTCAACGCGTCCATGAGACGCTTGACGTCCACAGTTGATCAACAAAGGTCTGTTTGAATGACGGAATAACAACATTAGAGGTTTCTAAAGGTATAAAACATGTGGTCCGTCACTGAACATGTCGACCAGCTGGGTTTCAGTTAGTTGTGTTCAGGATCAACCGGAACATCCGACCATTCTAATCTGAAGTTGTGCCGGCGGCGTGACGGTTCCACATTCTGCTTCTCCAGACTTTCAAAGGCTCCGAGCCAACTACAACCGTCGTTATCCTGGTCTTCAGAGCACCTGGTTTTATTTTAAAACAACTTTGAGTTCAGATGAGCCTTATTTGCATATGTCCTCCAGGTGCAGATCAATCCCGCCCCCCCATCTGTCTCCACTTGGGGCCACCCCCACCTTGGATGTGATGCAAACATCTTTCAGCTGCCTCTGGTACCATGACAAGCTGACTGGCAGTAAAGTGTCTGGTTTACCTAACTAATGACAGCAGAGTGAGTGGGGAGCAGGGGCGAAGATGAACGGGTGGCCTCACTGGAGCGCACAGACTTTCAGTTCACAAAGTAAAACCACTATCTGGTGGTTCAGAGCTGCAGAATCCGGGACCCCTGGAAAGACAGAGCAAGCATTAGCTTACGAACAAAAATGCTTCTCATGCTTGGAAACTTGCCCGAGATGGACCTGAGATCCTCCGACATCTCGGCAGGTCATTTCATAAAACCTGTTTGAGTTCACTCTCTCGTCCAGATGCTCGTCTCCCACTCCTCTCTGCGTGTTTAATGATTTATTTGGGCAGGTTTTGGTCGCGGCCTGCAGCGAAGCTATGATGAAACGGCCGAGCGCTCGAATGTATCGATCAGAGTTCAGCGTCGCTGCTGAACTTTGGAGCGACAATGAGGCTGTTTTGCATGTCCTTTATCAGGTCAGGAACACTTCTGGGGGGCTAAATATTCATGAGTGATGAATAACTTCTGTCTCAGTTGATTTATCAGCTTTTCACTGCATTTATTTGAAGTTAAACATAGTTTATGCTCTTTGTCTTATTTATTCATAACACCAGCTTTATTTTGGCGACCCGGGGTCTGAATAACTTGTGTATTTAAATAATAAAGTTACTTTTATGATCCTGTACACTCCACACGTTTGCTTGTTTTCATTGAAAAACCCTGCGTTGGTAGAACCTGCAGCTATCAAACACATTTGTCAGCAGGCGTTTCACTTCAGGATGAACACCCGAACCCCAAACCAGGAAAAAAAACCTCCCCTTCTGGAGTCAGTCTTACTTTTGACCTTTGTTTCACCTTCATAAATCACATTTCAGAGGAAAATTCTTCTTGATACGAGTAATTTCAAGTCTATGTGACGAATAAAAATCATCTCTGATATCTCAAAATGTTCCCAGAACCTCCCCCAAGGAGACGGGCCGAGTCGTCATCTTCAGAAAATGTCTTTGTCTTGTTCATTCCAGAGGTGAAACGCTTTAGTGGACACCAGCCAATAGAATCAGCACTCATCTAGACTGATCGAGGTGTTCCTCAGATATGTCCTTGAATAAATCATGTAAACACCCGCGGCTCAACAACTGTTCCACCTGGAGGCGCCAGCTCGTGTTCTGGAGAGGTCAGCCGGTACCAACAAACCTGCAACAGCTGTTTGGAGGTATTAAAACATTTAGTGACATGTATACCAAATAAAACCAGTTTTATCATTTGGTACCTGCTAGAACTCAACAGGTGTGACTACAAACCTAAAAACTAATCAATCTGGGTCCAGTAAAGTTGGAGATGTTCTGTAGTGGAAAAACTATCAACACCTATGTATTATATGTTTTAACCACAGGGAGGACTGTCTGGGCTGAAACTGAGCGCATTAAAGGGGACCTATTATGAAAAACACATTTTTTCTTGCTTTAACATATATAAAGGGGTCTCCCATCACCCTGCTAACACAGAGAAGGAGTAAAGCAACTAAATTCTGCAGGGTCTGTACAGCCCGCCCGGAGGATCCTTCCAGTGTGATGTGACTTCTACGAGCTGTTCAGATTTGCGCATTTTCGTGACGTCACCAAAATGCAAACCACGCCTCGGTCTCCTCCGCTGCTGAAACCACGCCCACAACTAACTCCGCCGGCCAGAGCGTCCGCCATTGTTCAGAAGCAGGGGCTGTTTGGACAACGAAGGACAGTAAAAATTAGGTTTTGCATCAACACTAACCCTCCTAAAAGGATCAGTAACAACAGTACGGACCTGGCAACTGCACACGAGTCAGCGGTAAGTGACGTTAATTTTTTATGTTATTTATATTTGTTTACAAGTATGATCTTTGCATGGGCTAAGTATTTAGCTTAGCTCCGGTGTTACTCCGTGTTACGGAGCTCTATTGGTACCGTAATACATTTTCTTCTGTCTATGGTTTCAGATCTTCCAAGCAATGCACCTGAAGCTGTTCAACGACACCTTCAGAAGACGCACGGTCCTTCCTTGAGCCAGCAATAGTGCATAAATGTTATTTATATACAACTTATGTTCTTTTATTTTTTTAACAATAAAGTTGCCATTTGTGAAAATTCAGTGTTGTGATTTCTTTACAGTTAACATGATTCATTTGTCTTGTAACATAAGAAATGAAATGATGAGGAATCGGAGTAAATAACTGTGGTGTACCTGTTTAGAATTCAATTAAAGCTTCCTGTGTGAATTAGTGTAAAGACGAGGTGACCCGTTCCCCCTTCAGGTAACTAATAGTCGGCTGCATATATGAAAAAAAACCATCATACCCCAAAAAAATTTTAACAAAAGGTTTTTCAGTGGATTATTGTAGTACTAGGTGTACTTAATGACATCCTAAAAGTCTACCAAAATCTGACCACCAGAAAGGTGTATTTTTCAAGATGGCGACCAAGGTGGCCAAAAAATCCCAGGTGAATAGGGTAACATTTTTAACAAACAGATATCATCATGAAACTTCCCCAGTTAATTACTTACATGAAGACAAAAAAAAAATTGCATTGGAAGTTTTTTTAAATTGTATGTGTAACTATGCAAATTAGGTGTATCTCATTGAATATGCGCCAATTCGCATAAAATAACCATTGCTCCTTATTCTTTAACAGAGGCAAGCATTTTTGGTGCTAAACCCCATGTTTTTTGATAAAAGCATCTAATTAGAATATTTAAATTATAGTGACATTATTAGCCATGCACATTTAACATTTAATAAAACGGTTATGAAATCGGTTATGAACATATCTATATTAAATGTACAATTTCCAGTTTCACTTCTATTTCTAATCCTGTATTCAGGAGCTTTCTTTATACCTGTAGTCTAAAAAATCCATTGACTACTACAGTGTGGTACTGTGAAATTAGTCAAAACAGGGTCGACACGTGAAGGCTCAGTACCGCTAACCCCTATAGTTGTTTTTTCTGTATTTTTATGTTTTTTTTCATTGTTTTTTTTGTATTTTTATCTTTTTTTTCTCATTGTTTTTATGTTTTTAAGTTCGCTGCAGTTGTTTCTTGTTTATCTTGTATGTTTTTTTATTTTTTTTTTGTTTTTTCCTTTCACAGTTTGTCGTCACACTCCTCCTCCCATAAAGGTTGATTCTTTAGATTCTCACAGTTTTCAACTTGACATGGTCCACAAGCAGGCATGCATGGTAGTCCATATGCTCTGCAACTGCACCGTTGTGTTCGGCAGGCGGTTTTGCAATTACAGTGGACCATCTGCAGGAGGCTTTCTGGGGCAGCAGTCTTATTGGTCATAACTGGCAGGAAGATATTGCCCTCCAGTTTCCACCCCCAATCCACTGGGTTCATGTCACTCTCCTTTTCCATCCACACCATGATCTGGAAATAAACTCTTTGACAATGGTATTTAGTCGAGGACTCTGTAGGAGGGAGACGTTCTGGAGTAACAAATGACTTAGCAGAAACAATTTTTTTGCTAAGAAGCAAGTGAATCAGTACTCTTGCCGCCAAAAAACACTGCCATTGCCTTGCTCCCATGGTCCTCGATGACATTCCTTGCCTGATTTTGGAGCAGAAACACATTTGCACAGGACTGGATGGTTGATTCACGTTTCACAAGTTTCTGGAATGCTGACTGTTTCCCGACACTAAAGATGCGGGAAGTTGTATCACATCCTGTGAAAGCATGAATAAAGAGCAACTGGGAACACAACTCACTACCCAGGACTTGTTTCATCTCTCTGATGTTGTACACTTTACTAGCTTTGGACTTATCTGAATGAAAATAGAGGTCTCTATTGTTTGTCTCAGCATAGTAGAGCAGAAGAATAAGCAAGTCTGTATCCTCTCCTATCAAGGTTGTGGTCTGATGTTCTGATGCTTTGACTGCAGTTTTGACTATGTCAACACAGGTTTGCATCACCTGATGCATTGATAACACTGCAACACAGCGACGATCAGTATTGCTGTAACAGTGAGGAGGTTAGAAAATACAGTACAGTGGATTCTTTTAATTTAAAAATTTTGTTTAAAGAATCATGAAAAATTGTAATCGTGGGCTAAAAATCGTGAATCGAATCGAATCATGACCCGAGTGAATCGTTACATATATACTTGCGTCTGTATATTTTTGTATATTACTAATATAAGAATTCACAATCGTTATCTTTATTGGCCATTTTCTCAAAATGAGTTTTTACCTCTAACAGCGTAAACCCACCGGACGCCGAAGCAGAGCGGAAGCACTGCGCGCGGAAGCACCGTGCGCGGAGGCAGTCTCCTTGGTTAAACAGGGCGTAAGCCTCCGCAGGCACTCTGCTCCGCTCCGCCTGCAGAGTGATAAGAGTTTTCCAAAATCTCCTGTGTAAATTTGTATCTGATAGGTGAATAAGGTCAAACAATAATTTTTAACCTAGCTTTATCCAATGTTAAGATATATGTTCCTTTATGCGAATTGGCGCATATTCAATGAGATACGCCTAATTTGCATAGTTACACATACAATTTCAAAAAACTTCCAATGCAATTTTTTTTTGTCTTCATGTAAGTAATTAACTGGGGAAGTTTCATGATGATATCTGTTTGTTAAAATTTTTACCCTATTCACCTGGGATTTCTTGGCCACCTTGGTCGCCATCTTGAAAAATACACCTTTCTGGTGGTCAGATTTTGGTAGACTTTTAGGATGTCATTAAGTACACCTAGTACTACAATAATCCACTGAAAAACCTTTTGTTAGAATTTTTTTGGGGTCAAGTCATAAATACAGCCGACTATAAAGGCTGATTTATGGTTCCACGTTACATCAACGCAGAGCCTATGGCGTAGGGTACGTGTCGATTTAACGCAGAACCGTAATTCAGGCTTTAAGATCCGTTTACACCGTTTCATAAATGCATGCGAGCGTCCGACTATCGCGTCTAGCTGCGTGACATCGGACGCTCTCTGTCCACACTGAAACCGTTAAACTCGCCGCCAGTTAGGACAGTCCAATAGAAAATAAAGCAATGGAATTGATTTTGTCACTGAAGTTCGATTGCATCGCATGGGACACGCTTTGTGTACGGAGCCGCTGCTCTTCTGCCCGGAGAGGCTTTTGGCGCTTTTGCATTAGTATCAGTTTAGCTCGGTTCTACCCGTTTTGCGCTTTCGCACTAGGGCTGAGACGAGTAGAGCCGCTCCAAGCCGGTACCTTTTTCTGTAACCATTTCAGTGAGGTTCTGAAAGCGGTCTGAGCAGGGACTATTTCTGACGTCACCACCTCCTCGCCACCGATTGGTCGGGGGGCGGGGACGTCACCACCCTCCACGCCTCTGATTGGTCGGGGGGCGGGGCCGGCAGACGTTTGAATCAGGAAGCGGGAGTCAGCCGATCCATGGAGTCAGCGCGAGGGGACTCGCGGCGATTTTATTATAAAGCGCAAAACGTCTGTTTGGTGATCCAACTCTGAGGTGCAGATGTTCATGAACCTGGTGGCTGTCGAGAAAAAATTAAAAAAGCGATGTAGACGGGCTGTTTTACTCTCAGCCGCTCCCGGCTCCAGCTGATTTCTGATCAGCGCCGACACGGACAAAGCGGTTGCGCAATCGAGTACGTCACAGCAGCTTCACCCAAACCTGCCCGCTTCTCCCCTGGCAGTGCGAAAACACATGTGTGGAACCGTGTAAAGCCGCGCCGAGCCGTGCCGGGCTGAACTGATACTAGTGGAAAAGTGCCATTTGTGTCCCCTCCTGCTACACGTCATTCAGGCAGCCAATCAGCACAGAGCCTCATTATCATAGCCTCCCCGCCCCTTAGAGAAGGAGGTTAGAAGCGGTAAAAATAATGACATGACCCAGAGGCTGAATTTCTGATTTGTGTAGAAAAAAACAAGCTTTTGATTGTTTTTAAGACATTCAAGGCCGGTTTAAAATATACATTAAATGCCATAATAGGTCACCTTTAAGTTATCAAGAATAAAGTCGTGACCGATGATTCAAGTTCAGTAGATTTAATACATCATTTGCAGCAAGCTGGTCAGAACGTACCGGGGAGCCTCGACGCAGAGAACCAGAGAACTAGAATGCATCGTAATCTAAACAACACAAGAATGATGAAGACTAAGCACAAGCAGGGATCTGGAGAATACCCATGAATCAAACATTTGCTTCAACTGTGACTTCTTTCAAGGTTGTCTTTGTTGACTGAAACCCAGTCAGGGGCATCAGACCTGCAGCTCTGGGGGCGACGGTGGGTGAATCAACAAACACCACACAAAAGGCTTATCTGATCATTGTGTGTCAAGATGCGTTTAAAATGCGTCCGGAGCACTGCTGCAGGTTCCACCAGGTGACCGGTTTCAGCAGAGGGAAGGTCCGCCCCCCCCTCCCCCGTGTCTGGGGGAGGGATGTGGGTGTGGGGCTGTCACTGTGGATCTCCACCTGGATTTTGCTCCCACGCTGCCCACTCAGACGCCACAGCTGAGACATGAGCGGACGAGTCGGAGACCTGAGCCCCAAGCAGGCTGAGAGCTTATCCCAGGTTAGATCTTAACCCCGGTTTCATATTCCCTTGGCTTTGTTTCGTCTAACTGGTGTTGTTGCCGCTTGTTTGTGAGTGAGGCTGCTGGCTGCTTCTGTTTAGGTTTCATTGACCCTGACACTTGACAAGAGCCTCTGACTGTCCGGCTCAGTGTTCCTGCTGTGTTTCTGTGTTGACTAATTTTTGTTTGGTTTGGGATGACATGAATTATTGTAGTTTTCTGCTGGAGTATGATTTATGATGAGAGAAACTCCAAAGTTGAGACTAAATCCAGAGTTTTTATTTGCCTGCTAGTGGTCATCATCACTCTTTATAACATAGTTTGACATGTATGGCACTAAATTAATCAGTGTACACACTGGAATAATTCTAGTGTGTACACAAAAAACAAATGGTCTTATATTCCAGTGGAATATAAGACGAGTTGTTTTAGTTTTTCATAGCAGTTTTTGTCGTAGAACCACTAGATAAGACAAGTACCAGGGTTTTAGTTGTAGCCTCAGATTTTGTAAACTCAACTAAAATTCCTAAAAGCCAGGTATTAGTTCACCTAAGTTTAAGCACATCCTAAATCTGGACTCGACACACTTTGTGACCATTTTTCATGACTAGCATAGGGGTTAACATTCTCGAGCCTTATTTTCAATTAGCTTCACTGATGAGATCATTTTCTTCTGGTTGAGGATGTGGATATGCTCCTAGTTTTACTATCAAACAGTGTTGTGAGATCTGCAGTTGTTCTTCTTCAATTATTCTTCAGTTTAAAATGTAATGGTTCTTCTTCTCCCCGACCTTTACATCCAGTTTGGGGAGAGGATCCAGGACATCCTCCCCAGCCTCCCAGCACAACATGACCACTACCTGCTCCGCTGGCTCAGAGGTGAGACCTGCAAACTGCTTTTCTTTTGGAATAAAATTTACTTTATTGGTTTCTTTCAGTCCCACATGTGGATTCTGTTTTAATCGCATAAGAAACAAACACCAAGAAAAAGTCGAAGAACTACTTTTGGTTTTGTTCATCTAAAGTTGTTTTTATACCTTGTCTGCATATATATTAATGGTTAATACCAATTTTGGTAAAAATTTAAAGCATGTACAATACAGACCAAAAGTTGGGACACACCTTCTCATTCAAACAAATGGGGAAGTGTGTCCAAACTTTTGGTCTGTACTGTATATGCATTTTAATCTTCTTAATCTTTTTTTTTTTTTTTTTTTGATCTGAAGTTGTTTTTGACATTTACTAAGACCTTCAACAAATTTAAATATGTTGTTAATTCATGTTTTTACACAAAAAAAGGTTTGTTTAAAAGAGGAGGAACCAGATTTTGCCCATAATTGTTTCACATAGTCTCACCTTTTGGAAAGTAACATTTATAATATGTTTAATACTGTTAATAAGGTACTGAGAGTTTTATTGTATTTTCTTTTTTTTATCTCAGCAGCACTGTTTTCATGTAATTTATGATTCGTGTGATTCAAATTTCAGTTTTGCGCTAGTTAATCAGTGACTGGCTTTCCGTAGCGACCGCTCATCTGACCTCACGTCCTTGAACCACCGCCGCTCGGCACTCATATCCGACCGCAAACGTTTGCAGAGCTTCAGGATTATCGAGCCCTGATTAAAAACTCTTCAGCCTGTAGATGATCAAAACCTACAGGACAAAAAGGCAATGAAACCCACAAGTCTGGTAAAAATAAATGTTTTACGCACTTTCAGACATAAAAACAGAACAAGGTGGTCAAAAACAACTCAACCTGATCCGTCTTCCTTCTCTTTAATTAAAAGCGTTTTGTCCGCTGTGAAATCCTGGACAGATCCTAAGTATCTGCCGTCTCTGCTGACAGCCAACACATCCAGATAGATTATAGATGCGGTACATTTAAAACATTAAGGAAAGAAACTGGTTTTGGGAATAGAGGTAAGAGTACATCGCTAGAAGCCCACAGAGTCGCTAGAGGAAAACAGATGCATGAATAATACAGTAGCCTTCCTCATCTGTACAGCGTTCTTGTAAATGTAGCAAAACTGGCAGTGTACACGTGACGGCAGAACAAACCACCTGGGATGTGATTTACCTGATGAGGACCTGATGGTTTATTTAATGTTACATATATCAAAACCTGTGTGATGTATGAATACATGTCAGTGTCTGTCCCTCTGTTGACTATCTGTCCCTCTGTTGACCAGTGGACACACAGTTTGATCTGGGGCCCCGCTGTTTGCGCTCACCGTTGACTTTGACCCGGTGCTCGCAGCTCAGTTAAAACCAGACAGACGACTGTAAACAGTGTTGTTGATGGGTGATTCTCCTGTTCAGACAGTCGGATGCATTGGAAGTGGTCTCGGTATGAGACAAAAACAACTTCAGCTTGTGCCACTGAGTATGAAACAATCATGACTCTGTAGCTCAGGGACGTGCAGAGACCTTATGAGGGGCAGGTGCTAAAATTTTAAAAAGGGACAAATGGAACACAACTTTAACACTTTCCGACAATAACTTTGTTACATTTGTTACTTTGTTACATTACAATACAAAACACTGTTGTGTGTTGTATTGTAATACCTGCTCTGAACTTCTTAAACCTTACCCACGACAAATACCCCATATTATAATAACAAACTAAAACTAATACTGAAACTAATGGAAAAATACAAAACTATAATAACTCTGGATACCCACCAATCAAAACTAAAGTAATTTCAGAAAAACATTACAGATCTGAATAAACTGGTACATGTGCTGCCTGCTGTGCTCTTTGTTATCCAGGTGATGGATCCACGGCCTTTAGCACCTCACTCCACTTCTCTTCCCTCTCTCTCAACCTCCTCTCCACGAGGCATGTCTGCACAATTAAATATCCTGATAAGTAAAGTAAAAATCTGATGCACATAAAGCATGCGCCCACGCACATACACACATACACGCAGCCAAGTGGGGGATTTAATTTGCAACTTAATTAAAATGACATGATCTCTAAAACGGTGGGCAAAAAGACCTGGAGAGACGAGCAGCTGCATTTCTATCCCTCTCTCTGTCAGCGAGCGGCTAATGGCTACTAATTACTAACAGCAATATACAGCACATGTTGCGCAGTTGCAAAGCATTGTTGTTGTTGTTGTTGTTGTAGTAAGGCACTTGACTAAGTGAAATTCGTGAAGTGCCTTACAACAACAACAACAACAACACACACACAAGTAATGTGCACATAATGCTACTGCTGCAAACCATACCGGGAAGTGAAAATATATCCTCAGTTGAAGTGTCAATCTCTGCAGAGATGCAAACTGCTGAGCAGGTCACATGATGAGAGCCTGCCAAGTGAATGTCAGAGGGGGATGTTCATCATATCATTTTATTTAGCTGAATAATTATTAATTGGTAGATGATATTGGTGAATGAATGGCACGATGGGTCCACACTTGAAAATGGAAATCTTTTTTTTTTAAAGGCTTTTAAAAAAAAAAAAGAAAAAAAAAGGCCTTTGACAGAAGCTGGAAAAAACTACTAAACGCTCTTTAACACGTTCTTTCCAACTAAATGAATAACAGGACTGAAACTGAGTGTCTAAGTTAACAAGAATAAGACTTGAAAGATTATTTAATTAAGCAGTTGCAACTGGGTCAGAACCTACATCAGGCGTTTCCGTGCAGTACGACCATGAAACAAAGAAGCATAATCTTTTAAGCCATACCTGATCATTCATTCTTCCGATTCTAGTAGACAAATCATTGTTGACGTCAATGCTAATGTTTTTGGGGCAGACTACCCGTCTGTATTTTTGGTACACATCTACTATACGGGTCTGCACATTTGACCACCAGTTCATCGACTTAAAGGAGCTTGAGGCCAGATTGTGGCAGGATTTATGAAAAAAATCCGTATACATTTTAAGTTTTCTAGTAATAATGTCAGATGAAGCGTTCCAAACCCAAAAGAATGAGCCCTCTAGCGTATCTCTCCGTTGACTTGAACAGGCTGTGTGCTGCAAAATGTGCTGCAATTCGGTCCCGAATTTCCCGCGCTGTCCTGCGGATGTGACGTCACATGACGCTGCATGTGCGTTCTCCCCGTTCTCCCGTGCCGGCTTCACTGTTGGCTGCAGTACCCCCAACGGCCGTCATGGTGAAGGGTGGCGCTAGAGAGTCTCATTTCTTAAAAGGAGCCTTAAGCTCCTTTAAGCCTGGGATATACTTGCTGTGGGTGCTTGCGTCTGTTCACGTCCGTTCACGTGCACCACCAACCGCAACGTTGCTCGCGTAGTACGCGAGGAGAGCGCATTGCACCGGCGGTGACCGGTTGGGGGCAGTAAGCAGAGCAACAGTTGGAAAAGTGATTCAATATTTAGTAGCAGTAGCAGATTAGAACAACAAACAAGTTAACATGACACCATTGGATGAAGAGGAGATTATAACATTGCTTTGGTTGCGATCTCGGCAAAGGAAACAGCGCCAACGACCTCCGCGTCGTCACTTGTGGCCAGCTGGTATCAGACCGGGACCAGCTGGTATCAGACCAGGACCAGCTGGTATCAGACCGGGACCAGCTGGTATCTGACCGGGATCAGCTGGTATCTGACCGGGACCAGCTGGTATCTGACCGGGACCAGCTGGTATCAGACCGGGACCAGCTGGTATCAGACCGGGACCAGCTGGTATCTGACCGGGACCAGCTGGTATCAGACCGGGACCAGCGCCACTCGCGGCCAGAGGGAGAACTGCAGGTCGTGTACGTGTTCAGTGTCTTTTTGAGAATGTGCACGTCGACGCGTCAAATGAAAGCAGGATACACGTGGAGGCCATGATGCGTACGCGGTCTGAACTGCAAATATATCCCAGGCTTTACTCTCTTAAATCCTTGGAGAACTTTAAGGGGGTACTTAATGGATAAATAGGATAAATAACGTCACCATCAACAACGCGAGACACTGCAGTCTGTCTCACCAAATCTGAGTTAAAGATCTAAAGATGTAAAACGTCTGTTACTTTAAAAGCTGCTGGGTGTTGAAACAGGATCTAATGTTTATTTTCTTTGTTTTCAGCTCGTAACTTCAATGTTCAGAAAGCTGAGGCCATGATCAGAAAGGTAACGACCGTCTGATGCTACTTCACTCCTGATCCACAATACATACACAAAAAATGTAATTGCATCCATTCATTTAACAACTTTTCTTCTTATTTTCATCATTATTTTACCTGAAAGGCACCTGAGAGGGTTATATAATACAGATTAAGCAAGAGCGTACCTCTCTGGACCTTTTAGACTTGTGTCCTCCGGGGGAGACGCTGCTCGTGGTCAAGGTCGCTGCTCGTGTTTAAACAAACACGTTTCAGAAAGAAAACAACTAAAGATTAGATTCTAAAAACTGAGCAGTTTTCACGTACTTTTACTGTCTGCAACTTTTATTTTGCAACTTTAGTTACTTTAAATGTTAAGTTTGTCCTCAAATCTGGAGCTGAAAATGCTGCAGCTGTGGTCACCTCTGGATCAGGTCTCCACAGACCAAAAAAACTGGTGCAAACAGACAAACCAATTGTGAAAATTAGAATAAAAAAATAGAAATCAAGACTAATGTGAAGATATAAGTTGTGCAACATAACACCAAACTGTTTTTATCATTGCTTGAGGTCCTTCGTCTTCTGGTAAAAATAAAGTAAAAATCCTTGATGTAGGAAGTTGGCGCGTTCTGTTCATGTCCTTTTCTTCTCTGCAGCACATGGACTTCAGACAACAGATGAAAGTGGACTCCATCCTGTCTGACTGGAAGCCTCCAGAGGTAACCGGGTCTGTTCTAGTCACACATTTTACTTTAGAAAAAGAACAACAAAGCTTTTATATTAAATAGATCACGTCAGCCTGTGATGTTCTCTAACGTACCTTCATCAAATCTGTCCTTATTTGAGAAGTTGCTACCAAAACAATGCCAAAGACGAGCTCCGACAAGCGTAGATACCCCAGTCCACCAGGCGGTAAAAGGCTGTCTGACTACCCAACCCAGTAGAGTCCGGACCAACCCTGTAAAGTCTGGGCCAACTTTGCGACTGAAATAGCCGCTGCTGGCGAGCACCAACATCCTTGGGGCCGTTAGTTAGCATCATATGATAATATGAGCTAAGCTAAAAAGATCAGATTTTTTTTCAGTTTTTTTCAGAATCCGAATCAGAATCAGAATACTTTATTAGTCCCAAAGGGCAATTCATTTATACAGTCGGCCTGTCCATAGCAACAACACATAATACACAAAACGGGCAACATCCACGACCACATCAGCAACAACAACCACAACCAGTGACGGCACAGCAGAGCAGAATGCAAATACTTTATGGTTCACAGTCGTTCATAGCAAGAAAACTTAAGTTTCATTTTGCATTTAGCAGCCTTATGGCAGACGGAACAAAGGAATCCGCATAGCGGTTAGTTTTCCGCACCGGCACATAATACCGCCGACCTGAGGGCATAATTACAAAGAGACTGGCCAGAGCATGATCAGGGTGGGAGAGTATCCTGTCTGCTTTCTGCACCACCCGTGCTTTCCAAAGAGAGCAGAGGTCTTTCAGCTGGACTCCAGTAATTTTAGAGCAAACCCTAACGATGTCATTCAGACACTTCTTGTCTTTCATGGATAGACCACCAAACCAACATATAAAAGAAAATGTTAAAAGACTTTCAATAAAAGTTTGATAAAAAGTACACAAGATGTTTCTGCTGATACCAAAAGAGTTGAGTTTCCTCAGCAGATGGATCCTTTGATTTGCTTGCTTTAAAATGCCATCAGTGTTTTCATTGAATTTCAATTTCGAGTCGAACACAGTGCCCAAGTATTTGTACGTTTGTACTATTTGTACCTCTTCATTGTGAATAGTGCTCGGTTTGGGGTCGACACTGGATTTCCTGAAATCTATGATAATTTCTTTGGTTTTTGCTACATTTAGGTCGAGGGAGCTATCTTCACACCATTTGATAAATTCAGGGAGGGCACAACTGTGATTTGATTGGTGGCCCTGAAGAAGAGACAGTAAGACTGTGTCATCTGAAAACTTGACAAGACAGCTGTTTTCTTGAGAGGATCTGCAACTGTCTGTGTAAAGAATAAAAAGCAGGGGGGAAAGGACTGTTGTGCTCTGTTAGGGGTTAACTCAAGGTCAGAAGTCTAGTTAACCAAAACTATAAAGTAGCAAAAGTGGATCCAGAGCCTATTGGTCGGTAGAGGAACCGCAGGACAGCTTTCTCCTTGGTGTTAGACTTCAGCTCGTCACCTCAGGCATCTCACGTCTGCTCCTTCTTTGTCAGGTGATTGAGAAGTTTGTGGCTGGAGGGATGTGCGGCTACGACCGTGAGGGAAGTCCAATCTGGTACGATGTGATTGGTCCTCTAGATCCTAAAGGTTTGTTGCTGTCGGCGACCAAACAGGACTTCATGAAGACGAAAATCCGACACACGGAGATGCTGCACCGGGAGTGTCGCAGACAGTCTGAGAAGGTCAGGAAGGAGGAATCTGATCCACCCTCCCATCATTCCTTTACTGTCTTTATTTGCTCCTCACACTTGTACACATTCCTTTGCCTCCTCCGTATGTTTCCTTGCCTGTTTTCTCTTTTGTTTTCTCCTCATTATCAGTCCTCTTGTCTTTCTCCTCCTCTGCTCACCTTCTTCCATCTCTTTTAATTTCTTCTCCTGTCGTTCCCATTCCTCTCATCTCTTTGTTTCATAAGCTTGTTTTGTCTTCTCTGCCTTTATTACTTCTTTTTCTCTTGTGTTCCTTTGTTTCTCATTCTTCTTTCCTTTGTTTTCCTCATTTTCCTCTACTTTTGCGTTGTTCCTTCATTTTTCCTCTCACCTCCTCCTCTAATGTTTCCTCATCTCCGTCTCAGTTGGGGAGGAACATCGAGGCCATCACTCTTATTTACGACTGTGAAGGACTCGGACTGAAGCACATCTGGAAACCTGCTGTCGAGACTTACGGAGAGGTTTGTCGTCTGCTCTCACATCCATCACCTCTATCCACAGGTGCAGAAGAAACATCAGTCTATAACGCTGTCCTGTCCTCTAGATCCTCACCATGTTTGAAAACAACTATCCTGAGGGGCTGAAGAGGGTCTTCCTCATCAAAGGTCCCTGAGCACAAATAGAACGTGTTTGTCTTCAGAAGTTGGATTTTTTTTGTCTTTGGTTGACAATTTTCTTTCTTCTACTTCAGCTCCAAAGATGTTTCCGATGGCCTACAACCTCATCAAACACTTCTTGTGTGAGGAAACACGACGTAAGATCATCGTTTTAGGAAGTAAGAAGATGTTTTTAAATCCTAGAATCATTCTATGTCAACACTTCAACTTTCAGGTTGATGCCAACCCTGAACTAAGAAAGTTTGCAGTTCCTCTACCGACCACTAGGGCCTGGATCCAGAGCTGCGGTTCCTCTACCTCTACCTAGTGATCGGTAGAGGAACCGCATGTCCAGATCCAAACCCTAGTGGTCTGTGAGGAAATGAGCACCTGTGGGGCTCTGCTAGTCCTCGTTTCAGCTCTAGCAAGACTCTTTTCTGATGTTGTTTCAGATCGATTGAGGATAGCGTTGCCACCTTTCAGAAATAGAAATAAGGGACGCCCTGATTTCAGTAGTGCAGGAGCCAAAAGAAAAAAGCCCCCAAACTTCTAAACTGAATAAAAATGTGTTTATTTTTATATAAAATTTTTATATAAAAAAACAAAATGCTTTGATTTCAAGTTTAAAGTGCTTTAATAGCATTGAACTTTCATGACTGTACAGACAGCCAACCATACTAGCAACTGAAATATCCTCCTATGCTACTGTACACATCAGCCCAAATGTATAATATAGCCTACAGGTGAAGAATATGGTGTAAAAGTTAATTTATTTCAATAATTCAACTAGAATATGGTGTAAAAGTTAATTTATTTCAATAATTCAAATAGAATATGGTGTAAAAGTTAACTTATTTCAATAATTCAACTAGACTATGGTGTAAAAGTTAATTTATTTCAATAATTCAACTAGAATATGGTGTAAAGGTTAATTTATTTCAATAATTCAACTAGAATATGGTGTAAAAGTTAATGAAAATACGGTACAAATCGCGTCCCGTATTAGTTCAATACGGGACGCAACATTTTTTTCTCAAATAAAGGACAATTCCGTATTTTACGGGACGGGTGGCAACCCTAATTGAGGATGTTGAGACAGATTTGATCAGAATAAATGTAAACTAATATTAATTACCATCATAGGTTAGCATAAGATAAGTCTGGCAAGCTAAGATGGCTAGCTGTGATGGCGTAAGGTGGGTGTTTTCCAGTCAGCTTCCAGGTCTGTTTGTGCCATCCATTTACAACATGACACTGTGTAGTTCAAGAAAACAGAGGTTTCACTAGTATATAGTGTACTTCAGAAAAGCTGTGACATCACAGAGGCTTTGTCCAGTTCTTCTCTGCGGTTAGCACTAAAGAGGAATTCAGCGGCTGATGTCATTCACAAATGACTGTCTACTAGCATACATAGCTAATGTTGCTACAGTCGACACGAGTTTGGTTCGGTCAATCCTCCCGTTTACCCGGGTCTGAGCTACCCACCAGTTAGAGCTCTTAACGTACCTAAAACTTTAGATCTGTCACAGACGGTGTTAGAAGAACTTGAGAATCCCTGTGATGTCACCCAAAGGTTGGCTTGTGTCGGGGCTGCTGGACAGACCACATTGGCAGGAGATGACTGGCAGTTTAATCCCTCTCATCCAAAATTGGGTGGAAGCAACAGGCCTATAGGCCTCTAGACAGACCTGCTTGAGTTCAGTTACCCTATGTTAGCCGCCTTAGCTTGACTGGCTTAGTTTATGCTAATCTATGGTGCTTACTAGGGTTGCCACCTTTCAGAAATAGAAATAAGGGACGTCCTGATTTCAGCAGCGCAGGAGCCAAAAAAAAGCCCCAAAACTTCTAAACTGAATAAAAATGTGTTTATTTTATATGAAAAAACTAAATGCTTTGATTTAAAGTTTAAAGTGCTTTAATAGCATTGAACTTGCATGACTGTACAGACAGACAACCATATAGCAACTGAAAAATCCTCCTATGCTACGTATGTCCACATCAGCCCAGATTTAGAATATAGATACAGGTGAAGAATATGGTGTAAACGTTAATTTATTTCAATAATTCAACTAGAATATGGTGTAAAAGATAATTTATTTCAATAATTCAACTAGAATATGGTGTAAAAGTTAATTTATTTCAATAATTCAACTAGAATATGGTGTAAAAGTTAATTTATTTCAATAATTCAACTAGAATATGGTGTAAAAGTTCATTTATTTCAATAATTCAACTAGAATATGGTGTAAAGGTTCATTTATTTCAATAATTCAACTAGAATAGGGTGTAAAAGTTAATGAAAATACGGTACAAATCGCGTCCCGTATTAGTTCAATACGGGACGCAACATTTTTTTCTCAAATAAAGGACAATTCCGTATTTTACGGGACGGGTGGCAACCCTAGTGCTTACTAATGTTACACAGGAGCCTCTGGGACCAAACACCATTACTTTTTTGTCGTTAAAATTTAAAAAATATGAGGGAGCATCCAGACTTTAATGTCACTTAGGCATATTAGGAATGGTGCAGCTGAAAATGCATCATTCTGCGTCATTGGTACAAACATTTGATTATCATCTGCATAGGAAGGGCGCTTTCTAAAAATAAAGCCCAGAGGAAGTAAAAAAAGGAAGGGCCCTAGGATGGAGTATTTGTATTTGTTGTTAATATTGAAAAAAGTATTTATTCAGTTAAAATATGTTTTAAATTGTAAATGTTCGCAGGTGACTGGAAGGAAGTTCTGCCTGAACACATCGACCCTGAGCAGCTTCCTGTTGTGTACGGAGGAACCCTGACTGACCCTGACGGGGACCCTCGCTGCAGGACCTGGGTGAGAGCAGAGCGCCTCTCAAGAGCTGATGCAAAAAAAAACACAAAAAAACCACACACTGACGGGATCTGTTTGCAGATAAACTACGGTGGCACGGTTCCCAAGTCGTACTACGTGCAGGACTCGGTGAAGGTCCAGTACGACAACAGCGTGACCATCAGCCGCGGGTCCAGCTTCCAGCTGGAGTATGAAGTCACTGCAGCCAGCAGCCTCCTGAGGTACGACAGCAGCTTCTGTCACAGAAATGAATAAAAAATGGCTGATTTCATGGACAGAAGTCTCTGAAATGCAGTTGTGAAACATCACAGGTTCCAAAGTTCATGTCACTTCACTGGTGTCTTTCTGATTTCAAACAGGAATGTATGTACATGGACTAAACAGTCTACGACCACCTCAATGACCGCCAGGCAACTCGGTGCTGTGTAAAAACAGCACAGATCACCATACTGCTACAGTCGTGGTTAAAAAGAGCGTGCATTACATTTTTGTTGGGCCTTTTTTTTTGTCTTATATTTTTTAAAGGCTCCAGTATGTTCCACAAGATGTTTGTGGGCTCAAAAACACCCCAAGCACAAACACCAAATCACACGCTGCGTCCAACTACGTGCACTGACGGACGGACAAATCTCTTACTGTATTTGGAAATCAAATTACTGTTATTTGAATTAACTTTCATAAGGAAAATATGTTTGTGTTGAATAATCAACAGTTTAATCTAGGCCTGGGTTGAAAAAAATCGATTCTCCTATTTTAAATCGATTCTCATATTAATTCCTAAAAATCGATTCATATGTCTAAAGATCGATTTAAAAAAAAAATAATAATAATTTTTTTTTTTTTTCCCCTTCATCATTACATTACAACTTTTGGTACTTTTTTGTTTATGCCCAAAAAAGGAATATTTTGTTGGACACGAGAATAACTGGTGCCATGTTTTTGCCTTTAAATATGTTTAAAGGTATGAAAACATTAAAGTTTTCAGTTATAATTGCATACATTGTCTATATTTCTTTGCTTTATAAACTGTCTTGGGGTTACATTTGCATAAATGTTAAAAACCAAATTCTCATAAATGGGGAAAAAATAAAAGCGATTTCTTTCGTCCTCTGTTTGCTGCCCTGGATCTGTTTGATAATTCTGACCCACACAATGTTTCTGAAAGCAGTTATATCAGCATTCTGGGAGCTGATTAGTCCTTACAGCATCATTAGCTGCCAATACTTGCTGTTGAATCTCAATATAATACTAGTATTAATATGTTGCATAACTAGACAGTCATATAATTCATGCAACAGCTGAAAAAACTGTTTTATTAACAGTAACCCAAATCAATATCGGATCGGATCGAATCGGATCGAATCGGATCGTGATAATCGATTCTGAATCTTAAGAATCGGAATTGAATCGATTCTTGATATTTGAATCGATCCCCAGCCCTAGTTTAATCAACCAGAGTTTATGCCAGGAACCGGCCCTGCACACGCACAACACCGCAGTCCAATTAAAACCCCCCAAACTGCTGATTTGTAGATTATTGTTAAAGTGGTTTGAAAAGTTTTTGCTGGACATTCAGACCTCCAGACTTCTCCAGATTGGTGGTGAGATGCTGCCTCATGTAGGGGACTTTAAGAGTAAAGTGACAACATGATGGCCTGGTGGAAGGGGAGTTCACGGGTCATTAACCAGGGACTTGTACGGCACGCCAGGGATTTATTGATGTTGTTTATCTAAATTAAGTTATGTAATTTATCACTCGGGAGGGTAAGAGTGACCTGTGGTGTAATAGGAACGAATGACCCATTCTCCTCCCAGGTGGCAGTTTGCCAGCGATGGAGCAGATATCGGCTTCGGCGTGTACAGGCGCACCAAAGAGGGCGGCGGTCAGAAGGTGGCCGAGATGCTGCAGGTCCTTCCCAGCGAGCGCTACAACTCTCACCTGGTCCCTGAAGACAGCTCCCTCACCTGCTCAGAGCCGGGAGTCTGTGAGTATCAGCTCAGCTTATGCCACAGTTGCAGGAGGGGAGTTCTGGGAGAAGGTCCCACCAATGTTGATCTGAGAATGCATCGATCCGACTCTCTCGGTCCAGTTCCTGTACTGATATCTGGATATTTGTGTAACACCTGATTACCATGATACCATAGTTGAGTTCCTGAGTTGTGCATCTCACCATGTGGAAAAGACCAAAGCTGTCTGGCTTGAACCGTAGACTGTGTAAGAAGAACTGGACAAACCATTTCAGAACCAAATCATAATACCACATTACACCAATCTGCCATCCTTCAACCTTGATTCAGTCCAATTCAAGAACTTGCCAACGATATAAGACGATGCAACCAGTTATAGCAAATCACAGCAAGTAACTAAACCGTAATTTGACATGTTTATTTCTGGGTTACTCAAGACAGTTGAATGAAAAACCATCTTTTTCTTTCATAAAAATGAAAAAGATGATTTCATCACATATATTGATGTCTAATCAATGTTTTACTTTTGCGTTGATGCTTTTGGATCCTTACACCCCGTGTGCTAAGTAGCTTAAGTGACAGCTAGCCATTGCTCGCTGCCAATCAAAAGACCACGCCCCTATTATAACAAAAAATAAAACATTTTGTTCACTTAAATGATCAAATTAACTGAAATAGCTACTTTTATAACGATGCCTTCTGTTCTGTGCAGACGTGTTGTGTTTTGACAACAGCTACAGTTTCCTTCAGTCCAAGAAGGTGAGCTACAAAGTGGAGGTGGTTCCTCCGTCAGACGGACAGCTGAAGAGCCCACACAGCAGAGGAGACGGGAGGCTACAGTAGGGACGCCCAGGCATGAGGGAACCAAGTCCAGCTTTTATAGCCCCTGCAAGTGTGGCCTGTAAATAAGAGTTTGTAATTCTTTGAAACTTCAATTTGAACATTAATTATCACCAGGAAAAGAACAGTACTGTAAGACAGTGACTGTATGAAACAGACAAAACACCCTGTGATGTCATCGGTAGGTTTTCTAGAGGTATTTGAAGCCTGTGTTTTTCAGGCATCTAGAAGGTCATTTGACACAGTAAGATGCTGTTATTATTAGACTGGAAAACCAGGATTTCTACAGGTGTTGCGTTATTTAAGCACTGATTTATATGTTATGTGTAAAGGTGCTTCCCTGCCTTATAACAGATCTACTTCAGGTCGGAGCCGTTTCCTGCTATATACCAGCTCCGTCCATCCCACAACAACCTGCAGCCTCTGAGGTTGTCGATCACATCAAACTCCCACAATCCCGTTGGGTGTCTTTTTTAAACAAAGTTCAGTTGAATAAAATATTTGAATCTATTAATTGAATTGGCCCTGCGATGGACTGGTGTCCTGTCCAGGGTGTAACCCCTGCCTCTCACCTGAAATGAGCTGGGATAGGCTCCAGCAGACCCCCGTGACCCTGCAAAGGATAAAGCGGGTATAGATAATGGATGGATGGATATTAATTGAATCTGAATTTTGTCAGAATTTGTTATTTCATAGTTATACATTTCAGGGATTTTTTAAATAAATGTTGTGAGTTTAAGTCAGAAATACTGAATATAATTTCTTGAATTTGCAAACTTACAGTATTATGTCAGAAATGTTTATTTTCACCAGATTTGGGTTTAGGTCAGAAATTCTGAATTTTCTCTCACAAGTTAGTATGTTTAGAAATTCTCTCGTAAATTTGCAAATGAATAAAGTCAGAAATTGTTTTACTTCTCGTAGACATCAGAGTTTAGAAAGTTTTCCCTGACACTGTAACCCCGCCTCATCGCCAAACACCTTTTTTTTTCCCCCAGTAAAGTCCACAATGTGTTGAGCTAGCCACACATCCTTCATCAAAATACCTTAGCTACTGTAGTGTCTACAAAATCGGGACTGGATCCTCAGCCGTACGTTGTCATGGATTAACGCCACTGATCATCTGAACTCTGATCATCTGATCCTCCATCACACGAGCAGAAGAGATGGACGCCTCTGCTCAAGTTGAACTCCCCCGCCTCTAGCTGTGTGCTTTAGAAAAGTCGTAACCACACACACCAACACTAACATAATCATGAGTGGTTGAACGTGGAGGCCCTGCCTCCTCTGGCGGATGGAGCACAGCTGTGGTCCGCTTCACATTCCAGTGACACCAAAGGAAACAAAACATTTAGTAGATTTAGTTTCAGCAGCGTATTGAATGATGTAAAATGATTCCGTGTTAAAAGACGACTTCCTTCCTGTTTATGTCCGTTAATATGTCCCACTGGAGACCCACAGACTACGGGTCGGAGTCAGAGGGTCCGGTCCCTCACTGTAGAAGCAAGACTCCAAAACCGGGACTGGAGAACTGAACCATGGATTTCTGTTGACACCATGTGGCTCCTCCTACTTGTTGCATCTGTGTGCAGTTGGTTCTCCTGTGGAGACATCTTTGGGGAAACACTCAAGAACTCTGCTCCTTAACTGAACTTGTCCCTCAGACCTGGGGGACCCTGCACCGGTACTCAGGAGTCCTGCGCCAACTCACAACACATCAGCAGAGGTGTGGTCCATTACTGGACGGGAGTTTTCTTCCACTATTGTTGATTATTCCGTCTAAAAATTGTTTTGTAATGTATATTATAAAACAATATATGTTTATTGTGTGATGAAATAAATGAATGCTTCTAAATATAAATCTGTCATGTTTTATACTCTTATCAGTTTATTTCTATAAACGTTAGTCCTCGTTTTAACCAGAGGTGGACAGAATACTCGACCCCAGTACTTGAGTAAGAGTACAAATACTACTGGTCAAAATTTACTCCGTTACAAGTAAAAGTAGCTCAGTCAAAATATTACTCAAGTAAGAGTAGAAAAGTACTTGCTTTTAAAGGTACTTAAGTATCCAAAAGTAAATGCTTTTAAATTTACTTTAAGTAAAAGTAAGAGTAAGAGTAAATTTCTTATTTTCCACATCAGTAAATTACTATATTTTTTCTAAATTAATTTAAGGATCTTTTAACTCTTGTTTCTGAGAATTAACTCTTTGAAACCAGCTGCACTGATGTGTTGCTTTTAGAACCACAATGTTATATAAAACCTGCAGAAGAAAAAAGAGCACACCTGAAAGAAACGAGTACTTTTCAGCCTTCCTAGAAATTTACTCGAGTAAAAGTGAAAATATTTGTCTTGGAAATGTATTCAAGTAAGAGTAATAAGTACCAAAGAAATCTAATACTCAAGTAAAGTACAAATCCTCTGGATATGTACTTAAGTACAGTACTCAAGTAAATTTACTCAGTTACTGTCCACCACTGGTTTTAACCCCAAACACAAAAGCCATGTAGGTAACCATAACAACCAGGCCCAAACTATCTGGAGTTCAGCATTTTACAGTCAGACAGATAATTCACAAATAGGAGACATTCAAAACAGGTGTTACTCTTCCAGGAGTGGATGGCCATCACATTTACACTGAGATCAGACTCTGTAATGGTCAGCAAGATAGGAAGTATCCTCAACCCCCCCAACCCCACTCAATCTCAGAGCCTCTTTATCAGAACCATGTTTGGAGAACTCCTCTGTAGACCAGAGTCTTCGAGTGACATGTGAGGACATCTGTCTGACAGATGAAGATTGGCTGAAACTGGGCATGTGACAGGAAATGATCCAAACAGCAGCAGATATAAACCAGAATGATGACAAAATAAAGAGTTGTGACCTGAACTTGTATGAGATGCTTGAAGAGACTGTACCGTCTTAAATCATGTGGAAGCAGTTTGAGGGTATGTAGTATTACCCACACCACATTTTTTATTTTTTGTTTAGCTTCACTTTTGTTGAATAAATATAAAAATGTAAAGTTTTAAAAATGTTTTTAAAAAGTTAAATTAAATATATTGAACTAAAAGATGGCCTATTCTCTTGTACATAAGTACATATTTGTAGGCACCAGTTTGAGCTCTGAAAATCGTAAATGAGGGCATTTATACAATGATGACCCAGTTGTGACAAACATCAAAAATGCCACAAAAACTTAAAAGATTAAAAATCATCTCAAAAATAAGCAAGACTGACAACAAAAAGACAGATATTAGATATTGGAAAAAATAAAACAAACAATAGATGCCTCATAAATGAAAAAAAAGACACAAAGAGACATGAATTGGTCATGTAAAGATACACAAAGATCAAAATCAATCAAAAACACAAAAATCTGATCATAAATACATCATGTGACTGCAAATGTTAAATACAGAAGAATTAACTGATGGAACAAAAACAGAAAGGACACAATATCCTCTAAAGATAATGATACATTAAATAACAGATTAACAACAAAAAGGTATAAATGGGTTAAAACGGTCTCTAATTATGAAAATCACACAAATTAAGAGTGCTGTTATATTACTGGTTAAAATGAGTTTATATGGAGGAACTAGATACTTTTTTTCCACAATAAATAAAGACAATATGGCTCAAATTAGTGAATTATCTAATTATCTTTTGTGTTCATCTCACATTTCAGTGCAGCAGTGACCCGGTGTTGTGCCGTATTCAGCACCCCTGCCGTGAAAAGCACCCCCTGTCTTGTAATAGGTTAGTGTAAGTTGTTCACATCAACTCTTCTTTTGGGATATGTGTATACAAACTCATTAATTGAGAGCATTTACAGATTTATTGTCATAAAACCAACATGTTGAAAACACTCAACAACATCACACGAAACAAAAACATTTTTTAAATTGAGTCTTGCTAGGAAAAACATAAATAAAATAAATATATCAATAATAAAGTAAATATTCAAACAATAATATAGAAAATAACCAATAACATAAATAGAAGGAAATAATAAATAATAATAAGAAAATAAGAAATAATAATAAGAAAATAAGAAATACTTTCAAAACCAGAAGGGTTTTGATACCTGCATATCTATCACAAAATGCAAAAAAAAAATTGTTTTTAAAAAAAAATGCAAACAGAATGCACCCTTTGAACAGACAAACAAATCAACAGATGTGGGTGAAAACACAATCTCCTTGGCAGAGGTAACAAGGGACGAGGGGGTGCTTTTCACGGCAGGGGTGCTGAATACGGCACAACACCGGTACCAATCTGCACAGATACAGTACCTGATGATGACGAGCCGATTCTGCAGTAGGGGTCAGATGTGTCCACGAGGGGGCGCCAGAACCGAGCAGCGCCGGTACTGGTTTCATTACATAACAGCGGATCGGCCACTATTAGGACCTAATAAATCATACACGCGGTTAATGAGCATGAACGCGGCTTTTGGGAGACAAAATGGTGATTTTGGCGTGGAGAAGTGAGGCCCAGATGTTCACTGTATGCTCACTAATGTAACAAACACTTAATAAAGTTATTGTCCGGACAGTAAAATCAGCTGCAGGGTCCGTCTTTGTTGCTGGAAGTGGCTCTGCATCCCGGACCGGACCGGGCTCGGAGCCAGAGGGATGCAGAGGGACGGGGGGGGCTTTTACATAACATCAGCTGACTCCGCATACAGTTGATGATGAGACACCGCTGGACGCAGCAGCAGCAGCAGCAGCAGCAGCAGCTGCCGCAGAAGGGGGGTGGGTTCTGTGGATATGCAGATGAGACAGATGCAGAGGACCCCTGGAGCCAGCAGGGGGCCCCCACGTTACAAGCTCAGTATTCGAACTAATTTAGTTTAGATTAGTTTAGTTTATTGTTTTGCACAGTTTTTAAAAATATACAGGAAATATCAAATATAAATACTATAGGTGCAGGAAGAGGCAAAAAGCCCAATGGGCTTATTTGAAGCTTCCACCAAAGATATAAAAATTTCATCTGTTTATAAAGAACACAAGATTAACATACAAAAACAAAAAGTATAACTACACAAAAGTGATGACAAACTAATAATGCAATATATAAATAGTTGAAGTTGTTTATTTATAGTAGGATAAGCCCCTTGAGTTGTAACAACTCGTTTACGAGGGGGTCCTACACAAAAAACATCAAGACATAACACAACTCAGCACAATACAGTGAAAGGAGACAAGACAATACAATACAATACAGACACGAAAACAAAACAAAAACAAACAATCAAACAAAAAAAAAAAAAAACAAGACAGACATATACAAAAATCACTTTGACAAAATTGCAACCAGAGTTTGAACAAATATTAGATGAGAAAATAAAAAATATGGTGACAGAGTTAATGAAAGCATTTCAAGGTAGGTGGATAGGACTTGATTAAAACAGATTAATGATTGCGATGATCTGATAACTACAGGTAGATGGTTCCAGTCGTTTGGACCTTTGAACATGAATGCTTTTGTACCTACTGATTTCCTATTGTGAGGCACTGCAAAGTAAGGATAAGTAGATTGCCTGGTTTGATAATTAGATGTAAGTTGTACAAAATACTGTTTTAAATAAGGCGGGTAATCATAATAAATACATTTAAATATAAATTGAAACCAGTGTGTCTGTCGTCGAGTATGAAGAGAGGGGAAGTGAAGAGACTGGTACATTGAACAATGGTGAGTATGATAAGGACAGTCCAGTATAAATCTGCAGATTCTATTGTACACTTTGTTAAGAGGAGCTAAAACACATAAATAATAAAGAATAAAGACAAAAAAATAAGTGTGTGTGAGTGTGCATGGGATATTGTTTTTACAACTTATATTACTAATATTGACTCAAATAGCAAATAAAGCAAATAAAACGGTGAGTGAAACACAAAAAAAAAAGAAAAAAAAGAACATGGATACATGTATAACATTACATTGGGAAAACAGTTACAAAACAGAAGTCAAGTGGTCCTTCAAACGTCTTTTGTAACCTTTCAAAGAGGAAGAGCTCTTTGCCAAGTGGGAAAAATCATTCCACAATTCAGTGCCCCTAAATCTCACCAAAAATTGACTGTCTTCAGTTGGAGCCAAAAAAAAACAGTTCAGTAACCTTAAAGAACTCAAACCAGGTGTCAGACCTGTCCCCTCAGAGCGGTTCTCTCTGATCAGTCTATGAGGTCACAAGGTCATAAGGGACAAGAGGGGACACGCGATCAAAAGGGTTCCAGTTTGGGTTCAGTCCAAATTATTCAACACATACACATATTCCACAAATCTTTTAATAGTCTTGAACAATCGGTTCACCTCTGTTGCTAATCCAGAACCTGGGTCCTCCAGACCCAAACCCACCTCGGTAAAAACTAGATACTAGCATAGAAGAGCATAGAAGCTGAATGCAGCTTCTCCATGTCTGGTTTTCTGGGAACTGCTAAAAACAAGATCCAGATGACCTGAGGGGTCTGGAAAGTTCATACCGGGTCAGGAGGTCACTGATGTATTCTGGTCCTGGACCATTCAGATCTTTATAGACCAGCACCAGGACTTTAAAGTCTATCCTCTGATGGACAGGCAGCCAGTGCAAAGACCTCAGAGCTGGACCATACCTGTTAAGTCTCCCGTTTTGGCCGGGAAACTGCCGTATTTTACCCCTCTTTCCCGCCGTCCTCCCATATTAGTATTTTCCCTTAAGTTTCCCATTTTATAATATAATTATTTTTAAACTCCAAACTAAATTGTCACTAACCTCGCGAGAACTGCCACTTGCTGTAGCCTGGGTGGCAGTTCTCTTGTGGTTAGTGGCGACACGGGAACAAACTCGGAACAACAAATCAGATGGATGGATGAAACGAGTGAGAAGACATTTCTGCCAAAAAATCAAAGACTTTGTGTAAATATCTGTAAAATTGGGAAACCAAATTTACTTTCCTAAAGATGAGCAGGACGGGGCACAGAAACATGCGTCTGTGTCATCAGTCAGTGAATGCCAGAGAGCCACATGAGTGAAAATGAAGAATTAAAAGAACATGTAAATGTTTCACTTGTGTATATACACTGAAAAAATTTAAAATAAATAAATGTGCTTTAATTCCCTTTTGTGTTTTCATTTAGGCTCTATCATAGGGATTACATACATAGGAATGTTCACAGCATTTCAGTGTCAACAAAGGTAGAACTATCAAATTCTGAGCACCTAGTTATAGTTTGTAACTGGTTGACAGGTAGATATTTTAGATGTGTTGTAAATCTGTCTTAAAATGTAAGATACTGGACCTCGGTTGGGCTAGTGGGACAGCGGGTGGCGGAAAATGTCCGTTATTTATTTTACTTGACAAATATGAGTTGGACTGATGTGGTCCACTTTTCTGGTCTTAGTGAGGACTGGAGCAGCAGAGATCTAACTGATCTTTTAAGGTGGACGTGTAAAGATGCTGTTACAATAATCAAGCTACTAAAGATGAATGCATGGACTAGTTTTTCCAGTTCCTGCTGAGACATCAGATCTTTCAACGTGGCGAAGACGCAATGGAGCTCGGAAATGCGAAGACGGAGGCTGGATGAAACATTCGCAGCAGCAGGCTCTCTGCATCCTGAGCATTGCATCCATTTAAGGTTCCACATCTAGGCCGGATTATCCATATACTGAACCGGGCGAGCACCCAGGGGCACCAGCCAATGAGGGGACACCAAATCAAATGACTAGCTGGACCATATATGTCATATTTTGTTATTTTCTCTATATATTTGCTGGAAGAGGAGCAAACAGGTGCAGCAGTAACCAATGATATAATACAAATACATGAAAATAATAATAATAATAATAATAATAATAATAATAATAGTAATAATAGTAATAATAATAATAATAATAATAATAATAATAATAATTATCATTATTATATTCATGTATTTGTAGTTAATAATAATAATAATAATTATTATTATTATTATAAAATAAAAAGAATTGCGTTTGAGTGAGTTCCTTAACAACTTAACAACCTTAAATCTAACAGTCTACACATTGCTATTTTATTAATGTGCTGTTCCCCCTACCTTCACATCAGCTCATTCAGCAGGCCTGTTTGATTGTTTAGTCATGTGCTGTAATAGTTTTGCATGTAGTCCTCAGACAGGCCAGATATGATGGAAATGATGATAGTTAACATGTGGTCTTACATTGGCATGTGAGTTGCATCCTGACTGGAGCATCAGTGTAGTTTGGCGTTTGTAGACTCATGTCTATCTATGGTGTTACTCTTAGTTGGTTGCTTGTCTTACATTTATTTTTAGTATGAGTGTTGATCATAATACGTTCATGTAAATCTATGGTCTTCATAACCATAGTAAATTTTCCCTTTTTTTTTACCCACCCTGGGGTTCCACACTGAGTTAATCCGGGTCTGTTCCACACAGTACTCGAGTTGTAAAAAAAAATCAGGGGGGATGGTGGATTTTATCATATGGGGAGAGATAATTTGTGCTCATTACAAATAATATAATATATTACAAATAATAGCACTGACCAAAACACCTGCAGGAATGACATAGCAGCAGTTAAATGCAGCCTTCTGTAAGCTTTAAATATCCACTGGGCTTACATCAAATACATCAAAACACAACAATAAAAAACAGTTTTCTGAACTTATCAATATGACTCTGTCCTTCACAGGATAAGTAAAATGGATCACTGCAAAAACTCAAAATAAGAATATTTTTCCTATTTCTAGTTAAAATTTCTCATTTTAGTAAAAAATCTCATTACACTTAAAACAGGACTCATCACTGGAAAAAACAACAATTTTCACCTGTTTCAAGTAGATTTTCACTTGAAATAAGTAGAAAAATCTGCCAGGGGAACAATATTTTTTTTGCTTGTAATGAGAAGATAAATCTTGTTCCACTGGCAGATTTTTCTACTTATTTCAAGTGAAAATTTACTTGAAACAGGTGAAAATTGTCAAATAAGTTATTTTTATGGTGTTATTTTTCTGGTGATGACTCTAAATGTTGAAATAGCAGTAATACCACATGTATTGATGAAATGGCATAAGGGATGGAAAGGGGGAATGGCAGTTTTACAGGGGGGATGATTTTTATTGTTTTTATTTCAGGGGGGATGCCATCCCCCCTCATCCCCCCTCAACTCCAGTACTGCTGAAATCACACCTTCAAGTTGCGTCGGCATCTCTCATCCGACCCCAGAAACGGTGGAAGACGGTCAAATCTGGGAAACAGCGGAATGTGCGTGCGCCTTTGCGCCTTTGCGCCTGTGTGCTTGTGCATCCCCTCTACCTGTCTCCGTCGGTAGGCGGTGTTAAGGGGGGGTGTGATGGAGCGGGCGGTGGGCGGATCCGCTCGGACATGAGTAAATGACGTCAGCTCCCAGGTCGCCGAGCAGAGAAACAAACATGGCGACAGAGTGGAGCGGGCAGCAGGGTTACGTCCTCACCGTCATCATCTGCCTGTGGAGCGCCGTGGGCGGCCGCACGGAGACGGCGGCAGCCGCCGCGGCGGCGGGGAGCCCCGGCGGCAGCCAGCTGCTCGGCATGCGGCTGGAGAGGAGCGACAAGCCGGCCAGCACCACGGACGACGGTGTCATCCAGGTGACCGAGGAGAGCACCGTGCAGCTGCGCTTCTACGGGCTGCAGCTGCACGCCGGCGCATGGACGCAGATCCGCTTCACGGAGCTGGGCGGCGGGGACGAGGATGAGGAGGACGGGGAGGAGGAGGAGGCTGCAGCGGAGGTGATGCGGAGGAGAGCCGGAGCCGACAGGACCTGCGTCGACTTCACGAAGGACATGAGCATCGGCACCTTCATGAACGTGAGCGGAGGAGGCACGTCGGGCGTGCTGAGCGTGCAGGTGAAGCTGCTGAAGGAGTACGCGCTGTGCACGCGTGACCTTTGTAACCTCCATCACCTCCGTCCAGTACTCGAGTTGAGGGGGGATGAGGGGGGATGGCATCCCCCTTGAAATAAAAACGGTCCAAATCATCCCCCCTGTAAAACTGCCATCCCACCTTTCCATCCCTTATGTCATTTCATCAATGAATGTGGTTTTACTGCTATTTCAACATTTAGAGTCATCACCAGAAAAATAACACCAGAAAAATAACTTATTTGACCATTTTTACCTGTTTCAAGTACATTTTCACTTTAAATAAGTAGGAAAATCTGCCACTGGGACAAGATTTTATCTTCTTATTACAAGCAAAAAAAAAAAACTTTTGTTCCACTGGCAGATTTTTCTACTTATTTCAAGTGAAAATCTACTTGAAAGAGGGGAAAATTGTTGTTTTTTCCAGTGATGATTCTTGTTTTAAGTGTAATGAGATTTTTTTTACTAAAATTAGAAATTTTAACTAGAAATAAGACAAATATTCTTGTTAAGATTTTGAGTTTTTGCAGTGATCGATTTTACTTATCCTGTGAAGGACAGAGTCATATTGATGAAGTTCAGAAAACAGTTTTTTATTGTTGTGTTTTGATGTATTTGATGTAAGCCCAGTGGATATTTAAAGCTTACAGAAGGCTGCATTTAACTGCTGCTATGTCATTCCTGCAGTATTTCTGCAGGTGTTTTGGTCAGTGCTATTATTTCTAATATATTATATTATTTGTAATCGGCACAAATTATCTGTCCCCATATGATAAAATCCACCATCCCCCCTGAATTCTTTTTACAACTCGAGTACTGCCTCCATCACATTTGTAACCTGCATCACCTCCGTCACCTTTGTAACCTGCATCACCTCCGTCACATTTGTAACCTGCATCACCTCCGTCTTAGGGCTGTTCGATTTTGCCCAAAAATAAAATCTCGATTTTTTTTCTCTCTCAAAATCCGATTTTCGATTACCATTACGATTATTTTGTGAATTGACAAAAGGCAAAGAAATGATTTCAAATATGCTGTTTTTTTATTGAACATTCGCCCCATTGGGCTTTAAGTGCAAACTTTGCTCTTATTAAACCAAGAATGAATGAATAAAGTGCAAAACTCTGTAAAATAAGTTGAAAAAAAGTTTTAAAAAATATAGTAAAATATAAAGTTTTATCTCTGAAAAAAAATCAGCAAATCAGCACTTGCAAACATACAGTAAGTTATATAAAAAAAAAAGTGAAAAATCGATTTTACGAGTTTCACGATTTAACATTGTTCTAATTACATAATCGCGATTACGATTTAAAATCGATTAATAGAACAGCCCTACTCCGTCACATTTGTAACCTTCATGACCTCCGTCACCTTTGTGACCTTCATGACCTCCGTCACCTTTGTGACCTTCATGACCTCCGTCACCTTTGTGACCTTCATGACATCTGTCACATTTGCGACCTTCATCATATTTGTCACCTTTTGTAACCTGCATCATCTCCGTCAACTTTGTAACCTCCATTCTTTTCATCACCTCCGTCACCAGGTGAAGCCGCTGCGCAAGAGCGAGCCGCAGAAGGAGTATGCGCTGTGCACGCGTGTGGACGGCAGGTGGGTGCTGCTGGGGGACTCGGACGGGAAGCTGCTGGTGGTGGAGGAGAGGCGCTCCCTGCTGCCGCTGTGGCTGCAGGTGTGCCTCATCTCCGGGCTGCTGGTGCTGTCCGGCATGTTCAGCGGGCTGAACCTGGGGCTCATGGCGCTGGACCCCATGGAGCTGCGCATCGTGCAGAGCTGCGGCACCACCAAGGAGAAGAAGTACGCGCGCAAGATCGAGCCCATCCGCAGCAAGGGCAACTACCTGCTGTGCTCGCTGCTGCTGGGCAACGTGCTGGTCAACACCACCCTCACCATCCTGCTGGACGACCTGATCGGCTCCGGCCTGGGCGCCGTGGTGGCCTCCACCGTGGGCATCGTCATCTTCGGGGAGATCGTGCCGCAGGCGCTGTGCTCGCGCCACGGGCTGGCCGTGGGGGCCAACACCATCATGGTCACCAAGTTCTTCATGCTGCTCACCTTCCCGCTGTCCTTCCCCGTCAGCAAGCTGCTGGACGTGCTGCTGGGCCAGGAGATCGGCACCGTGTACAACCGGGAGAAGCTGGTGGGGATGCTGAAGGTGACGGAGCCCTACAACGACCTGGTGAAGGAGGAGCTCAACATGATCCAGGGCGCGCTGGAGCTGCGGACCAAGACGGTGGAGGACGTGATGACCCCGCTGGGCGACTGCTTCATGATCCAGGCGGACAGGGTGCTGGACTTCAACACCATGTCGGAGATCATGGAGAGCGGATACACGCGCATCCCCGTGTACGACGAGGAGAGGTCCAACATCGTGGACATCCTGTACGTGAAGGACCTGGCCTTCGTGGACCCAGACGACTGCACCACCCTGAAGACCATCACCAAGTTCTACAACCACCCGGTGCACTTCGTCTTCCACGACACCAAGCTGGACGCCATGCTGGAGGAGTTCAAGAAAGGTGAGGGTTCTGATGGACTCCCGAGCAGCAGCTCATGTGAAACACACACACACACACACACACACACACACACACACACACACACACACACACACACACACACACACACACACCAGATCTATTGATATTCGGCATTGATCAGTGGAACATGCAGACCTACATGAACTCTTGCTCACTTCTGTTGTTTTATTATTTTTAATCTTTAAAATCATTTAGTTTTTAACTTATTTTTTTGTCTATATTTTTCTTTTTTTTCTCAGTGTCAATCTTTTATATTTTATCTTCTTATTTAACCTAATTTGGATCTTATTTTAGAGATTAATGTTTATTTCTTCTCATTTTAATCCCAATTATCTCGTATCATTTCTACAAAATAATTATAGTTTTAATTTTGAGTTTTATTTTTATTTCTATTATATTATTGCATTTACATTCGATTATAAGTTATATTATATATGTATTATATATGTATACATTTATTCATTGTATTTTTTGAAAAATTGGACATTTTGTTAATCTCATAGTTTTTCATTTCTTTCATCAATTTTTATTCCTTTTTATTAGTTTATGTTTTTTAAATGTGTTTTGTTATTTTTATCACTGGTCTATGTCAACTCTGTTCACACTGCACCTCCGTCAGCTTCATAACATCTTTCATCACCTTTGTCACCTCCATCACCTTAAACCTGCATCACCTCCGTTACCTTTGTTACCTTCATCACCTCAGTCCCCTCCGCCGCCTTTGTCACCTCCATCACCTTAAACCTGCATCACCTCCATCACCTTTGTAACCTCCATGACCTCCATCACCTTTGTCACCTCCATCACCTTCATAACCCCCTTCACCTCCGTCACCTTTGTAACCTTCATCACCTCCGCCACCTTTGTCACCTCCATCCCCTTAAACTTGCATCACCTCCATCACATTTGTAACCTCCATCATATTCATACCTTTGTAACTTCCATCACCTTTGAAACCTCCATGACCTCCATCACCTTTGCCACCTTTGTAACCTTTGCCACCTTTGTAACCTCCATCACCTCCATCACCTTTGTAACCTTTGTAACCTTTGCCACCTTTGTAACCTCCATCACCTTTGTAACCTTCATGACCTCAGTCACCTTTGTAACCTGCATCATCTCCGCCAACTTTGTAACCTCCATCCCTTTCATCATCTCCGTCACCTGCACATATCTGATCTGACCTTTCTCTTCCGCTTTGAATTGAAGTGGAGGAGAAAGGTCTCTCCTTAATGGAGGTTCTCCAGCCGGTTCCTGGCCTGTCATCATGCCCACGAGGAGGTTAATGGTCCCTGATGTGGAGGAGATCCAAAGAGCCCAGCACCAGGACGGGGGGAGATTGGGGGACATTGTGTGGCGATTGTGGGATGCACTGGTGACGGAGGAGGTGTGGAGACTGGTGGGGTGTGTGATGAACCAGCAGGGTCAGATTCAGCTTGTGGTTCTGTCCAGAATGTCCTCCTGCTGCTGACGGTGTTTGTTGTCGAGGCCTGTGGTCAACTTCAGTCTCGTCCAGACATGTTTGAGGTTGTTCTGGCAGAGTTTTTCCTCCATCTTCTGTCTAGCTTCATAGGAGTCTTCCTCCTTCTTTCTGCACCTCCAGTTCACGCTGCTTCCTCAGTGACTCATCTTTGTCCCGACGACTGTCAAACTTCAGCTCTCTTGTTATCCAGGGCTTGTTGTCAAGGAAACAATTTACGGTCCTGGCCGTAGATTGTTGACGTTGTCCATGGTTCAGTCTGTAGCGCTGAAGTAGTGCTGCAGAGCCTCGCTGGCCTCCTGTCTCCACCTGCGCATATTGGGATCTGGACGACCTGATGACCTCTGAACCTTCTTGAATACAAAAGCAGGTGCTTGAGAGGGGCATCTGGTTGGTTCTGTCCTGGTCGTGGATAACTTGACCAGCTCTGTACTAGGGGTGTAACGGTACACAAAAATCTCGGTTCGGTACGTACCTCGGTTTGGAGGTCACGGTTCGGTTCATTTTCGGTACAGTAAGAAAACAAAATGCAAAATATAAACGTGCTAGTTGTTTATTACACACACACAAAATAACATTGGCTCTACGTGTGCCGGCGCTAGGACCCCGCGGACACATGGTGTGTCGTCGGGCTGTGTTTTCCTTCGTGCTTCCCTGCAGCGTCACATGCAAACACAAACACACGTACCTGGCAGAAACATTTCTTTATATCATGTTGTCTGTCGCCCGCGATATTTTTTCTTTTTTTGGCCGGCGCCATAGTTGGCTGGCTACAAACTCTATACATCCCATAATGTATAATAATATGCCCGCGCTCTCAGCAGCGGTACTCGCATCGTTAAGGCTGATTTATGGTTCCGCCTTACACCAACGCAGATCCTACGGCGTAGGGTACGCAGCAAGCGGCCGTACGGTGCACGTCGCTGCGTACCCTACGCCGTAGGCTCTACGTCGATTTAACGCCGAACCATAATTCAGGCTTTACTAGGCAACGAAGCAGGTTGACTCACGTTGCAGAACAGCGCTGCAGAGGCGCTCATAAACGTAAATGATCATTGTTTTTTTTTTTTTAGGCCTGGCGGGGGGTCTCGATGGTAGGGGAAACACTGGACTTGTCACAATTATGTGCTTAGCTCTTTAGTTCTTCATTAGTTAGTGCTTTTTTCTTTAATCTTAATACTTTCTCTGTGTGAGCGCAACTGCATGTGCAACTGCAGCAGCGTTCTGCTCCACAACGTGCGGTCCTCTACTTAATATGTCCGTGTGGAAACTCGTTCGGTACGCCTCTGTTCCGAACCGAACACGCTATACCGAACGGTTCAATACAAATACATGTGCCGTTACACCCCTACTCTGTAACCTCGCTAGGATCCCAAAGTGTTCTGAGAGTTTGTCCAACCAGTCCACGTGTGCTTTGTGAACCTGGAGAACAATTGGATCACATTCCTTGGGGTCTCATCTGGGGGTGCCACAGGAGTATGGGCCACTGGATCCGTTGCTACAGGAAGCCAGTTGAGGTGGTTCAGGATCCCACCTGTTGCCCCCCCCTGGGGAAGTTTCTGGTATGTCGAGGATAGCTGGGAACATCTTTGTCCCAGAACTCCACTGGGACCTGTGGTCGCTCGGCGAGGTTGGACTGTTAGACCAGCAACAGACCGGCTGTAGACCCCAGCAAATGTTCCCTGGTGGGGTCATGAAGTGATGCTCCGTGGCTGGCAGTGACACCAGTAGCAGCAGAGTGAGCAGGGAGGGTTGAGGTGAAATAGACAAATAGAAGATCTCCATGATCAACAGTACCAGAGTTCTGTTTTGGTGCAGATCAATGTGGTTAGAATCCAACAAAAGTTACTAACTTACTAACTTCAGCACATGGATGTTGATTTACATCCATGGATGTGAAAGATCTGGATGTTTTTGACAGTTAAGAAGCAGTTAAATCAGCCTCATCAGTGCCGGGTTTAATCCGTCAGCGCTTGATTTTGCCGCCATTCATCGACAGGAGATAATCACTCGGATCAGCTGCTGCGTGACGTTTGATGGGATGTCTGCATGCTCAGACACATGAGATTAGATCTGAGAGCTCGGTGACGACGCACTCAGATCTGAGGGCATCCTCTAAGCTGTCAGATGTGCTGACGTGGAGGTGGACGTGTATGCCTCGTCTCAGGGCCCGGGCCCGTCCGATCGCTGCAGAAGAGTTTCTGCTGTTTCTGCAGAACCTTTTTATAGTGTCAAAGCTGACCTCCCACCTACCCGCCAGAGGGACGGGGTGGAGGTGGAGGGGGCTGCTGACGATGACGGTCGAGGCGTGAGTCATCGTTCCCGCGGCTGCAGCCTGCACAGCTGACGGCGTCGGTTCCATCCGGTCGTGACGGCGACTGCTCGAAGGTCGATTTCTGCGTTTCTGTGACTCGCACAAGGACGGTTTCGCTTAAACGTACCCAGCCTCGTTTTTAGAGTAAGAGCGCAGCAGTACAGCGGCAGCCGTTCTTGGACGTTTTGTTGTCCAGAGAAATGTGTGATAAATCTACACCGTCACATGATCAACCTCAAACCTCATCAGGAGAATCACCTGATCAGTGCACTTTAGTTTCAGGCACTAAGATCAAAGATGTGCTGCTGATTACCATCATTGATGAAATGATCATCAGGATTGATTAAGAAGGATTATTCACAGACCGAAAACCTTTTACATGGCCACACATTTCACAAAAATCCTCTGAGGTGAATTCGGTGAACCTCGGTCGGACATTCTTTGATATTTTCTGCATCAGAAATGGCTTCTTGTGCGTCCCCAAATCCACGCTACTCCGAGTGAACAGCCCGTGGCTCTTTGTCGTTGTGTCATGAATGCAACAAGCGTCCTGCTTGCAGCTTGGCAAAACAACTTCAGTGCATTATGTTTGTTGTTGTTCCAGAGTTTTGAGGAATATCTCTTTAAAATGTCTACGCTTGCTCTCATGACATTCCAAGTTGGGAATCTTTGCCATGGCTCAGGTCTTCTAGGAAATCCAGCACATTGGCCCTGTTCCGTCATCTTCAAATTGTCGGCTTTCACCGTCCGCTTCTCTTTTTCCAACAAATTCTTCCCAGCTCCGACTGGCGAGGAAGCGTCCATCATGCTTCCAGCAGCAGCAGCTGACAGGTTGACATAGCGTATGAAGCTGCTGACAAAATGATGACGGACACAAAACTGAAGGAGTTGGGTGATTATTTATAATATAATATTTTTAGGGCCCGAGCACTTACAGTGCGAAGGCCCTATTGTATCTGTCACCAAATTTTGCACTCAAGCCAGGCCTGGCGAAAAATGTGATATGTAATGGTTTGCATTAATGGGCGTGGCCTAATGGCTAAACAGTGCCCCCTAAAAAACTTTGTGCCTCGGCCATTTTGAATGAATCGTGTAATTTTGGCGCAATTTATGCCATTCCTTCAGCAGGTAATGCGGCCCCAACCATAACGTTCCCCCAGGTGTGTTATACATCAAAATGTGCGTCTCCATCCTGCAACGATAGGCATTACTTTTCTCAGTCAAAAGCGTTACTGTGGCGACGATAGACGCCAAAAAGCACGACCCCCCCCCTTCATCTGATTGGTCCATATTTGATAGTCCCTATTCTCTGCCATAACTTTTGAACGGGTTGTGATAAAGACATGTGGGTGGTGTCATCGGACTCGGTATTGAGTACTTGACCTTCATTGGCATGAATTAGCCACGCCCCTTATTCTGATTGGTTGATATTTGATAGATCCTATTTTCTGCCATAACTTTTGAATGGTATGACATACATAGTTGTGGGTGGTGTCATCGGACTCGGTTTTGACTTCTTCACCTTAATTGGTGCAAATTAGCCCCGCCCCTTCTTCTGATTGGATATGTGATAGTTCCGATTTTCTGCAATAACTTTTGAATGGTTTGACATAAAGACACGTGGGTGGTGTCATCGGACATGGTTTTGAGTCCTTGAACATAATTGCTGCAAATCAGTCCCACCCCTTCATCTGATTGGTCTATCTGATAGTTCCTACTTTCTGCCGTAACTTTGGTTTGATATAGAGAGTCGTGGCTGGTGTCATCCATTAAATGTCCAGGCCTGAAGAATCTACATGCAAGTCATACAAGTGCTTCCACTGCAGCACCCCTGAACCTGCACAAGGGTGCGAGGGCCCGTTCATTGCTGCTTGCAGCTTTATGTTTGTTACTTTCACAAATACAATAAAAATTTAAAGAATCACAAACTGTTTTAGGTTTACTATCTTGAGAGTCTAGTTTTTGCCCTAGACCTGGTCTGAGGCCTCTAAAACGCAGAGGGATGGCACTTCACTGTGAATCATCGTGTTGATCTCAAACGCAGTGGTACGACGCTGCTCTCGCTCCCATCAGCCCCTCTGTTCAAGGTTATGTCTCACCTTCGTCTTCCCGTCGTCTCTGACGAGAAACATGGAATAGATTCAGCATAGTGCTTGAGACTATTGATCAGGGGTTTAATTGGAGCTCTGATTAGTATCCGCTTCTCCAGTGCAGAAAAATAACCATGAAGGAGTCTTGATGATGTCAAATATCTTTTGAATTATTCAGGACTGAAAATGGTGAGAAGCTTTTAGAGGAGTCTACCATTGCAGCGCCGGCTCACATTGCAGGGCTCTGGCCAGGACAGTCCCGGCCCAGTTTAACTCATCCAAGAATGATGCTTGGTTAGCGACGCACGAGCCGCCGGTCCCGACTGGGTCGCAGGTTCTGGTGTTTGACAGGGGATCTCACTGACCTGTCTCTAAGCACGCGTCACGAAAAAAAAACAAACATGCAGAGCCAGAGTTAGTTTTTTTTAAATCTCCTGTCATCCTTCAGTGTCTTTTTCCTTATCTCCGCCTGGCAGCTCCTGAGACGTCCAAAGCTCTTAGTCTTGTCTGGGCTAAATTAGGCACCGGTCTGGCCTCCTGGCAGCCGGGATGAGTCCACCCACAGATCCAACGGCAGCGTGACTGTTTGAAAACAGGACAACAGGATGTTGTTTTCATCCGTAGAGATGGATGTGTTTGAAGCTGCCCTACTTACCGCTAACGTCTGAAAACATTTTCCCCGGCAGTGGTTCCTGTTACCTCAAGGTGACCTCTGACCTTCTTCCAGGTAAATCTCACCTGGCCATCGTCCAGAAGGTGAACAACGAGGGGGAGGGGGATCCCTTCTACGAGGTGCTGGGACTGGTCACGCTGGAGGACGTCATCGAGGAGATCATCAAGTCGGAGATCCTGGACGAGTCAGACCTCTACAGTGAGTCACAGGCAGCAAAATGACTTATAGACACGTTTTATACACAATAAAACACCTGGAGGAACATCTGCAACTAATTAGGTTCAAAAGGTCATAGACATGACTGGGTATAGGAAGGTCATCTCCAAGAGTCAAAAAGAGAGAGGCGAGATTTAAATCTAGCTAAGTAGGGCTGGGCGATATATCGAGATTTTAATAAATATCGATATATTTTCAAACACGATATGGTACGAGACAATATCGTTTATATCGATTAAAAAATTTTTTTTTTTTTTTTTACATTTTTTTTTTAATGATTTTGATATAGCTTATTTTGTGACAAATTGACTTGAATGTTTTATTTGAGATTTGCACAAATGTTTTGTTATTTGCACAACTGTCAACCTCAGTGGAAAAGTCTGCCTGTTACTGTCTACATTGTATTAATTGCACAGTGTATTTTAATTTAATTGTTATGCAGGAAAGGGATATTTGTTTTATTTTATTCAAGAAGCTTTTTTATTCTATATATGCAGGCAGTTTATTTTATTTCATTTGTTTTATACATTTTGATATTGTGCAGACCTCTGTTAATAAAGGAACCTGTGTGACATTTGGCACGAGGCTTTGTATTAAAACTGACTGTTTTTTAAGGGTTTGCCTCAGAAAAAAATGAAGCTAACAGAGATGCTATGCTATAATGCTTTGGGGGAAACCCCAATTAAGGCACAGAAAAAATATCGAGATATATATCGAGTATCGCCATTTAGCTAGAAAATATCGAGATATGACTTTTGGTCCATATCGCCCGGCCCTACAGCTAAGTTCGCCGCCTCCTGACTTTGTTGTCATGACAATCAGCGCACCATCAGTTTTATTTTCTTCCTCTCTTTAACTGTTTGAACTCCTTTGTCGTTTCTTCTCCCACATCTTGTCATCCTGGCCGTTGTCGACCCGAAGCCGACAACAGAAACCGGAAGAAGGTGGACTCCAACAAAAACAAGCCGGACTTCTCGGCCTTCAAACACGATGGCGACAGTAAGGTCAAGATCTCTCCTCAGCTCATGCTGGCGGCGCATCGTTTCCTGGCCACAGGTGAGTCCTCAGCGCCGTTGGGCTGTTGTCCTCAAAGATCGGAGCTCGTTTCAGACCAGTTTCTGACCTCTGCCCTCAGAGGTGAACCTGTTCAGCCCGTTCCAGATTACAGAGAAGGTCCTGCTGAGGATCCTCAGACATCCAGACGTCATCCAGGAGCTCAAGTTCAACGAAAGCGACAAACGCTCACCGCAGCACTTCCTGTACCAGAGAGGAAAACCCGTCGACTTCTTTGTTCTCATCCTGCAGGTAAGCATGGAGAAAAAACCCAGAAATCTGGATTTACCTGAAACTATCGTGACAACCTGCCGGTGCCTTCGGTGCAAAACATAAAAAGCCCTGTGACTGCCATTGTTCCGACAAGCATCATAGGTTAGCATGAGCTAGAAATAGCTAACTTGTGGTAACTGAGCTGAAGTGGGTGTGTTTCCGGTGTACTTTCACCACCAAGTTGCCAATTTCTGGATCAACTTGGGTGAGTGGAGTCACTTCTCAAGAAAATAGCAGTTTCTTCAGACATCACATTGGGTTTGTTCAGTTCTTCTTATACAGATTTTACATTTCAGCTCTGGATCTTTTGGATTTCCTCTTAAGATATGATGTAAATGTGTAAATTGGACGAATGAATCATGAAATTGGATGAATGAAGCGCTCAGGGCGCCATGCTGGCCTCAGAGCAGTGGAAATGGTTAGTTTTACACATTTAACCGTCTGATGGTGCTGATTGCTGTTCAGCGGGGCAACAACAGAAGACGATGAAACACTGCCTGCTCTGGTTTGTGTCCAGAGTGTGGTTGGAGGGGGTGTTGTTGACACCTGAGGTGTGGATGAAGTGACTGCAGACTCTGAGCATGAAACCTGAACACACCTGCTCCGGTTCCACCGGCTACAGACACACCTGTTGGTGTACATTTACATGCTCTCCAGCTCCCTGTCCTGGACGCTCCACACGTCTTGGCAGATTTCTCCCTGCCGGAGGGTTAAAGAATTAGATTTAGGACTAAAAAGACACTGAACTCTGAACTGGAGCACAATGTAATATTTATAGGACATCAAAGCATTGGTGTGACCTGGCTCCTGGAAAGTATTGGAAGGCCTGGAGGGAGGATTTAGACTTTTTAGGACTACAGTCCTGGAAAACGCATGGAAGATAAGAGAAAAGAAGTGAAACAAACACAGAGGTCTGAATTTTAGCTGTAAAGGTTTCAGCTGAATAAGGACAGATGACAAACATGACCCCGAGCCCAGATGGGACATAATGACTCATGACGGATGACATCATGACTCTGTTTAGCATGTGACCTGCGTTAGTCTTCTTTATTTGAGAAAAAAATGTAAAAAAAAAAATGAACAAACTCACTGCTTCCATAGAATGTAAGAGTTGCAGCCACGCAGCATCGTCACTGGTGAACTGATCATCATCATTGATGAACTGATCATCAGCAGGTGTGGCAACTTCTAGAAAAGCAGATGTTCTTGCAGTTTGCTGTTCTGGACCATTCGGGTGTGTGTTAACACAATGCCAAGAGGGAAAAACGTCAGCAGTGGCATTAGAGGAGGAATCCCCGCAGTCTAGATAAGATTATACAGCCTTCACATACGTAACCCACAATTCAGTTCAGCAACGATGGACGTGAGTCCATTCAAAGCAAACGGACGGCGACGCTCAGGATGCTATCAGCACCTACGTGTGAGAGTACGGTAACTGTCAAACTCTGCCCCCTCCTGCTGAAACTTTGTTCTGGTTTGTAAACTTCAGTTTGTTATGATGTTGTTCTGGAGCTTTCAGATGGATTTTTATTTTAATGACACCAGTGTTTTTAACAGACATTAAACAGTTTGAAACCACCTTCAGTGCACCTTCAAAAGTTTAAACTGATCTGTACTTATATTTATAGGCGCTTTATCGCTGCTCTCAGTTCGTCTGCCTTTGTTTTTGTTTTTTTTGAGTGTGTTTATATAGAGATAAACAGTTTTAACAGATTTTTGGATGCCATTACAAATATAGACGACTTCATAGCGACTGGTGGGTGGGACACAGCCGAGCTTTTGGAAGGAATCAACCTGATTGAAAAGCTGTGGTGGACCTTCAGAGAGCCGAACATGATAATGTTCAAAAACCTTGATGAGCCGAAGCAACATGGAAAGAAGAACGGACCAGAACTCCTCCAGAACCATGAGAGACACTATGAAGTCAGACAGGAACCATGTACTGAGAGTTCCTCCTCCTGAAGGAACTGTCTACTAAGGGTTCCTGCTGCTAACTGTTATGTTTTCTTTTCAGGGACGGGTCGAAGTGAAGGCTGGAAACGAGAACATGATGTTTGAAACTGGACCGTTCTCCTACTATGGAGTGATGGCTCTGAGTACACCATCACTGGGTGAGACCACACACACACACACACACACACACACACACACACACACACACACACACACACATACATGTACTGCGGGGACGTTGACTGACTTCCAGACCGGTTCAGGTCCACATGTTAAATGGGTTTCATCTTTAGGAATAGCCACATGGAAATGTAGTTATATTCTGTTTTAGATAACAGAAGTGCTTGAACATGGGAGTGCAAGAGAGGCACTTTTTTTTTGGTAGCAGCAGGAGTCATGAAATAAGGAACTTATGAACTCCTTTAAAAACGAAACCGTGAGTTTGATCAAAGATGGAGCAGATATCAAATAACTGAAGATCTGTCCTGAAATGCACAAATAAATAACAATACTTCTTAGTAATAAGAAGATTTGTGGATCATTTCCTGTGGCATGACTCGATTTCATCAGTCAGACAGATGTCCTCACATGTGTCTCTAGAAGACTCTGGTCTACAGAGGACTTCATGGTCCACTCAGGGACTGACAGGTGTCCAGGTCCAGACCATCATCCTCCACCACCGTGCTTGACAGTGGGTCTGAAGTGGTTCTGCTGGTTTCCCCCAAACATGGTTCTGGACATGTTGCTCTCATGAGTCCAGAGGACATTGATCCAGAAGCTGGTTTGTGGACCTCAGTCCTGGTTCCAGGTTATTTTAGACAGAACAGGTTTTATCCTTCCAGACCAACCAAATAATGGTCTTGTCTTCTATCTTTTGAATAATCTTTCTCCTTGAACCTTGAACTCCAAATAGTCTGGAAGTGTTTTTATAAACTTTTCCAGGTTGAGGTGCAGCAGAAAAAGCTTTTCTAAGACCACTAGATGGTGTGCAGATCTCAGTTCTTTGTTCTGGCTTTCTGCTCTCAGACCTGGAAATAAAAAGCAGAAAACAAAATGACAGCATGTAACTTGACTTTAACTTTAAAAGACGGAGTTTTTAAAAGAAGAACACAAGTTTCATTTTTTTCTAGAGGAACAAAGTGGATCCGGTGGTAGTCTAGTGGCTACAGTGGGCTTGGGTCTGGAAGACCCAGGTTCAAGCCCCAGAATGGCAACCAAGATGAACCACCTTGAGCCCCTGAGCAAGGCCTTAACCTTAATTGCTCCACGGTGTGTGTATCTCAGATGTAATGGTGTGTGTATCTCAGATGTAAGTCGCTTTGGATAAAAGCGTCTGCTAAATGACAGTAGTAGTGAAATAATGAAAATCTGTTGCGTCTAAAATTTTCTGTTTTAAGTTTTGATTTTAAGCGTATGTTTACATGCTTTTATTTATTTATTTATTTTTTTGCACTTTATTTACATGACTTACATGCTTTTATTTTACATTTCTCGCCTTATTTCTGGGTCCGAGAGGGGAGGCGACCTGAGAGTGGACCCGGCCTGGCTGAGGCTTCACAGCAGAGGCCTGCAGCCAGACCGTTCTCGTTGCTGATGTCTTTCTCTTGTGGCATGAATTCTTTTTCTTTTTTGTTAAATAAATAATTTCACACTTAATATTTTGTTGCTCACCAGAGGTTGTATCCGCCCAAGACTAAGTCTCACTGATCAGAACATTTTTATTATGTTTTTCCGCAAAATAAATAGGATTAGAAATTCTGCTTTTATTCTGAAAGGATTAACTTGCGGTTTGATTAAATTATGTGGGCACATGGGAAAGGTCTGTTGAAAGCTTGGCTTTGTTCTGGGTAAATCTCATCCAAAGATGCCTCGTTAAAGCAGACCTGTTGTCTCCGCGACGGGAACGCCGGTGTGTGAGCGCGCCTGGATGGTCGGAGGTGTTGGCCTGAATCCTTCGACGCTCTTTGACTCGATACTGTGTCAGCAGGCTGTTAGAAGAGAGCAGTTCAGAAGCCAAGAGGCTTAGTCCAAATAGGGAAGGACTTAGTTGGTGTCCTCGTCCGAGTCAGCAGGAGACCCGGGAGAAGTCTGGCTGACCGGAGGTCACAATGCAGCTTCATAAGAACAAACAGGGCTGCTGGATTTATACGTCTTCGTTCATCAGTGACGGCTGTCGGACAGGCGTTCTGGTTGGAGTCTGTTTGATGTGTGACGTTTGCTCCTCACAGCGAAGCTCAGGGCTCGTTTAACTGAACTGAAGGAGATGAACGAAGGTTGCATCAGAGGTATGACTGTTTTTCCCGCAGGTTTGCAGATTATCTTTCCTCCTCAGCTGACCTTTCAGGCTGTTGAGAGGATTTGTGTCATTGCTGGTTAAAGGGCTAATTCAGCAATGTGGTATGCAACCTAAATAAGATTTTATTTGAAGACACCTCACGCAATATGAAAGATGTAGATATTAATATGACAAAAATGAAGCAAAAAAAGGTAGGCAATACAATGTACACCCTCCAAAGGATTTAAGAGGGTAAGTTGAAGCCAAGTGCTGATCATCATTCATGAGCTGATCATCATCAATGAGTTGATCATCATTATCGATGAGATGATCATCATCATGGACCCCCTGAAGTTTGCCTACCGAGCAAACAGGTCAGCAGATGATGCATTCAATATGGGACTGCTCTTCTCCCTTTACACCAACTGAACCTCCCGAGACCCGTCTGTTAAACTCCTGAAGTTTGCAGACGACACAATAGTCATCGGCCTCATCCGGGACAGTGACGAGTCTGCATACAAACTTCAAACTTTATTTATTTATATAGCACCAACTCATGCAGTGTAAATGCAACTCATGGTGCTTTACATACAAAATAAAATAACAATCAAAAGTACAATTTAAAACATCCCATACGACCACACCCCCCACCCCCCACGCATACACACACCCTCACACCCTCACTCACACTCATACACATGTGCACACACTCACACGCCCACACACGCCCACACACACACACACACACACACACACACACACACACACACACAATAAGTGGACTGGTGACATGGCTTAGCACTAACGATCCAGGTGAGGAAAACACTACCTAAGGGTGGCCGTCCACACCGAGAGGCTCCACCGGGCCATGACCACAAGGAGCATCGCCACAGAGACCCCCCCCAACCCGGACAGACCAGGGCAGACCCCACACAGAAGGTGGAGTCCCTCCCCCAGCTACCCAGGCCTGAGGGACCCCCATGACGACACCCACATGGGCAGAGCAGGCACACCTCCCAGTGTGGACGACCCCCCTGAGGAAACACTGGAGCTAAAAACTAAAAGATTAAAAGAAAGTAAAAAATGCCTAAAAAGTGTAAAATTTTAGAGAAATCTATACAAACTTAAGATGAATAATAAATAACATAAAATACAAAGTCACTAAAATGGATTAAAGGTTTAAAGATAATAAAAAAGCTAAAAAAGTAAATAAAATAAATACAATAAATAGCTGAAAAGACTAGGTAAATGAGATCAGATAAAAGCCAAGCTAAAAAGGTGTGTCTTGAGCCTCCTTTTAAAAATATCAACGTTCTCTGCGGTCCTGAGGTGCTCTGGCAGGCTGTTCCATAAAGAGGGGCCATAATGGCTGAATGCAGCCTCACCGTGGGTTTTAGTCCCGGTTCGGGGAATGGTTAAAAGGCCGGTGCCAGAGGACCTCAGGGTACAGACGGGAGGTTGAACGGCTGATCTGCTGGTGTGGTCAGAACAATCTGGAGCTGAACTCGCTAAAAACTGTGGAGATGACAGTGGACTTCAGGAGGAGCCCCCCCACTCTGCCACCCTTCACCGACAGCTCTGTGACTGCTGTTGAAACCTTCAAGTTTGTGGGCTCCACAATCTCCCAGGACCTGAAGTGGGAGACCAACACAGTCCCCATCCTCAAAAAGGCCCAGCAGAGGCTGTACTTCCTGCGCCAGGGCAGGAAGCTCAATCTGACAAAGGAGCTGCCGATCCAGTTCTACACGGCAATAGTCCAGTCTGTTCTCTGCTCCTCCATCACTGTTTGGTTTGGATCGGTCACCAAACAGGAAAAGAACAGACTGCAACGGACACAAGAGCAGCTTCTTCCCTCAAGCTGTGTCTGTGATAAAATAACAATAACTCTCATTATTTATGTTTATATACACATATATTATATGTATATACACATATGTATATACACTGTTTTTATTATCTTATTTTTATTTTTTCTATTTTTTTTTTGTATTATTGTTCTTGCTTATTTATATATTTTCATTCCACAAACCTGCATCTGAACAAACCAGCAGACTTCTGGACCAATATTTCTGCCGAAGCTCTGGGTGATCTTCTGTCTCTTTTCTCTGATGTCTGTATTTTCATTTGCACATAAACAGCAGCTTAGTGTTCATCTTCAAGTGGTGTTGAACACCAAACACTGCCATTTTTCACCTTGAACTCTGTTTGTTTCAAACATGTCTTAATGTGGTTGTCTCATTCTCAAGTGCGTCTCATTTGGCAAATACAACCTCAGATGGACAGGAGGCAACTTCAATCCCCATGTAGTTGTTTATTCAATGAAAAAAGGTTAACACAGATCACATGGACAATACTATGTAGCCTTTATCACTGATCATCATCATTGATAAACTGATCATCATCGTTGATGGGTTGATCATGATGATGGGCCGATCATCATCGTTGATGGGCTGATCATCATTGATGGGCTAATCATCATCGTTGATGAGCTGATCATCGGTGATGGGCTGATATTGGTTGATGGGCTGATCATCGTTGATGGGCTGATCATCATTGATGAGCTGATCATCGGTGATGGGCTGATCATCGGTGATGGGCTGATCATCGGTGATGGGCTGATCATCGTTGATGGGCTGATCATCGTTGATGGGCTGATCATCGTTGATGGGCTGATCATCATTGATGGGCTAATCATCATCGTTGATGGGCTGATCATCGGTGATGGGCTGATATTGGTTGATGGGCTGATCATTGTTGAAGGGCTGATCATCATCGGTGATGGACTGATCATCGTTGATGGGTTGATCATCATCGTTGATGGGCTGATCATCATCGTTGATGGGCTGATCATCATCGTTAATGGGCTGATCATCATTGTTGATGGGCTGATCATCATTGTTGATGGGCTGATCATCATCGTTGGTGGGCTGATCATCATCGTTGATGGGCTGATCATCATCGTTGGTGGGCTGATCATCATCGTTGGTGGGCTGATCATCATCGTTGGTGGGCTGATCATCATCGTTGGTGGGCTGATCATCATCGTTGATGGGCTGATCATCATCGTTGATGAACTGATCATCATTGTTGGTGGGCTGATCATCGTTGGTGGGCTGATCATCATCGTTGATGAACTGATCATCATCGTAGATGGGCTGATCATCAGCAGGGGTAAGGTCCCTATATAAGCAGACATTTCAACAGTTTACTTGTCTGGAGCGTTCAGGTGCGTTAACATGATGTGTCTTATCACGTCGGGGTCACCAAATTGTTAGGTATTTTAAACCTGCGTCCTCGTTGATATGAGAAAGAAAACACTTAGTAAGAAATACAGACAAACAAATTCTCTCAATCAAAGTTTTCAAAGTAAACTTACACACATACCTTTTCTTGTTCGGCAGACAACCTCCCAGCAAAAGACCACAGAACAGAATGTGGATCATAGTTTTCTACTGACAAAAATGCAAATATTTAGATAAATTATTACAATATAATTGGCTAAACTGATGGGGAGGAACTGTGGTTTAGACTTAGCCCTGCCTTGGACCCGTGATTGGTCCCAATCACTTGGCTCTCTTCACCTTCTATCGCTCCAAACATCGTGGGATTGGCCTTGTACCCAGGTAACTGCTCTGCGCTCTGCTCTCTGTTGCTGTTTGCTTGAGATAAGGGAACTACTTCAAGTGTTTAAGAGCTACACTAACTAAAACATGGGTGATACCTCCATATCACACAGACTTGCCTCCGTGAGAGTGCGAGGCTTAGGTCACAACACAGAAACTGTGTTTGGGCCTTTTTAATCTATTTCACAGTTGTTTGCAACTCCTGCAAAAGATAAAATAAATGTATTCCTAACAAAAGTGCAATCGTCTTAGACGAACAGTTTTTTCTACATATCTGTCTAGGATGGTCACTAATCCATTTCCAAACTATTTGGACTTCAAACTTCTACAGTGATTTTCTTTACGTGTAGAAAATATTCAAGACTATTGTCAATCTTCTTTTACTGTACTCACAGAAAATCTACCTGTGGTCTGGCCAGTGAAAGACGCCATCAGAGATTGTTTGTTAGGACATAAAATTGCTGTTGTCAAGATCGTATTTCGTTTGTCTGGTTTTGTTGATGCGGGAAAATGACGACAAGAAACAAAGACGGTATGTTTGAACGTCCTCTGTGAGGTTTACGTCATTGTTCAACACAACCGCTAACAGTGTTCAGCTGCTGCAGAAGTCCCTGACGGGTTACTGGTGGCGACCTCCTCTCAGGCAAACATTGCATCACGAGTACACATCCCATCTTGTTTCAAGGTCATGCACGATCAACGTGCTAAAGAACACAGAAAACTGTTTAAAGTTTCTGCTAATTGAGGTGGATGTCCATACTTTTAAGTTTGAGAAAAATCGCATGGTGAAAACTGTTGAATGTTGTCAGTCATCTGAGGTTGTAATCGCTTTATGCTGAGACCTGTTACAATCTGATGATTTTACGATGTTTCTACTCAACATCTGTAAGAACAAGCGGGACAAAGTGATGTTACAAGGCGTATCGGACCGTCTCCACTGATTAGCACTGTCTCACTAGAGCTCTTTCAGATGAAATACTTATTAAATGAAAAAGATAGACATGAAGCAGCCTGACTTCTCTCTGTGCCTCTTCCTCCCTCTCCTCTCTCAGCCGTCACCCCCCCTCTCTCCCCGTCAGTGGCGTCCCCCCCTCCACGACGCCTCTCTCTAAAGAGGTTTTCTCTGTTCTCTCGGTTCCCAGGTAAACTACCGAATGGGTCTGAGGAGGGGGGGGGGGGTTACTTTTAAAAACAGTTGTCTCACTATTTTCCTTTTTTTTTAATCATAATCAGAGTCCTGATCCAGCAAGTACAACTTTTACACAGTTTTTTCCCCCCCAAAAGCTTTTCCCTGTAGCAATACTACCTCTGATCACATGGGGGAAGCATATCCCAAGAAAGTGCTACTCCAGAGGGATAAAGTGGCATTACAAGGCGTGCCAGGTTGAGGAAACGCATGGTTGCATACACCAAGTTAAAGTTGCAATTATTTAAAAAAAGACCAGACGGTCTCCAGGTCCAGTTCACTGCTGTATCATTCAGCCTGAAGTTGGTTCCTGGCATTTGGGCAAAGATCCTCTTCTCTGGAGCATTTTAAGATGATTTATTATACATTAATCTACCACACTTTCAAAATGTATGAATGTAAAGTTGACCTGGTGGAATAAAGAGCATTTTAGCGCCACTTAAGGGGAAAATTGCACTGCACAAATAGCATGAAATAAAAGAATCAACAGCCATAATTAAGATTTATTTTAACTTTATGACATTATGAATTTGAAAACAAAAGAAAATATGACGTATCATGTTTTCAATTTAGCACAAAAAAAGGTCAAAAATTTAAAAGTTATGGAGCTTTTTTTTCCACTCATTTAAAGACCCTTTTTGTGTATGTACACAATGATGACGTATATCGTATGTGCACGCATTTTGGCAACGGAAGTATGGCGGAGATAAACAGCTTGTCAAGCTATACAAAGGGGATTATGATTAAGATGATGTGATTAAGATCACAAACTTTACCTTAACAAGTTGACTTTTAACAAAAGGTGTCCGACTTCTAGATCCGTGTTCTAGTAATGAGTGGGTTGAAGACGTTAGCAAGTGGCCAGATATATATATGTATATAATATATACATTATATATATATATATATATATATATATATATATATATATATATATATATATATATATATATATATATATATATATATATATATATATATATATATATACCTATTTAACCGAGAAACCGAGTGTGTACACCAGAGAGAAATTACGAGCCTGGATGTCACTGGATGCTTATGAATACGTTCTCTGTGGTCACGTACAGAACATCAAATAACATGACATAGACTCAGAGTTTTGTGTTTTGATATCAGAGATTCTGTTATTCTATATATGCATCCATACAGATAGATTGCAACCTATAATTATTTATTTAACGTTTACAATATACAGAGGGGAGGACCTTTAGACACTAGTAGAAGCCAATGTGGGAAGGTTTATTAAAATGTATTAAGTCTTAAGAACCGTAGGCCTAGATACATGTTTTACACATGTAAAATCACTGTAAATTGTCTAGATGTGTCCACTTCGTGTGCAGGCAGCTGCTTGTTTCATTTTGTGATGTGAGGGATAGGAAGGGATGCACCATAGGCTGCAAGCTTGTCTCTGATGAGAAATCCTCCCCCCTTCTGGCTTAGTTTTGTGTACATAAACACAGATGACACAAAACCAGGACTACTAGAGTCCAATGACGCCTCGCCTGCAAAAATAAAAACACAAAGACATTTGTTTAGCCTAGCAAGCCACCAGCCAAATCTAACGCCAGTTTATCAAATCATAGCTGCATTGAATTATTATTCTACATCATACAGACAATCACTAATGTAAACAAGGCTTTCCCGTAAAATCAAAGAGTAGATAGATAACCTTACCTGATTATAAAGTGGGCGCTGCAGACGCAAGCATTTATTTATTATGTCCTCATGCCCGACTACACGTTTAATCCTCTGCAGACACAGACGCTCAGACCTCGTGTTTCAGTCACAACTGCTGGAGAACAACACCACTTCTGTTGCCAAGATGCGGGCGCAACATTATATGACGTAGGCGGAAAAAGGGTCTTATAGATAGGGTTATGGTTGAAGATATGCCCAGGTGCCTTGAGGCAGGTTGGGCTCCCCTGCTGCCAGCTCAGATAACTAGAGTGTAACAGGAAACTTGCTGGATGGGAGTTGTGATGCTCTGACCTTTTGATTTCTAACCTCGACAAAGCTAACACCTCTTTAACCACTGATCCCTGGTCAGATGTCGCTCCTCATTAGTAGGAGGAGGTGGGGGATCTGACCCCAGACCTCTGGCTAAGTGAATAGTTCCACATTTTGACAAATATGCTAATTTTGTCTCTGAAAATTAAATGAAAAGATCAGTGTATAAAGCTGCAGCTAGCAGCTAATTGGGTTTTTTTTGCCTTTAGTTTCTCTTACAAGAACCCGCCAACCTAGTGGAATCTTTCCCATGTCGGGTTTGGGCCCTTTGCTTTGCTCTTGACGTCGTTTCACCCAAGAGGCATCATGAACTGATGTCACCTTCTATATGGAGGTGAAGCCCTGAAGAAGGTCAAGGCTGATGGAAACTGTCCCGTTGTGCATCCGTTTCAGTGTAGGACCCGTTAGTATCCACTTGCCTTCAGTAGATACAGCAGGGACGTAATTGTTCTGCAACAGTTTTTATGCAGACTCTGTTGGAAACACCTTCTCTAACTAATTCCCGTTTTAAAGGTTTTAAAAGTCGAAGGAAGGAAGGAAGGAAGGAAGGAAGGAAGGAAGGAAGGAAGGAAGGAAGGAAGGAAGGAAGGAAGGAAGGAAGGAAGGAAGGAAGGAAGGAAGGAAGGAAGGAAGGAAGGAAGGAAGGAAGGAAGGAAGGAAGGAAGGAAGGAAGGAAGGAAGGAAGGAAGGAAGGAAGGAAGGAAGGAAGGAAGGAAGGAAGGAAGGAAGGAAGGAAGGAAGGAAGGAAGGAAGGAAGGAAGGAAGGAAGGAAGGAAGGAAGGAAGGAAGGAAGGAAGGAAGGAAGGAAGGAAGGAAGGAAGGAAGGAAGGAAGGAAGGAAGGAAGGAAGGAAGGAAGGAAGGAAGGAAGGAAGGAAGGAAGGAAGGAAGGAAGGAAGGAAGGAAGGAAGGAAGGAAGGAAGGAAGGAAGGAAGGAAGGAAGGAAGGAAGGAAGGAAGGAAGGAAGGAAGGAAGGAAGGAAGGAAGGAAGGAAGGAAGGAAGGAAGGAAGGAAGGAAGGAAGGAAGGAAGGAAGGAAGGAAGGAAGGAAGGAAGGAAGGAAGGAAGGAAGGGAGGGAGGGAGGGAGGGAGGGAGGGAGGGAGGGAGGGAGGGAGGGAGGGAGGGAGGGAGGGAGGGAGGGAGGGAGTTGAATTGGTATTTTTTTATCGTTATCAGGATAAATGCCAGAAATGATCGTGATACATTTTTTAGTCCATACCGCCCATCCCTACTATTTACACACGTTACCACGGTACATCCATTCCAAACATTGTTTCCATGACTACCCGGCTAACACGTCCAGCACGGGTCAGTAATGAGTCAGTTAGTGACATCAGCTGATGGACAGGTGGCTCTAACCGTGGCGTGAAAGGCCCTTTAGGCTGCTCAACGCGACCTGAGCACGGATAGACAGAAGTTAATGAATGGATGGAAAGAAAGAACCGTGGAGGAGGTCGGCTCGGTTCCAACCGCCGTGGTTTGACCCTAGTTGACCCTCCGTTAATGGAAACCAGACTAGCGGAGAGCAACGTCTGGGGGCATCAGCGGGAGAAAGACCTCCACTGACACAAACCCGGCATTACCAGGGACCAAGAGTTTCTGGGAGCCCGTCTTGTGGGCATGTAGTAGTTTTTTGTCACGTGCCTGACTTTAAAAGCATATTTCCTCAAAATGGTGAACTATTCATTTAAGCCCAAAAGCTCTTCCAACCCTTCCCACATGATCTCTTTACTTACTAAACTCAACTTCTCCGATCATCACGGATGCTCTCTGCCCTTCAAGACAGGTCACAGTCCTTCAACCAGCCAATGGGAGAGCTCCGTCCTCTGAGGACAGACTGTCTCATTACAGCCATGAGATGCTCGAAGGACGTCCTCGGCATCGTCGCATGGCATGTTGGTTGCATTCTTTGCACAGACCATCTCATCTCCACACCATCGGTTGTTCACGTTTGTGTGATGTGTTGCAGTGTGTCCATCACTGTTGTCCAACATTCGCCACGCTGCATTTCCCCCTGTTTTTTCCTGTTTTAATCCTGTTTTTCTGTTTACGTGTGCGAGTTCCTTCGACTGACCTTCTGAATTTTTATTTTCTTAACGTCACCTTCTTGCTCACTTTCCCGTCCTGTCCGATCCTCAGAGTTTCGCTCTCCATCGCATGGGGGCAACCTCAACCGCTCGGCATCTCTGAGCTGCACTGAGCGCGCTCAGGACGGCGGCTCTGTCGGTGGGAGCAACACCCAGATCCCGGGAACGCCGTTCCAGTACATTCCAGACTTCAGCGTTAGAGCTCTGGCTGACCTGCAGTATGTCAAGGTACCTCTTCCCATTCATATCCAACACCTAACGACTCTTTGATTTCTGTTTCATATTTTTTTTATTGATGCAAACGTAACAAAGGCACTTACATACACCAGGGCACATCGGTGACAGCAATGAACGTGGTTGTATGCATCAGAGAATTTAAATTTACATATTTTTTAAGAACAAATAACGATAATACAAAACAAGACTAGATAAACAATATAATAAAATAGACATAGTCTGTATGAAATAATCAACTGGGCATATAAACATAAGGATAGACAAAAAGTAAAGATCTTAAAAAAAAAAAAAAAAAAAAAAAAAAAAGAAAAGAAAACCCAAGTAAAAAACTAAAATAAATAAATAAATAAAAAGGGTGTGGGGGGGGTTACGTTGTCGCAAAAAAGTCCATAAACGGTTGCCATTTATTATAGAACTTGTTCAAGTTTCCCCTCCTTGAGTATCTAATTCTTTCTACTTTTAAAAGGGACATAACCTCGTTAATCCACTGTGTACGACTCTTAGATTTGCTGTTATTTGTTGAAAACTTGTGGGCAGCGCTCAGATCTCCCCCCTTTGGCCCTCCTCAGATCTCTCGTGCTCACTACCAGAACGGTCTGCTGGCGTCCAGACTGGACAGCTCGCCGCAGTCTCCAGAGGGAAGCCACACTCGCCTGGACATATCTGTCTCTCTGCCCCCCGTGTCGCCGCCGGGGACCCGCCCCCCACTGCCCCTGGCCACGCCCCCTGGAAAGCACCCGCCGTCCAGCGTTCAGCCAACGCCGCCAAGTGGCCGCACCGCTGTTCCCCAGAGCACCTCCAGCCGCAGGCCAAGCCAGTCTTTGCCCCAAGCCGGCCCGCTTCCCAGCAACCACACCCCCCTCTCCCAAACTCCGCCCTCCTCCGTGAGATCCTTCAGCCAAAATCCGGCTCCGATAAAGCAGTCCCCGCCCTCCGATGGTCCGGACAACGGGCCCGGAGAGACCACCACTCTGCTCAGCGAGCAGCAGAACTGCGTGGGCCCCCGCCGACCCAGCCACCAGCAGCCACACCCACACGTCCACACCATCAGTCACGCACACACTGAGAGCACCATCTAGCTAAGGAGCCCGCTCTTCCTCTTCCTGTTTGCCTGTTGTGACCTGAATTTTTTCGTCCAAGGAAGACGTAAGACCAGCCCGTCCTGCATGCTCCCCTCCCGACTCTGACAAAAGACGAGGAACCGGTTCAACGACAGATCAGGGAACGCGTCGGAGTGCGTGCACCGGTTTGTGTGGGCGTGTTCATAAACGACGAGCTTTCCCAAAGGTATTCCATGTTTGCGGTTGGTCGTGATGGGATCTTTACTTCTCTTCAGTACGGCGGAGGTGAATGGAATTACATTTCTGGTGCTCGAAATACAAAATTAGATTTCAAAAAACCAAAGTGAAAACATTTAAGTCCTCGCTATGTTTAGGGTCTCCTTTGTCCTCCTTGAGAATTATCTAATATTTGCTAAGATCACTTTTTTTTTTAACATAAGTTGAAAATTACATTTCATGGGGAACAGAGTTTTTTTTTTTCTTTTTTAATCCCTAATTCCAGATTGTTCCAGTATTTTCCCACTATATTCCCATAATTATTCAATAATTCATATGTCTATGAACAAAAGTAAGGAATAAAATGTTTTCCCAGGTTCTGAGCAGCACACACAATTCCATTCACCTCCAAACTTCTCCAGCGAAGTTGCTCGTAACTGCAGATGAAAGTCAGTCGGATCTTTTTAGGACCTCCAGAAAGCCGCAGGTGCGTCGCTGTGGTTTATTCAGATGTCTTTAACTTGTTTGCCTCTATTTTCTGTTTTCTTTTATCCAAAAAGTGAAACTACCAAAGTTATTTATTTCCAGCTGGCCTGGTTTGAGGTGGGTTTCATGTTTTTCTGTCGGTTCGATGAGCACGTTCCCCGTTTCTGCTCTCGTTGTTGAAACTTCATCAAGTCACTGATGCTGCACGTTTTAACCCATTTCATAAATATGACTCGAAGCGGCACCAAATCTGTTGTCACATTAAGAAATCCAATACTTCAAGTTACTACATGATGACCCTGACGTGATAAAAGACAGATATAAATATAGTCTACAATTTAAAGATTTGTGAAAAATGATATGTTAAGATTTACTTTTTACTCGTCAAGATAATTCAAAACACTACATAAAACATATTTAAATTAGTTTTTTATTTATTCTTTTTAAAAATAATGGCAAATTGGTTGGAAGAACTGGTAATTTTTTAAGTTTTACTTCTTAAAATAAATACAGCATTGCACCAGTTTCTAATGGCTGTGGTTGGATCGCTGTACCATATCCATTATTTGTTTTTAAATTTCTAAAGTAACTACAATACTTGTGAGTATCGGTGTGTACTGTCTCTTAAAGAACCTTGCGGTCCTAGTGACGTCTACGACCGACATTGTTGGTCAAAATACCAAAATCAAAAAAACAAAACAGTTTTCTGTTCAACGTTTGTTACTGGCAGACAGTTTTCTGGGGGTGGAGTCAAGTCCAGCGGCAGACTCCGCCCCCAGAAAACTGACTGCTGTAAACACCAAAGCCCCAGGTGCTGAATGACAGATTTATCACGTTAAAGCTGCTCAAAGACTAAATGACAGTTACAGTAGTTCTCACAAGAACGTTCATGTGTCAGCGTCTGCTGAAAGACGAACTGGCCAGCCGTGCCGGGTTGTCCTCACTCATTACAGCGGTAATGAGTGACCTTCATGTGGTCAGAAGCCGCTTTAAGAGATCAAATGAGTTTAAACATTTTTAAAACTGTAAATGTAATTCATCCCAAAAACAAGTTAAAATGTCCTGAGAACCTTTTCTCTGCGCTCTCTTATCAGTGTTTGGTCGTTTTTCTTCGTTTCGATCAACAGCTGATTGAAATCAACACAGAAATTAAAGTATTAAAGGGTTAAAACGTGCAGCAGCGGTGGTCCCGGTCCATGTTTCCAATCGCTTCACTTTAATGTTCATCTTCTGTGCCCACGTCATGTTCCATTATTATATACAAATATACACGGGTTTATATGAACTTGACTTCCGTTTGTTTTCATATTTGGTTTCCTAAACCGCAGTAGATGAGGTGAAGAGGTTAGAAGGTTATGAGGTGATGAAGTGACGTAGTAACGAGGTTAGGAGGTGATAAGATGAGCTGCACGGACACGCTTGATTAGATGTCTTCCACTTTGAGTGTCTGCTGCAGCTTGTCGGACCTTGAGGAGTCCAGACATGAACCGTACTGAACCGGATCTCCGCTGCCTGCAACACTGTGTTCAAACTCCGGTTATAAATTACACCAGGAGTTTTCTTTCTTTCTTTCTGCTGAGTTCGATTCAGTCGATACTGCTAAATCATCAACATGCGACACGAGAGAAGCAACGAGGGTTCTTTATGCTGGAACCACAGGTTGAATCTGCCTGTAAAGGGACTACAAGGCAAATTAAACCTCACATGAACAACATACAACTTGTTCACCAATATATCAATTATTTAACAAAAATGAAACACAAGTGAAAAGAAAAGCATGCGAGCAACGCTAAACCCCTATCATGCTCCACCTTTACGACCGGTGGCATCTTGTCCTTCGTTCAGGGTCTCGCATTTGAGTTTGGAACTTGACTCGGTGGTTCCAGACCTCCATCCGTTAGATTTATCTGGCCTAGTTTCAAGCAGTCTTTACCTGTCCATTACATGTGCACAGAGGTGACATGGTCCACTCAGTGACTGTGTGGAGACCAGGTCATGTGACCGGGAAACAAAATGTATCAGGTAAAAACACAAAACGGTTCTGTTGTTTTTCACCTGGGTTTTTATTTGGCGCCGCAACAGTTTAGTTTTTTCAATAACGAGGACGACCTTTGACCTCCGCTGCGGTTCTTTAACTGGAACCACTTCCTCCAGACGGCTGGTTCTACCCTCACGCTGCCACCGACATGCGTCCTTAACGTTAGACACTAGTGACGTCCAGGTTCCCCAAACCTCACCGTGAAGGGAAAGAGCAGAAACCGGGATCTGCGTCTGTCAGAAATCAGGGAATGACTTGTGACGCTCCCAGCAGAACCCCGACCCCCAGTGCCCCCACTACCCACTACCCACCCCCGCAAAAAACCTCACGTTGGTATGACATTCCAGAACAGGGTTGGACTTAACGAGTGTGTAAATGGACCCGAGAAGAGGCACCGAGACGACGTTCGTTCGTTCAAATGAACCGAAGAGACGAGTGGAGTGACATAAAGCTGCTAGCATGTTATCTAACTACCTTTGTTCCTTCGTATAAAAGTATTTAACTGACTGTAAAGATGAATTATTTTGTGGAAGATGGTGAGATATTTATCTGAAAAGATGCCGCTGTATAAGCTCGCACTTTACCTGTCCAGTTTTTATGTTCAGGATGTGGACGTGTCTGTGTTCGTGGGACGGTCTCCAGGATTCTGAGTCTCCAGTCGGGCTCCTGGTGACCGAAGGGCCCCGGATTCACTGTGGTTCCGAGTAACTAAACTAAACTGGTTAGTTAACAACAATTTCATGACGACGACCAAAAAAGTAGTGGCCCTGAACTTTGAACCCAGCAGGTTTCGCTTGCGAGATGCGATGAGACTGTCCGGTTTTCAGAGGAACCGCTTTCATTACATTTACAGGTGAACTCCGATTCCTGGCGGCTCGGAAACGGGAACATTTTCGAGGTGCAGCGTTTCGTTCACTCCTGATAGGCCCAGAGTCTCTTCCTTGCCCCGGGAACCTTCTCTGGAGTTGTAAGCTCCTCCTCCTGGTGTTCTTCGGGATGTTTTTTGCCTTCTTGGGCTAAAACGTTCCAGCTTGTCCAGAGATTGTTTACGTGAAGTCGACCTGTGAAGACGCAACCTCTTTCAGCCGCATTCGTCTATGCCAGGGGTCGGCAACCCAAAATGTTGAAAGAGCCGTATTGGACCAAAAACAAATATGTCTGGAGCCGCAAAAAACTGAAAAATCTCTTTCTTCCTCCTTTTTATCTATTTATTTACTTTTCCTTTGTTTTTGGGGTTCGTTTTTTCTGTTTTTTTTTTAATCTCTCCCCCTTTTTATTCATCTATTTTTTAATTTATACTGTGCACTTAGAATAATTTTAATTTATTTGTCATTATTTTGTGTGGATTTTTTGTTCTGTAAAAAATTTTAAATTTTTTTTTAAAAAATTAGAAAAAAAAATTAAAAATCTTGTATGTATAAGCCTTAGAATGAGGGAAAATGGCGAAAGGCAAAGTGTCGAGAAAAAAGTCGAAATGTTGAGCAAAAAGTCAAAATGTCGAGAAAAAAGTCGAGGAAATGTTCAGAATTTCGTGGAAAAAAGTCGAAATGTCGAGATTAAAATGGAAAGAAAAAAAGAGAAAAAAAAGGAAAAAAAGAAGGAAAAAGAAAAAAAGAGGAAAAAAAAGGTCAAACATTTTTGAAAAAGCTCCAGGAGCCACTAGGGCAGCGGTAAAGAGCCGCATGCGGCTCTAGAACCGCGGGTTGCCGACCCCTGGTCTATGCCAATGTCAGAGCGGTTTCTGTGGCACCGCAGGCAATGACCTTCCTCGCGTCGACCTCCAGCTCCAGGTTTTGTGTTTCGCACAAACAGACGAGTTGAAAAGAGACGTAAAATATTGAGCTGTGATTTAAATGATGCAGGAGCGATGACTCGACAGTCTCATCCCAAACCAAGCGCTTCCGTCGCTGTTTCCAGAGCTGCTCTTCCGTCATCTGTCCGTCAGAGCAGCTAGAGCATCTCTGTAGAGAAACCAGTGGCGTGAGCTCCTGGTGGAAGGATGCGATGCTGCAGATGCAGTGGGATGCAGCAGCCTCGGCCTCCACCTGGAGCTCCCCACCTGCTGGCTGGTTCTAACCAAGGGTCTCATGTAGCAAACGGTTTTGCTGGTTCCTAGCAAGGCCGCCGGTTGGCTGTGCGACTACCAGTCGCTGTACTGAGAAATGTGAACTAAAGATGTATTTATTGTACACATTGTATTTATTTATTTATTTATTTTGGTTTTGTGGATCTGTGAAACGGGCTTCCAGCTGTGACTGACAGCTCCTTCTCTTTTTTTTGGTTTTGTTTTGTTTTTTTACCTAGAAACACTGTGTTCAGCTCCCTGACTGCTGTTAGCGTTACGTGACTGTAAATATTCCGTATATGCAACGCTGGCGGGACAGACGTAGGACACACGGACGTGTTTATGACGACGGGTGGAGGGAGAGGTTTTATTGCAAGCAATAAACGGTGCGCAGAGTCGATCTCAGGCCGCACTTCACCGCTCGTTTCCATCATTTCCTCCCGTTTTTTCTGAAGCTTATCCTCCTCCCTGGTTCGTCTCCCGCCGAGTTAAAGTATTGGAATTCCTCTGGTCTGATCCGCGGAGCTCGTCAGCAGTTCCCGTCGTGACGCTTTTAACCCCACCAGGGTTGGACGTCTCCCTCTTCTTCATTCACAGACTCCTCCGTCTCTCGTCCTCCAGATAAACACACGTTATCTGGGATTTCTGTGCATGTGAGACCATGAGACGGGGGCGTTAAAAAGAAATAAAACAAATACTTTCCCACGTCCTCATCCCGTCTATATATCAACACGTCCTGTTTTTTTCCTACCGTAGCAGTTTGAGATGAAGGAGCACTTAAAACATGGATTATATAACTTAAAGAAATGTGTATATACTGTTTTATAACTCCTGTAAGGCATTTGAGAGATTCTATGAGGTTAATAAACCTGAGATATATTTCTCTACAGAAACTCTGTCCGTTTTTTTTTTTCATCTTCTGAAAGAGTAACTTGGTTTGTGGCTCATTAACCGAACCTGCAAATGTTTAAAGGTGTATAAGAAGAGCTGGACTACACCTGTTTACATAGTGGCATATGTAGTCCAACAAGCAGGAAATGCAGTGGCAGGAGGCAGCAGCGATCAGCCAGGTGACCTGTACCCGGAACCCCCACCATCACCCCCATCCACATATGCTTGTATGATGTTGTTCATAATGTTGCCTCCCTGTGCTAAGGTGGTTTTTTTGGGGGGGTTTTATTTATTGCATCCATCCCTATTTAATAAATTCAGAACTTTTTGCTGTGGGGACTTACTTTGTGAACCCTGAGGGTATTTTTACTTAAAGAGGAAAAAAACTACAAAGACTTGTATATTTGTTTTTATGGCTATTAAGGTCACAACATTTTCCACAGTGAGTTGGTCAAGAGCATGCTTTACTGTGTTGTTCACAATGTGGGCATGACAGTTTCCTTGCAGCAGATTTTTTTGTTTCTTCTTCAGGTTGGTGAAGACAGAAATGTGAATTCCATAGTTTACATTTTTATTGTCTGCACTAAATGCCGTCACTTGATCAAATGATATACAAAATCTGTCAAGTGACTGCTGTATGGCAGCTACAATACCAGCAACAGACTCGTCTGCATTCTCTATGAAATCAAGCATTTTGTTGGTGACCCCACACTCTGGACTGATTACTGGACAGCGACAGGAAACATCTTCCTGTTGCCTTTATTTGATGTATCTGTCTGTGTGGAGAATGGGAGTGGTTTATCGGATGATAGGGCATTGAGAACATCATCCACTGCCTTTGGAGCAAGGACCTCTTTAACCACAGCCTCTGCCTTCGTTTCTCCCTATAGTCATTATTTTTAAAATGTTTGAATCCGGTAGAATCTTTTGATTCAGTTTATTTCAGTCAGCACTATTGTAGCTGAGGTTGTCTGTGTGTTACACTTGTGTCATCTCAGCTGCAGTAACCATGGGGAGGAGTAGGATGACAAGTTGTTAATGAAATTAAACATTTGTTGGCTTGAAAGGAAGTGAGGTCATCCAAAAAGTGTATATAGTCTAAAAAATGGTTTCCTCTTTTTATGGATTTAGCCCCCTAGTTTATTGATTTATTAACTCTTGATCCATTAGTATGATTTGTTCTTTAAATAACAATATATCATATTTATAATGGCTATTACTACTATTACTAAACAATCAATCAAACCACAATAGTTTACTAAATGATGTTTTGCCGGCACTCTGACATCTGGTAAAAGCTCAACAGATAGGAAACTGAATCAGTCATCATGACATGTCCCATAATATACAATATCATATCAGTGCCCCAGTTCTTTGACGCTTGGGTTGTCCTGGTCCTCATGTGTCTGCAGTGTATCTCTCCTAGTGCCTGCTGTCTGACGTCAGTCCACCTTGCGCCACAGAGGAGATTTGCCCACACATCTTACAATCTGCCTTGTAGTTTCCTCCATTGATGCTGTCAATCCATGGATGTGCATCGATGTGCATGGATGTCACATTCGTGCCTGTACTTTTGTCTCTTGTGAGGACGTGGTGGAGTTGCAGTTGGAGCTGGACATTTTTAAAAGGCACGGGTGTTGTGAGCCGCTGCACGGGCACTTGGTGTCTATGGGCCACCGGGGCAGTCAGCAACGATGCACCGGCACCCTGTGGTGGTCCTGCCATCAGGCCTGGACTGAGACAAAAATTCGGCCCTGGACTTTTTTTGTCCGTTGATGTACATTAGTTTTAACTGTATAATGTGAAATGGGTCATTGTCTCCTTGTCTCCTATTTGATGTAATTTAATCTGAAAATGTCCATAAATAAGTGTTAAAAAAAGAAAGAAAAGCCAGGGCAATAAACCATAAACACTGGCAGACAAAAATAGGTAAAGCATGAACAAACTGGACAGTGGGCTTGAAGAAAGTGTATTGATATTTAAAACAGTTTAACTCTGGTGACCTGATTACTAATTATAAACATTGTGAAAAAGCAGATCTGGAAGCTCGAACCACACCACCATAAAATATTGATTAATTAATCCGGATAGCATATCATTATATCATTTTCTCAGTTGCAGTGAGAACAGCCAGTTCTCTTCTGAAAAGTTGAACCATTTCTCAACATCTGAGAGTGCTATGTTGAGAAGGGCAGTGAAGTCTGCCCTTGCCATGCTAGCATCACGTGGAAGAAGACGCTGCAGCTTTGGTTTAGTTAAGTTCCTGACACGTTTGGTGCCGTTGGAGCTCCTCTCCAACTCACCTTTTTTTGTGGCTGTCAAAGGTTGTATGCACCCCCACAGGTGATCTGAGCAGCTCAGTAAAGGTACTCACATGTTGTACATTATTACAGAGATAGATGTTTCCTGTCTGTTCATCAGTGTCTCCTGGTTCTGGAGGAGTTCTGGTCTTTTTCTGTCCATCATTGCTTCAGGTCATTGAGGTTTTTGGATGTTCACATCTACAAGGGTCTCTGAAGGTCCCACCAGAGCATCTCGACCTGGTTCAGGTCACACGTGTCTCTAGAAGACTCTGGTCAACAGAGGACTTCATGGTCCACTCAGAGACTGATAGGTGTCCAGGTCCAGACCATCATCCCTCCACCACCGTGCTTGACAGTGAGTCTGAGGTGGTACTGGTTTCCTACAAACATGGTTCTGGACATGAAGACCAAGCATCTCCCCTTTGGTCTCATGAGTCCAGAGGACTCATCCAGACCAAAGTCCAGAGTGGACGTATTCTGTCATTTCCCACAAGATGGAACTGTCTCCAAAGGTTGTAATGACAGATGCTGCCAACCTTGGCCTGCAAAGAGCGCCGTTCCGGGACTGAGTAGTCCACTTGGAAGGGTCCTGAAATTATCTGAGGCTATAAGGGACCTGAGGACCCAACTGCTACAGGACGTGGGAGCTAGGGACTTGTTATGTCTTTATTCACACGTCGAAGGTCAAGACGCTGCTCAGCGCTAACAGAACCAGCAGTCAGTCAGAAGACCACAACCCCTCATAAACGTGTGGCTTCATGGGATTTTACTTGAAAAACTTCACACCAAGAAGTAAGTATTTTATGCTTAATAAAAAACTGAGACTTTTGGTTTTCTAGCAGAGCAGTGATGTCATCACGTACAGAAATACAGCTGAACGTGTCCCCTCAGCTTCCCTGAGAGGAAACATCTCAGCTTCCCTAAGAGGACACATTTCGTCCACAGAAGTACATTTTCGACTCGTACTTGCCAAGTAAACTACGTGGTCCACAGATCCAGACTTGGAGTACCTCAAGCACATACAATTTTTTTTTATAACCCTCGTATTATTATTATTAATATTTTTTTTCTTCGTGCAATTTTGTTACTTTTCCTCACCTAGGGCAGTGTTTCCCAACTGTGGTCCTCGTGGGTACGATGGAGTATTAGGGCCAAACTAAGACAAAAAAAAGGGGAAATTACGAGAATAAACTCATAATATTATGAGAATAAAGTCGTAACATTACGAGAATAAAGTCGTAACATACGAGAATAAAGTTGTAATGTTGCGAGAATAAAGTCGTGATAGAATAAAGTCGTAATATTACGAGAATAAAGTCGTAATATTACGAGAATAAAGTCGTAATTTATGAGAATAAAGTCGTAATGAGAATAGTCGTAATTTATGAGAATAAAGTTGTAATGTTGCGAGAATAAAGTCGTAATAGAATAAAGTCGTAATATTACGAGAATAAAGTCGTAATATTCTCATCTCATCTTCTCCCGCTTCATCCGTTCCCGGGTCGCGGGGGCAGCAGCCTCAGCAGGGATGCCCAGACTTCCCTCACCCCAGACACTTCCTCCAGCTCTTCCGGGGGGAGTCCGAGGCGTTCCCAGGCCAGCCGAGAGACATAGTCTCTCCAGCGTGTCCTGGGTCTTCCCCGGGGTCTCCTCCCGGTGGGACATGCCTGGAACACCTCCCTAGGGAGGCGTCCAGGAGGCATCCGGTACAGATGCCCAAGCCACCTCAGCTGACTCCTCTCAATGTGGAGGAGTAGCGGCTCGACTCCGAGCTCCTCCCGGGTGACCGAACTCCTCACCCTATCTCTAAGGGAGCGTCCAGCCACCCTGCGGAGGAAACTCATCTCGGCCGCTTGTATCCGCGATCTTGTCCTTTCGGTCACTACCCAAAGTTCATGACCATAGGTGAGGGTAGGGGCGTAGATTGACCGGTAAATCGAGAGCTTCGCCTTTCGGCTCAGCTCCCTCTTTACCACGACGGTCCAGTACATCGACCGCATTACTGCGGACGCTGCACCGATCCGCCTGTCAATCTCACGCTCCATTGTTCCCTCACTCGTGAACAAGATCCCGAGATACTTGAACTCCTCCACCTGAGGCAGGACTTCTCCACCCACCCGGAGAAGGCATGCCACCCTTTTCCGGTCGAGAACCATGGCCTCGGTCTTGGAGGTGCTGATTCTCATCCCTGCCGCGTCGCACTCGGCCGCAAACCGCCCCAGCACATGCTGGAGGTCCCGGTCTGATGAAGCCAACAGGACAACATCATCTGCAAAAAGCAGAGATGAAATCCTGAGGTTCCCAAACCGGATCCCCTCCGGCCCCTGGCTGCGCCTAGAAATCCTGTCCATAAAAATTATGAACAGGACCGGTGACAAAGGGCAGCCCTGCCGGAGTCCAACATGCACCGGGAACAAGTCTGACTTACTGCCGGCAATGCGAACCAGACTCCTGCTTCGATCATACAGAGACCGGACAGCCCTTAGTAGAGGGCCCCGGACTCCATACTCACTCAGCACCCCCCACAGAATGGCACGAGGGACACGGTCAAATGCCTTCTCCAGATCCACAAAACACATGTAGACTGGTTGGGCAAATTCCCATGAACCCTCGAGCACCCTGCGGAGGGTATAGAGCTGGTCCAGTGTTCCACGACCGGGACGAAAACCGCATTGTTCCTCCTGAATCCGAGGTTCGACTATCGGCCGTAATCTCCTCTCCAGTACCCTGGCGTAGACTTTCCCCGGGAGGCTGAGAAGTGTGATCCCCCTGTAGTTGGAACACACTCTCCGGTCCCCCTTTTTAAACAGAGGGACCACCACCCCGGTTTGCCACCCCAGCGGTACTGTCCCCTTCCTCCATGCAATGTCGCACAGGCGTGTCAGCCAAGACAGCCCTACGACATCCAGAGACTTGAGGTACTCAGGGCGAATCTCATCCACCCCCGGTGCCCGGCCACCGAGGAGCTTACGAACCACCTCGGTGACCTCGGCTTGGGTGATGGATGAACACGCCTCCGAGCCCCAACCCTCTGCTTCCTCAGTGGAAGGCATGTCAGTCGGGTTAAGGAGATCCTCAAAGTATTCCTTCCACCGTCCGACAATGTCCCCAGTCGAGGTCAACAGCTCCCCACCAGCACCATAAATGGTGCCGGCAGAGTACTGCTTCCCCCTTCTGAGGCGCCGAACGGTCCTCCAGAATTTCCTCGAGGCCGACCGAAAGTCCTCCTCCATGGCCTCCCCGAACTCCTCCCAGACCCGAGTTTTTGCCTCCAAGACTGCCCGAGCCGCGGCCCGCTTGGCCTGCCGGTACCTATCTACTGCGTCAGGAGTCCCACCGGCCAACATAGCCCGGTAGGACTCCTTCTTCAGTCTGACGGCATCCTGTACTTCCGGTGTCCACCACCGGGTTCTAGGATTGCCGCCACGACAGGCACCGGAGACCTTGCGTCCACAGCTTCGAGCCGCCGCGTTGACAATGGAGGCGGAGAACATGGTCCACTCGGACTCGATGTCCCCCGCCCCCCCCGGGATCCGAGAGAAGCTCTCCCGGAGGTGGGAGTTGAAGATGTCCCTGACAGAGGGCTCAGCCAGACGTTCCCAACAGACCCTCACAATCCGTTTGGGTCTGCCCGGTCTGTCCAACCTCCTCCTCCGCCAGCGCATCCAACTCACCACCAGGTGGTGATCAGTTGACAGCTCAGCCCCTCTCTTCACCCGAGTGTCCAAGACATGCGGCCGAAGGTCAGATGAAACGACAACAAAGTCGATCATTGACCTCCGGCCTAGGGTGTCCTGGTGCCACGTGCACTGATGGACACCCTTATGCTTGAACATGGTGTTCGTGATGGACAAACTGCGACTCGCACAGAAGTCCAACAACAAAACACCACTCGGGTTCAGATCGGGGAGGCCGTTCCTCCCAATCACGCCTCTCCAGGTATCACTGTCATTGCCCACGTGAGCGTTGAAGTCCCCCAGTAGAACAATGGAGTCCCCAGTTGGAGCACTATCAAGTACTCCTCCCAGGGACCCCAAGAAGGCCGGGTACTCCCCACTGCTGTTCGGCCCGTAGGCACAAACAACAGTGAGAGACCTATCCCCGACCCGAAGGCGCAGGGAAGCGACCCTCTCGTTCACCGGGGTGAACTCCAACACATGGCGGCTGAGCTGGGGGGCTATAACCAAGCCCACACCAGCCCGCCGCCTCTCACCCTGGGCAACTCCAGAGTAGTGGAGGGTCCAGCCCCCTTCAAGGAGCTGGGTTCCAGAGCCCAAGCTATGTGTGGAGGTGAGCCCGACTATCTCTAGCCGGTATCTCTCAACCTCACGCACAAGCTCCGGCTCCTTCCCCCCCAGCGAGGTGACATTCCATGTCCCCACTGTGAGGGTTGATGTCCAGGGATTGGGTCGTCGAGGCACCCCGCCACGACTGCTACCCAGCCCACAATGAGTCGTAATATTATGAGAATATAATTTATGAGAACTCTTAACAGGAAGAGCACCTTCTCCCTGTGCTAAAATGAGGAATATTGAGCATCTTGTGAAGTTCTATTTATATATTCATAATATATTTAATATTAAGACTTTATTCTCGCAATATTACGACTTTATTCTCGTAAAATTATGACTTTATTCTCATATTATTATGACTTTATTTTTTATTTTTGTCTTAGTTTGGCCCTAATACTCCGTCGTACGTGGGCCCCTGTCCTGCATGTTTTAGATGTTTCCCTGCACCACCACACCTGATTCTAATTAATGATCCTCATCAGCTTGTCAACCAAGGCCTGCACAACTCTGATGACACAGGTACTTGGTACACCGTGAAGGTACTACTCGAGGGGGGCTCGAGGACCATGAACTGGTTTGTAAAATATGGACACTTTGATGTGGGTAAGTAGCAATTAATATCTAAAATAAACATGTCTCTTTGACGTTCTTGTATTTAATTGCCTCTGAGACCCAGACCCAGGTTTGTGTTGAGAGGCGACTTGTTCACACTTGTCCTTGTCACTGCTCTCGCGTCATCTTTTTGAGAAAGTCACCAAAAGTGATGAGCTCCCGAAGGATTACAGCTGAGGAAGCTTTATCCCTGATTTTGACCTGCGATAGTGCTGTTTTGGAAGATACTCTATTGTAATTTTTTTTTTTTTTTTTTTTATCAACACAATACCAGGGTTAAGACTTGTCCTCTTTAAACAAACGCAAAGCTGGGTGTGCGCCTGGCACCGTGCTCCGGGGGGTGTGAGCTCACTCAGCCTGAGACAGGGTGGCGCATTGAAAACAAAAACATCCACTATCTGGCGCCGGAATGGCCGCCGGTGCCGGGCCGCTGCATAGACTTATTTACGTAGACACCACACCGAGAGTTCTTGCCCGCTGCTGCGATACGTCAACGTCGCCGCCATATTGGATGTGGCAAAACGGTGCTGTAAACTAATACAAGTAAATGAACTTATTTTCATAAAGCGCCTTTCTACAAAGAAATGTAGGTTTTACGTCTCATTTATTCATGCACACACGAACTTATATACTTGGGAAACAGTTAGGCACCAAATATAATATATTTAATTTTCTCAGTTTGCAAAAATAAGAACTTTATTAATCCAACATAGGAGTAATTCATGTTATGTCAGCTATAGAGAACATAGTAGTGCCGAAAAACAATATATATCCCCCCTCACAAAAATAAGAAAAATAGAGTATAATATTTTCTCATCAACAAAGCATATTTGTTGATGATTTAACAGATTTTTTCAGTTATTTTATTGTCTGGTTCAAATGTTATTTTATTGTTAAAATATATTATATATATTGTTTTTCGGCACTACCTTGTTCTCTATAGCTGATATAACATGAATTACTCCTATGTGGGATCAATAAAGTTCTTATTTTTGCCATCTGAAAAAATTGAATATATTATATTTGGTGCCTAACTGTTTCCCAAGTATATTAGTGCGTGTGTGAATGAATAAATGGGACGTAAAACGTACATGTCTTTGTAGAAAGGCGCTTTATGAAAATAAGTCCATTTACTTGTATTAGTTTACAGTGCAGTCTTGCCACATCCAATATGGCGGCGACGTTGACGTACAGCTTAGCGCTCGATGGGGCGGATACGTATACATGTCTATGCTGCGTTCCATTTACCTCGGAAGTCGGAACTGGGAATGACGTGACAGCCGAGTTATCAGCGTTCCAGTTACACAGTTTGTAGTTCGCATATACCACATGAAAAATGTAAATTACACTACAGCAGCATATAGATGCCGAACAATACTTGTATACGACTGATTTAGTGTGACCAAAACTAGAATGAAGTGCTACGAATTTTTACAGAGCTCTCTTCTACTGTTTACAACCGGGGGAGCCATCTTGGAATGTGAACTCGGGGGTGGTGAAGACTCTCCCACTTTCCCAGTGGGAAATCCTACTTCGAGGGGCGTTCCAGTTGAAAATTCCGACTGGGAACTGGGAAATCCCCACTTCCGAGGACAAATGGAACGCGGCATATGGGCCGCTGAGCCCGGACTGGAGCCGCAATGGCCGCCGAGCGGTGCAGTTGCATCCGCCGCGGTGGGCGGAGCTCCGCTCCGCTCCGGCTCGGTCATATGACCCGCGCCGAGCCAGGCGGAGCAGAGGCAACATGGAAGCCAGCGCGGCAGGTCCCCCACTGCTGTTCATGTTAATATACATCTGTGGACTCCCGCACGGCGCCTGCAGCAGCGACGCGCCGCGGGTCCTCGGGCTGCGGCTGGAGGACCCGCACGGCTCGGTGCGCATGGCGGACCGGGTCATCTCTGCGCCCGAGGGAGCCACGTTCAGGCTGCGTCTGTTCGGGATGAACCTGAATGGGAGCTCGGGCTGGATGGCGTTCGCGGGGGCGGCGGCGGGGGTCGCGGTCGGGGTCGGGGACGCGGAGGACCCGTGCGGGGTCGAGCTCAGACGCAAGAGCTCCGTCTTCCAGGTGGAGGACGCGTTCGTCCCGGACGAGGAGTCCAGCGGGCTGCTGACGGTGGCGGTGACCCGCGGGGACGAGCCCAACGAGCACAACGACCACTACCTGTGCGTGCGGGACGGGGAGCGCTGGGCGGCCGCGGGGTCGGACCGGCTGCGGGTGCGCAGCGGCGGCGGGGCTCCGTCCCGCATCCCTGCGTGGGCTGTGGCCGTGCTGGCGGTGCTGCTGCTGCTGCTGTGCGGGCTGCTGAGGACCGTGAACCTGAGCCTGCTGTGGCTGGACCCCGTGGAGCTCTACGTGCTGCACAGCTGCGGCTCCGAGGAGGAGAAGAGAGCCGCCAAGCGCCTGGAGCCCGTCCGGAGGAGGGGGAACTTTCTGGTGAGACGGCTCAATTTAGTTTATTTGCACATAAAACAGAACCTGTATAAATAGTAAAAACAATGGTCAAATTATTTGTGTTTATTTATTTAGCACAATTTAAAAAAAATAGTGCAATGAGGGAACGAAGCCCAGAGGGCTTGTACAGAGTTCCACCCCCGTCATCTACTGTAAACAGAAAATTAAATGTACAAACATAGGAAAACTCTCATTATAAACATGAAAAGAAAACAAGGATACATAATAGAGAATACATTGAAAAATTAGGACATGAGATGTTTTTTTCAGCAATTTTTTGAAGGATATAAATGACAATGTGGACCTCAGAGACATATCTAAATTGTTCCAGAGTTTAGGACCTCTAAATGAAATATTAAACTGATGAAAAGATGTTCGACAGAAGGGTAAATGTAGATTGACACTGTGTCTAGTTGAGTATGAATGCAAGTCAGATGAAAAACTAAAGAAATTATTAAAGGTGTCTTGAAGATCTTGCTTATTGTTGATAAACTTGTGCACAAATAAACATGAGTGAAAAACATTGAGTTTATGAATGGGTAATATAGAGTATTTTTTGAACAGAGGTGCGGATGGATTATGTCTATTGGACATAGAGATTGATCTCAGGAATCTCTTCTGGATTATCAGTAGTTTGTTAAGGAAGGATGGATAAGTTGCAGACCAGACAATATTACAGTAATTCATATATGGAAACAGAAAACTATAATACAAAGTTTAGTGAGCGGAGCGATGGATCAGGGGACAGACTTTCCTCAGTAAATTAAGCATTGTGCAAGAGAGGTAGAAGCCAAAAAAGGCTTATGAAAATGCCTCCCCTTTTATAAAACAAACATAACAGCAGCAGCAGTAGTAGTAGCAGCTGACTTCAAAGCAAAAACACAATATAGAAATGCATAATATAAAACAGAAAGACAATTTAGCATGAAAAAGAAAAACAATACTGAATTATTGAAAGATAGGAATAATGATCAAGATGTAGGATGTGCATGAAAATAAGTACAATAACTCCAGAAATGTTTCTGATCTTAACTAAAGACTTTTTTTTTTTCAAGTGTTTTTTGAACAAAGCCAGTGAAGATATTGATTTTAGTGATGTAGGTAAATTGTTCCATAGGGATGGTCCTCTGTATTTTAAAGTGCGTTGATTGTGTGAAGTCCGGCATAAAGGAAGGTGAAAGTCCTTTGAGTGTCGTGTCTGATATGAATGGATGTCTGAGGGAAAACTTCTGGAAGCTGAGTGGCAGGTCATGAGATGAATATACATACTTATACATAAACACACAGGTTTGATAGATGTTCACATTGAAGACAGATAACCCTGAGTCCATGCCCCAGGAGCCCCGTCCCCGCTAGGTTGGAGACCCCTTAGTTTAAAAAAAAGCAACACAGAAACCGTCACAGTTTAATTCTTAAGAAAACATTAGATGGCAGAGACAAAACTGAATTTAACACTTTGTTTACTTGCAAATCTGTTAGAAATTAACAATTTTGACGTCATCAGAACGCATAAAGTAGCATCTTCTAGGAGAGAAACCGTCTCCAGCATCTTCCAGAGACCAGAACATGACCCCTGATCAATGATCACAGAAACAAGTAAACTTGGATCTGGTGTATTAACCCAAATAACCTGAAGAGATGGCCTCTGGAGGTGTCTGTACCATAATTTATTGTTTTTAAACATAGACAATACAAAAACAAACCCTGCAAACCCAACCCATCAGAATTCACATGCAAATTACAAATTTATACAGACAAATAAAAAGTAAAAAACAAAAAAAATTGTCATAATGATCAGTACAATGGTTATGACATAATAGTACATACATGACTAACAAAAAAGCTTTATTTTCAGAATAAAGTTGCATTTTTTGACCCATAAATAAAATTAATAACTTATCCAAACTACATTTTCATATTCTTCTTCGCCTTTGCTCATCCTAAATGATAAAGAAAAGGACATTAAAGATTTAATTTTGAAAACATTCTCTTGCAAAAAGTGTTGAATTCAATTTGAAATACCAAATTTGACAATTAAAATGTCAGTAGAACTTCTTTTTAATTTTCAAAATAAAGCTGCATTTTTACCTCATAAATAAAATGAATACCAAATCATCCAAACGGCATTTAAATTTTCTTCTTTACCACTGCTCATTCTGTGACTTACCGTAATCAAAATGATGAAGAAAGGGACATTCTTTGTTTTCATGCCCGCAAAGCCCCAGTCTGACTGTTCTCCAAATGTGAGTTGTGCAGGTCTGGTAAAGTTGGACAGATATTCGCAGATTCTCACTTCTGCGGTTAATAAAGAGACGTAACCGCATGAATGTTGACTCTGTCCAACCACCGAAACATAGACAAGCCCATTGTCATCAAAACGAGACTCTAAACTGCACAAAAGACGTTGATCTCAATAATGCAACTGGCTGTATGGCACTAATTTTAAGGACCGTCTACAAATTGCATCTTCATTTAAAAATATTCGATAACTTCACGATCACCAACTGTAGTGTCACCAAAATCACTATGGTTGATGTCTCTTTTTGATGGAAAAAAAAAAAAAGTCCACCCAGTTTGACAGGTCTGAATGATGTCTGTTTATCAATCAAAATACTTTAATAACCCCAGGGGGAAATTATTTAAATTACACCGGCCTATTATTTAGTATTTACTTATGGGAATTTGTTAATGAATATTTTCTTGCAACCTTTTTTTCCCCCTGATTTTTACAATGTTTACATTTATAGAATACATGTAAGCTATACTTTGAAACCAGAATGTATGGAGATAAAATGCCTTGAAGCATAAAGACAGAATAATTATTATAGATACTCCTGATGTGACTGTAGTCTTAGGGGTGGGGCTGTTTGGCCATGTTGCTAGTGCCAGTTTGTTTAGAGGGTCTGTACTGTGGAAAATATCTAGTTTCACAGACAACTGAACTGATAGATAAGATACACAGTGAAGGTCAAAGTAACCGATTCAGTCTCTCAGAGCCCCTTTTCAGCTCCACTGAATCTCTAACTGATTAAGTTATAAATAACAATACTCTCCTTATGGTGATATGGACAGCAACAAACATCCCAGTGCAAAGAGCTGTTTGTCATTAGACTCAATCTGCAAATTAAACTAGATAGCAGTTTGCAATCTCAAGTGATGTGTGAGAGTGACGTTAGTATAACTGATATTCGGCATATTGCCATAAATAGTTTCTTTGCTATATTAAACCTTTTGATATTTACAGAGCACTTCTGCTCTTTGTTCTCATTTTTCTTAATCATTAGCATACCAGTACATTCGATCGGAAGAATCATATCATCATCATATTCCAACTGAAAAATGTATTGAAGTTATTGAATAAGTTATTGGATATCTTTATATAGGGGCCGCAATTTGTAGACGCTAAATTAGCGTCATACAGCCAGGTGCATATGACATCGTCTTTTGTGCATTTTAGTCTTGTGTTGATGACAATGGGTCTGTAGTAGGGCTGGGCGATATGGACCAAAAGTCATATCTCGATATTTTCTAGCTAAATGGCGATACTCGATATATATCTCAATATTTTTTCTGTGCCTTAATTGGGGTTTCCCCCAAAGCATTATAGCATAGCATCTCTGTTAGCTTCATTTTTTTCTGAGGCAAACCCTTAAAAAAACTGTCAGTTTTAATACAAAGCCTCGTGCCAAATGTCACACAGGTTCCTTTGTTAACAGAGGTCTGCACAATATCAAAATGTATAAAACAAATGAAATAAAAATAAACTGCCTGCATATATAGAATAAAAATGCTTCTTGAATAAAATAAAACAAATATCCCTTTCCTGCATAACAATTAAATTAAAATACACTGTGCAATTAATACAATGTAGACAGTAACGGGCAGACTTTTCCACTGAGGTTGACAGTTGTGCAAATAACAAAACATTTGTGCAAATCTCAAATAAAACATTCAAGTCAATTTGTCACAAAATAAGCTATATCAAAAAAAAAAAAAAAAAAAATTTAAATCGATATAAACGATATTGTCTCGTACCATATCGTGTTTGAAAATATATCGATATATATTAAAATCTCGATATATCGCCCAGCCCTAGTCTGTAGCTTGTTTTCTATGTTTCAGTGGTTGGAGTCCAACCCAGACGACTCAAGCGTCAGTGTCCCACTTCTTTATACCCCAATCATCTCCTGAGAGTGATATGGTATGGGACATATGATGACTGATTCAGTTTCTCATCTGTTAAGCTTCTGTCAGGTGTCTCTGTGGGGTTCCTCTGGTGGCTCAAGGGTTCCCCCAGGGTTTCTCTGGTGTCTCTGTTAGGTTCCTCCAAGGTTCCTCCGCGGTTTCTCTGTGTATTATCCGCTCATGTCCTCATGTCTCCTCCATGCAGACGTGTTCGCTGCTGTTTCTCTGTGCGGTGGGACACTCGGTTCTGGGCGTGCTCATGTTCCAGGCGCTGGGCTCCATCGTCTCGGCGGCGTTCACCAGCGGCTTTCTGATCTTCTTCCTGGCTGAACTGGCTCCTCACATCCTGTGCTCCGGTTATGGTTTCCAGCTGGCGCCTGGGCTGACCTGGGTGGCCCAAGTCTGCATGGTTCTCACCATTCCCTTGTCCTGTCCTCTTGGGCTGATCCTGGACCTTTGCCTGAGGAGAGACATCAGCACCTGTGGGATAAGAGAGAGGGCCATGGAGATGATCCGCACGAGCACCAATGACCCCTACAGGTATGACCAAAACCAGGAATCAGCTCTGGAGATTAATTCTGCTGTCAGCCGGGCAGTCTTAGCTTTTTGAGGCTCCTGTGCAAGGTGAGTGTTTTTGGAGGGCTCCGATGGAGGACTTGGTTCTTTGCCTCTTATGACGTCTAGTGATGCATTCATTTTTTTATACTTTTTTTTTTTTTTTGTTTTTATTTCGAAGTGCACTCAAATATTACAATCTCCAAACATGAGAGAACAGAAAGAGAGAAGGGATATACTTCCAGAGGTGCTGAAATCATACATGAATTGTCTCTCAGCCTTTCTTCCTGTTATATCAATTTATAGTCCACTCTTTCTTACTTTTGAAAAGGGAAAAAAAAATAAAATGGGTACAACAAATAAGCAAAGCCATGTGCATATTCATACGCACCATCCCCACACCTGTGCGTATATACTTAAGCACACCCTTACACCCATATACGTATACACGTACCATTTAAAAAAAAAAAAAAAAAAAAAAAAAAAAAAAAAAAAAAAAAAAAATATTGAATGATAAGTGTATAACTATATACATCCAGAGAGAGATAAGGTAAAAGGAACATACAGTTTGGCTTCACTGTTTCATAAATATACTATAATGGTCAAAACAGGCACCAAGATGAATGTATCCCATGGAGATGCAAAAAAAAACAAAAAACAATGTCCTTCAATGCATTGTTATATCCAAATCTGGTCTCAGGGGACCAATATACTGCCTCCATTTTTCCCAACATTGTAAGAAGTAGCCCATCTTAAGATTTATCGAGAAGGTGATCTTTTCCATCTTATATATTTCAAAAGTCACATCTATCCAATCGTTTGAGGTAGGCCCCGAAGCCATCATCCATGTTTTGGTTAAAGCCTTTTTCCCAGCCGTCAATAATATACCCATTTAGTATGTATCAATACCTCTCAATTCTAGGGGGTAAAGACCCAGGTATATGGTTTTAAAATCAAAAGGTATTTGTATGTTAAAGATGGTTTGTATGGCTCCATGTATGTCAGTCCAGTATTTCAATATGTTTTGACAAGCCCAAAAAATATGAAAGTGATTTGCCACTCGACAACCACAATTTCTCCAACACTGAGAGTTACCATTGTCGTAATGTGACTTCACATGTGGGGTAATAAAAAACCTTGCAACATTCTTCCAGCAGAATTCCTTCCATGCATGAGATTTTGTGCATTTCCACTGAGAAGAGCATATATCCTGCCATTCTTCCACTGTTATTTGTAAACCTTCTTTCATTTTTTATACTTTTAAGAAGAAAACAGCCTGGATGGGTGAAACTTTTTTTTTTTTAACATTTAATGGGAAAAAATAAATAAACTGTCATGTTTCAAGAGAAGAGACAGAAATTCTGACTTTATAAGCTCTTAAATTCAGATTGAATTCACAGATTTGCAAGAAAAAAATGTGGGTTAAAGTTCTGTTGAAAGAAATGTTTATAAACTCGCAAAATATACAAAAAAAAAAGAATAAGAGAAGAAAAAGTTTAAAGACCCAGAAAACTGGCCCCGGGACTCGTCTCTGACCGGTGTCCTTGTTTTGTTTGCAGTGAGTTTGTGAAGGAGGAGTTCAGCCGCGGGATGCTGCGGACGAAGACGGTGGAGGACATCCTGACCCCTCTGAAGGACTGCTTCATGCTGCCCAGCTCGGCCGTCCTGGACTTCTCCACCATGTCCGAGATCATGCAGTGCGGCTACACCCGCGTTCCCATCTATGAGGAGGAGAGGTGGGGAACGCCACAGTTGTCAGTGTGAAGGTTTCTACATGAAGACGGGACCGGTTCAGGGTTCGAGAGCTAATGATTATAAACCGGTTAAAAAGTCTTTACACCACAGATGAAGTTAGAGTCTGAGGTTTTCCGTTGTTTCCGTCTGGACATGTGAGCTTCGTCCTCATCGTGGACAGATCGTTAATAACTCACAGCTGCTGCCGTCAATCATCAAACCTCCACACGAGGAAACTCTGCTGCTGATTGCTGCTTTTAGTTCGACTCGAACATCACATTTATGCAACAAAAATAAACCTAAAAGGACAAAAGACAAACAAACAAAACCTTCAGAAGCACAAACTCACTTCCATTTCCATATTGTTTGGGATTTATTTAGTATTTATGAATGTTAAAACGTCATTATATTTAGTATTTACACAAAAACCACGGAGTAAAAGAGGAGGCACCAATTGTGCGGCCTCTTCTAAACATCTGTTCATAAAGTCTGAGGATGTTTTCCTGACGTTTGCTACAACTTGTGGCCCATCCAGGTCCAACATCGTGGAAATCCTGTATGTGAAAGACCTGGCGCTGGTGGACCCGGAGGACCGCACGCCCATGACGACCATCACCAAGTTCTACAACCACCCGCTGCACTTCGTCTTCAACGACACCAAGCTGGACGCCATGCTGGAGGAGTTCAAGAAAGGTGAGCTCAGATCTACGAGGGTGGGAGGGGAGGAACGAGGGGGCCGATCAGAAGCCCGATCAGTTGATCTCCGTCACTCTGAGCGTAAGATGTTTTGGCGTTGTTGCTCCTAGAAACAAAGTCATCTTCTAGTGAAGCTGCAAGCGTAGGTCGGTGGTCTGGTAAGTCCGCTTGGAGGGGATCCGTCTCTGTACTCTGGACCGGAGGATCCAGCTGCTGCCAGAGCTGAAGGCTGATGCTCTGGACGCAGCCGGGCAGGCGACCTCTGGTCGGCCCAGGAGGCGCCATCTACCAGGGTGAAGATGTCGACTTCTGGCTGCTCACCACCTTATATCCATCTTTTTTGAACGCTGTTTTTTTTTTGTTTTTTTGTTTTTTTTGTTCTTGCTATTATTTCAATACAATGTATTTTTCCTGGTGAGAACTTTGAATAAGCCCATTTAGGGCTTCCTTTCTCACCTGCACATATTTTCATGTTTTTTATGTTTATTTAAACTTTTGTACCGTTTTTTTATGTTGTGCAAATAAACAAATCAAATCAAATCACCTGGACATTCACCCAAACACTAACCCACCTGCTAAACCACACCCTAACCCACCCACCTAAAATCTGAATTATTTTCTTTTAGTTTTTCTTCCACATTTTTGCAGAATGAAGTAAAAGTTCAAAGCTTTCATATTTGTAGGTTTATTAACTCTTTAGAAATGAAAATGTTTCACACGTGAAGGTTTGTGCTGTTTCTTAAAGTATTAAAAACATGTTTAAATCCGGTTGTTTCGTAACTGAACCTTTTAATGACGTTTATGTAAAGTTAGGGCTGGGCGATATATTGAGATTTTAATATATATCGATATATTTTCAAACACGATATGGTACGAGACAATATTGTTTATATCGATTTAAAAAAAAAAAAAAAAAAATTTTACATTTTTTTTTTTTTTACATGATTTTGATATAGCTTATTTTGTGACAAATTGACTTGAATGTTTTATTTGAGATTTGAACAAATGTTTTGTTATTTGCACAACTGTCAACCTCAGTGGAAAAGTCTGCCTGTTACTGTCTACATTGTATTAATTGCACAGTGTATTTTAATTTAATTGTTATGCAGGAAAGGGATATTTGTTTTATTTTATTCAAGAAGCATTTTTATTCTATATATGCAGGCAGTTTATTTTTATTTCATTTGTTTTATACATTTTGATATTGTGCAGACCTCTGTTAATAAAGGAACCTGTGTGACATTTGGCACGAGGCTTTGTATTAAAACTGACTGTTTTTTTAAGGGTTTGCCTCAGAAAAAAATGAAGCTAACAGAGATGCTATGCTATAATGCTTTGGGGGAAACCCCAATTATGGCACGGAAAAAATATCGAGATATATATCGAGTATCGCCATTTAGCTAGAAAATATCGAGATATGACTTTTGGTCCATATCGCCCAGGCCTATGTAAAGTATTTTTCTGGCATTGCTCAGGAAACTCCCACATGGCCATCGTCCAGAAGGTGAACAACGAGGGGGAGGGGGACCCCTTCTACGAGGTGCTGGGGCTGGTCACGCTGGAGGACGTCATCGAGGAGATCATCAAGTCAGAGATCCTGGACGAGTCGGATGGCTACCGTGAGTGCCCGCGAGCGAGTCGGCGGTCACCGCTTCTCAGGTCTTCTTTCTAACCTGTTTCTCGTTTCCCTCCACAGTGGACAGGAAGGTGAAGCGACCCCTCCCTCCGCTGGAGATCCCGCTGGAGCCTCGCAGCTCCCACGAGGAGTTTTCTCTCTTCAAGCCTCCAGAGGGAGAACCGAAGATCCGGACGTCCCCGCAGCTGCTGCTGGCCACGCACCGCTTCCTGTCCAGAGGTGAGCTTGTGTACACGTGCACCCCGTCCAGGACTAAATGAGTCACAGTTTAACATATTTACCTGCCGTTGCCCTGGAAAACTGAAATAAAAAACACTTGAATATCTAACAGTCTGTCCTCAGGTCTTCATAACAATCCTCTGATCCTACTGGATGTTCAGGCCAACCTCTGATGAACTATGTTTACATTTATTTAAAAATAATATTGATAATGATCTAGTAAATCCTAACTACCCCCTCACTATTTCTAAAGGAATATTCCTGAGTTAAATCAGCCCTGGGGCTGTTGTTAGACGATGAGGAGAGAAAACCATCGTCTGATTCGGTTGTTTTTAAGTCCTCTTATGTCTTTGATGTTGGACTCTGCAGAAGTGGAACACTTCAGCCCGATCCGAGTGTCTGAGAAGGTTCTGTTCCACCTGCTGCGCCACCCCAGCGTCAACCAGGAGGTCCACTTCGACCACACCAGCCGTCTGAGTCCAAGCCACTACTTGTACACCCGCAACCAGCCGGTGGACTACTTCATCCTGCTGCTGCAGGTACGAGCAGCCGGTCGCCTGGCAACGGCTTCTCCGACCAGAGTTCTGTCAAGCAAGACAAAGACTACGTTTACACTGCAGTTCTCAAGTGACCCAAATCCGATTTCTTTTTTTTTTTTGCTCATATGTGACTCAGATCTGATTTGTTTATGACAGTGTGAGCAGCACAAGTCACATGGAACTGATCTTTTCAAATGAGATTCAGGTCGCTTCCATATGTGGTTCTAAATCCGATACAGGTCTGATGTTTTGCAATGCGACCTCAGTGTGAACAGTCAGGTCAGAATTAATGCGACTTTGACGTCACTTGAGAGCGACCGTTGTCATAATACTGCGCTGGCGGGGGCGGGAGTCACTCGGAAGCAATCGGAAAAGTAAAGATGTTCATCACATCATGATCCCACCACTCCTGACTCCGAGTCCGCATCCACACACACCTCTCTACAGACGAGGCAGCCATCGCTCCACAAAAAGCCATTATTAAAAATGCGGCTTTCTTTCGTCGGCTTCCACCACACAACAACTTCAAAATATCCCCATGTACGCTCACTTCTGTTGCCTCCATGTTTACCGCCGTATGACCGCGTGCTGCGTGTGACGTCTTTGTTATTGTTCCTCTGCGCATGCGGGTCAGTTCAGGGCGGCGATGCGTTCACACTCGAGTCTGATATAGGACACATTTTAAAAGATAATGTGAACAGCCACACAAAAAATTCGGATATGGGAAAAAATCGGAATTGAGCTTTAAAGGTATTGTGACATAATTTTTAACATGCTTTTAACACTATTAAAAGTCTTGGCCAACATCCCTCAAATGTGTCTAAAAGAGTGTAACAAGAAAAACTTCACTCTAGTACTCCATTCCTGGCTTTTTATTACAGTGTTTTTTTGCGCCGTGAAAAACGGGTCCTTTTTCCCCTTTCCTGTCAATCATTGCGCCGCTCCTCCTCCAAACCTCCTCCAACCAACCGCTACACACTTCTGCCGTCTTCACACACACGCGCGCACACCAAACCACAAACACCGACACACAGCCCAGACAGCGCGACTACAGCCCGGGGATGAAGTCCAACCGGGACCAGAGGACCGGGACCGCAGCTCCCCGCGAGCAATACGCTCACAGCGGCGTCGGAGAGTTAAGCCGGGAGCGACAGGCGAAGCATGCACGGAAAAAGAAGCAGGGCGAAGCAGACAGTCCACAGCAAACAATCATAAAAATAAAGGCATGCAAGCAGCAGTGTCTCCTTATCTTAAGTCCAGTCAGTGGCCGCGGGTCTTCTTAGCAGTTTTCCTCCGGTGATTAGAACAAAAGAGGCTCTAAACAGCTTCGTGTTAAGCCTCATTTATGGTTCCGCTTTAAATCGACGCAGAGCCTACGCCGTAGGGTTCAGCGTACGTAGCGCGTCGCCGCGTAACCCTACGCCGTAGGGTCTGCGTCGGTGTAACGCGGAACCATAAATCAGCCTTTATGGTGCGCTGGAGAGGAGAGGAGGCAGGGAGCTGGGTGGAAGGGGCGGTGATTTAGCGGGTCGTGACGTCACGGCCCGCCACCAAACCAGGTGCGCCGTTTTTGCACAGTTATGCGGAAAATCCCAGAAAGCACACAATACACTGAATGTTAAAAGTTCGTTGTTTTTTGGGTGTAATTGATGTCAAGACACCCAACAAAACACAAAAAATCAAGAAAAATGTGTTTTTCATGTCACAATACCTTTAAGGCCTGCAGTGTGAACGTAGTCTAAGTGTTTGAAGTGTGCTGTTGTCTGGTTTCTCAGGGCCGTGTGGAGGTGGAGATCGGCAAAGAGGGGCTGAAGTTTGAAAACGGGGCCTTCACGTATTACGGCGTCTCTGCTCTGACGTTGCCGTCTTCAGGTGAGACCGGGGGGGGCACCGAGGTGGGGGCGAGAGCTGGAGAAGGGAACAATAAAATGTCGTGGAAAGAAACGGCTAAACGTCTTGGACACATTCTTTCCAACTAGTCGAACCTCCAGGCTGAAAACTGAGTATCTAAGTTTCCAAGAATAAGACTTGAGAGATGATCAGGATTTCAGTAGATTTAATTAAACAGTTACATGCAAAAGGGTCAAAACATACATCTGGCGCTTCAAAGCAGAATGACAATGAAACAAAGGAGCATACTGATGATTGAAGTGTAGAGGATGAGACATTCTAGTGACAAAAACATTAATGTTTTCAGTGCTAATCTTTGTTTGGACAGGATATCAGTCTGCACCTGTAGTCGGCCAAGGCTATCTTCTGCTGTTCTGTTTTCATCAAGTATGGGAGACACTTTTTTCCCATCACACTCCACACTTTCCCATCACAAAAAGTTAAACTGGACCTTGGTCAGATTCGTGTCCTCATTTAGAAGCTGCGACTCATCAAAACAATCACACCTACAGACGGAACGTGGTCCGTCTTAATCCTTAGGTCTGGCTTCATGTAAATGCACGCAGTGGACGGGACCGACCTCTGAACCGGTTCAGGTCCACATGTTAAATAGGTTTCATCTTTAAAATAAGGTTAGGATTAGGTTTTATATGTAGGTACATACAGGTAGTTGTGCTCAGTAGTTTGGACCCGCCCTTTGCTCCTTGTTGTGTTTTGTTTTAAAAACAGTAAAACATGTGTAGCAGCCATTAGTATCAATGCTTCTAAACTGACTTTATCCATTTTGTTGAAAAAAAATGTCCAAATCATCATCTGGACATTATTAAGTACCTCCTTACTGCTTCTATAGGGTTTCAGGCGGGCACCGTCTCTTAAGCATCTCAAACAGGTTCAGGTCTGGACTTTGACCAGGTCGTTCCAGAGCCTTGATTCTTTTGTTTCATCATTTTGGTGTAGATCTGCTGCTGCGTTTGGGGTCATTTCCTGTCACCAGTTTCAGCCAGTCTTGTCCTCACATGTGTCTCTGGACTACAGAAGAGTTCTTGGTCCACCCAGGGACTGACAGGTGTCCAGGTCCAGACCAGCATCCCTCCTCCACTGTGCTTGACAGTGTGTCTGAGGTGGTTCTGCTGGTTTCCTCCATACATGGTTCTGGACATGAAGAGTCGGGTTAAAGATGTCCACTCTGGGGAAGATTGATAAATATCTTGAATGGTTTCCATTTGTGAATAATTCTGTTGGAAGTGGAAGTCCAAATAGTTTGGCAACAATTCTTTTCCTGCTGGCTAGGCAACAACAGACTGTTTTAAACCGTTGCTGATGTCTTTCCTTCTTGGCATATTATCAACACGCCTGAATTCTCCAGACCAGCTAAAGACCAACACATTTGCTGTCGTAGAGGTCTGTAACTTATTTTCTTAGAGCCTCTGGAAGCAGTAAGGAGGTACATATTATTGCCCAAATTAGTATCAGTTAATCCAGCTGAATGTCACTTTGAGGTGGTGCAGACAGGCGGCATCACTGCAAGTAACTCACTGACACGGTGGTTGTGTTGTTGCAGTGCACCAGTCCCCAGTGTCGACGCAGAGAAACTCTCCCAGGGATCCGTTCGAGTCGGCCGAGGCCACCAGCCCGTCCAGCTACTGTCCTGACTACACCGTCCGTGCGCTTACCGACCTGCAGCTCATCCGGGTGAGTAGAGGAACCCCTTCAGACCTCCGGGCATAGTTCATAGTCGAACCTGTCTGTAAAATGTTTTTCCATTTTTCTACTGCTGGTTCAGCAAATTTCCTTTTAGAGTGGTCATCTTCAAACCGTTCCCATCTCTGGAGTCTAGTTTTAAACCAATAACAGGTTAGCGTTTGCAGCAGCTGGTTCTGGTTCCTAACAGGTTCTCTTAACTTGTAGTTTGAACGGGATTAAAGCAAAGCTCTTGTGTTTGTGTTCCTGAATTTGGGCCGGCGGTCTTCAGGAAATGCTTGTGGTGTGCTACAGCGTGTAAAAGTAATGCTCCAGACTTAAATGAGCCCTTGGTCGATGATTGGATGATGGTGAGCGGCGCGTTAGTCAGGGACCAAAAGAAGAAGAAGCCATTATAAATGAGCAGAGCCCCGTCAGGTGGGTAGGCGCTTGCTCATGACACCAACCTTCGTCCATCTTCATTTCTGACATAGCTGACACAAAATCATCTGAGGGGCTGGAGGTGAAATGATGCTATGTGACCACGACGGTCCATGGATCACCATGGCTGTGTCCGAACTCTGATACTACCGCACTACATGCTACATACTGCAAAGTATGTACTGAATACTGCCTACTAAATGAAGGATTCAGTACGCTGCTCCAGCAGACCGTTCACACAGCAGTGTGCTACAGTGTATCCCAGAATGCATTTCGCACCAAAACGACAGCGAAAGCTGGGATCTAAAAGCAGACTAGAAGCTGTTTTAATTTCAGCTGTAGCGCTGTTAATATGCCACTTTATTACGTTTTAACATCTTTTCAGGTGTAAAAGTAACCGTTAAGATCCCCAACCTGGGCTCAGTTTATCCAAATAACGCCTGTTAAGAAATTTGATCCGATGTTTTCGGAGAAGAGCCGCCGGCTCGGAGCAGCAGCAGCAGCTCACGGCCGGGGGGACAGACTTGATCGCCGGGTCAACCCACGCCGTCGTCCCGATTTTGCAGGTTTTCCCACTTGAAAAGCATGTAGAAGTCTGTAATTGTTATCATAGGTACTCTTCAACTGTGAGTGACAGAATCTAAAAAAAAATCCAGAAAATCACATTGTATGATTTTTAAGTAATTAATTTGCATTTTATTGCATGACATAAGTATTTGATCACCGGTCAACCAGTAAGACTTCCGGCTCTCACAGACCTGTTAGTTCTTCTTTAAGAAGCCCTCCTGTTCTCCACTCATTACCTGTATTAACTGCACCTGTTTGAACTCGTTACCTGTATAAAAGACACCTGTCCACACACTCAATCAAACAAACTCCAACCTCTCCACAATGGCCAAGACCAGAGAGCTGTGTAAGGACATCAGGGATAAAATTGTAGACCTGCACAAGGCTGGGATGGGCTACAGGACAATAGGCAAGCAGCTTGGTGAGAAGGCAACAACTGTTGGCGCAATTATTAGAAAATGGAAGAAGTTCAAGATGACGGTCAATCTCCCTCGGTCTGGGGCTCCATGCAAAATCTCACCTGGTGGGGCATCAATGATCATGAGGAAGGTGAGGGATCAGCCCAGAACTACACGGCAGGACCTGGTCAATGACCTGAAGAGAGCTGGGACCACAGTCTCAAAGAAAACCATTAGTAACACACTACGCCGTCATGGATTAAAATCCTGCAGCGCACGCAAGGTCCCCCTGCTCAAGCCAGTGCATGTCAAGGCCCGTCTGAAGTTTGCCAATGACCATCTGGATGATCCAGAGGAGGAATGGGAGAAGGTCATGTGGTCTGATGAGACTAAAATAGAGCTTTTTGGTCTAAACTCCATTCGCCGTTAAATCACTTTTATTTACCTAGCAAGCACGCTAATATAACTAACAAAAACCTAACATACTATTAAAAACCTAACTTAAATCCTTTTTTAGCATTTCTCCGCCCTCTGAAGAGGCTTCGTCGGCGGATCGCCAGATTATCAGCGCCTCGGTGTCCTACTCTGTCTCTAATAACAACAAATAGATTTTAAGTTATATGTTGTTTTCTTCTCGACAGCATGTATCGTTAACGGTAACGTTACTTTAGCCGACTTAACGTTACGTTATCGCTTTGTATTAACGTTATTAGGACAAATATGCCAAGTTCTACATTCATTACAAATAGGCAACGTAGCTTTGTCACAATTTTTAATCGTTGTCCTTACACCAAATAGAATTTAAAAAAAAAAGTTATGTATTAAAGTTACTTACTTTTATATTCCTCCTTCTCCCTGTCCACGGTGCAACTAGTCCTTTCTGCCATCACATCACTGTCTGGTCGCTGCTGTTTTGTATTGCACTTGTGTTTTCTCTCAATAAAGCTTGGAAAAAAAGAAAAAAGCGCTGCCCGGCCGAGGCCGCATTGCATTCTGGGATATAGTAGGCGAGGTAGACTGGTCTGATGCATGCTGCGGATTTTTTTCCAAATCAGTAAAACATCCGGGTATTTTTGGCATACTGCATATTTCCTTCTGTTCACATACAGCATACTACTTACTACACTTTGGCCAAATCAGTACATACTAGTAGTACAGTACGCGAGTTCGGATACAGCCTATGTCTAAACGTCTGTCTTGTTTCAGGTGACGCGTCTTCAGTACCTGAACGCTCTCAGGGCCTCGCGAGTCGGCCATAGTCCAGATCCTCCAGAGATCAAGATCCTGCCCAACAGCCAGACGAAGCTGCTCAACGAGAGAAACGCCACACAAGGTAGCTTCTCCCGACGCGCTGTGTGACCTGCCGGGTCTGCCGCCTCGCCGACCTCCCAGCTGTCTTTGTGTTTCTGGAGTCTTTTCTGTTTGCCTCCAGCTCAACTGAATTAATTTTCTCTCTCTCTCTTTCTTTTCCCTCCTTGCGTGCCTCCTCCCGTCTCTGGCCCGTCCAGAGTTTCCTGTAAACTTTTCATTCTTTGGTACCATCGAGAACTTCTGCTAGTGTTTGTTTTTGCATGACTGAGCCGCCACTCAGGCACGGACCACCCCTCGCTGCAGGACACGTAGCCATCTTAGATCAGAGGTCTCTTCCATGACATCCTCTCACCTCTGTCGTCCCAGTAGATGTTCCTTTAATCCATTTAGCCCACCCAGTCCCAGGAGTTTCCCCCACAAGCCAAGAGCACAGCAGGTGATGATCCGTGTCCTCTGGCGTCCGCGTCGGAGCGTCCAGAACAGCCTTGCAGGACAGCTGAGCAACAGTCTGACTGACTGAACTCTTCACGGCAGCTCTCGGACCTTCCAGGAAACATTTTATACAGTAATCAATCGTTCGTGGCTGAAATGATGGTGAATTAGTGCGTTTTTAGTTTTTTTTTTAAAAGATGTCAGTTAAATTATATAAAAAATCCAAATTTAAATTAAGCAAACTGAGAGGGCTCCCACAGCAGTGTCATGGCAACAGTCAGCTGGGAGGGGCTTTGAAGTTGATTTCATGCACAGTGTGAGAAGAGCTCAGTGTAAGCCCCGCCCCTCACACACAGACCAGCCAATGGCTGTGGAGTATCAGTTCCACAGGGACCAGAACTCAGGTATCCAGAGAGGGTGGAGCTTATTTTATTCCATTCTTTAAATTGGATTTAGGACGTATGACTAAATTAAGAGACTTTATTTTTATTTGTTTTGTTTTTAACGTCTCAGCTATGTTGAGGAAACGGTGCTTTAACAAGTGTCCTCCTTCCTGCTGAGAAGACGGAAAAGGAGCTGAAGACCTCCGGGACGTCCGGAGGACATGTGACATCACCTCAGGTGTACTTGCAGACTGAAACGCTGGCACAAGGACGGGTGAAGCAACAGACGCTGCTGTCACTCGAGTCCTAACAGCAGCTCAACAAGTCAGCAAAAAGAGCTTCTTTTGTGCCGTCTGTCATGCCTGCTTCTTCCTCCCTTTGAACGCTCATCATCGTGTGTGTGTGTGTGTGTGTGTGTGTTTTCATGTGTCATGACCTCACCTCAGCTCTCCTCTCATTGGTCGGGTTCACAGGTGACAGCAGATCTCAGGAAAGCTCCACAGAAGAGGAGGCTCATGGGTAGTGCTGTGACATAAAAACCTGCTCGACGTAGGGCTTTTTTATTTACAATTTTGTTCTATTGTTCAACAATAAATCTATGGCTGAAATGTTATCAGACTGGAGTGGGGGGTTGTGGGGTTGGGTGGGTCACACTTCATCTCCATTCCTTCATGTTCGTGTTTTTTTTCTTCAATAGTTTTTTTTTTATTCATATTTTATAATCGGATGTTTGTAGTCACAAGCTAAGTATGTGAACCCTCTGGAAGACTTTTTTTTTCTGCATCAGCTGGTGACGTGTTCGTGTTCAGCATGTACATGAGGGCGGGGTCAACACAAACAACCCATCGTACACGTAGCCACGGCCCTGGTTTCCTTTAACAGTTTTTACTTGCGTGTTCATTTTACCGTCACAAACTTGTTTGCTGTAACAATTTTAACGTGTTTTTACTTCTCTTGAAATGGGGACGCTGTCCGGCGCCACTAGTTGTTTTACGTTGTGATAGCTGGCATTCTGGACACAAAACAGGAGCATTCGTTATTGGTTAAAATGTAGAAAACCCCAGAGCGTTCACATACCGTTCTAGTTTGATGTGACGGCGCTTTCCTTCCAGGTTCAGCCGTCTGAACTGAACCTGTGATGTTGCCATTTCTGGCGCTTATTTGTCCGAGTGCCAAAGTTGTGTGGGAGGGGGGTATCCGCGCGAGAGCCGAAGCAACCGTCCGTTTGAAACACTAACCTGCAAAGTATTGGTCTGTTTTTTTCAAGATGTGACACTTCCGTTCTATAACTTCAACGTAGTAAGTTGTGCGTCCGAGTATCCGATATATCTGTGATTAATTGGCTTAAATCAGTGAGCAAAAGGACTGTCACATTTCAGTCCAGGGACATCTGCACTCCTCTGATGCACGGATAAAACTAAGCCTTGCCTCTCAAACAAAGATGGCTGTTTATCAGTTGTACAGGGACCAGAACTCAGACATCTGAAGTTTTCAGCTCCACCGCCCCCCTTCATCTGGGAGGTGGGACCCGGTGTAGAGTTGCTGCTCCTCCATTTCAAAAGGAACCAGTTGGGGTTGATGTTTCAGGGATGTCCAACTGGAATGGGGCTCCGGGGAAGAGCCAGGCCATGTATGAAGGATTTTATCAAGGTATCGCCCAGAGGAGTGAGAGGGTTTGTGTGGGGAGAGGGAGGTCTGGGTCGGAGTGCTGCCCCGTGAAGTGAATGCAGACAAACGGGAGTCGACGGACACTTTGACATTCAGAGCACTGGGCAGAAACTAGAGTTTTAATTAAACAGGACTGTTAGTAGGTCCACAACTGGTCTTCCCCTGGTGGAAATGCAGCATCAGAGCAGTGCAGACCTGGAGATCTCTGATATTAGCGCCGATGTCGTGAATCCAGCTGGTTCTCCTCGGACAAATGAAAACAAATAAGACAATAACTACTCCTCAAACTACCGGTGTGTACAACTCCAACATTTCTGAATTTTGTCTACCGGCTGTTTCCACCTGAAAAAGTTGTTTAAATGTATTTAGCCTCCAGTTTTGTCAAACTGCACCCGCAGGTCCAATGTGATGCAGTAAGTTGGTTAAATACAAAATAAAGTTGTCCAGCAGAGGGCGCCATCCTAACACATGTTTGTCCAAGGAGATTCAGAGCACGTTTGTACCCAGAAGCACTTTGTCACTTCGTCAGCATTCCTGACCGTGTTCACATTTGTTCGTTTGTGCATCAGTCTGGTCATCGTTGCATGTATGTAAATCTGTAAAATACACAATCGCTAACATGTTTGTCTATCGGTGATGAAGAGTGAACGATCAGCATGAGCGGTTAATAATGAAGTATCAATGAGGTATTAATGGGTTATTAACGAGGTATTAATGTCAATATGTGGCAGATATACGTCAGGTCATCAGCGCCGCTCATCTCTGCATTTATGCTCCATTTGTTGGATTCTGTCAGTGTTTTCACATATCGCCATGTGTTTTTGTCTCTGTGTGGGGGGGGGTGTAAATATGGGATATTAGAGTAAATATTTTTCATCTATTTAGACTGAATGTAAATCAAGTGTACTACTGTAGATAATCCTCGTATTAATGACTGCTTAGATGAAACCAACTCGGGTTCTGATGTCAACCGGACCCGTTTTTCAGGTACAATGCTGTTACGGAGAGTTTTATTAACTGATTTTGATGTCCAGGTCACATTTTTACAGAAACTGATGTTCTGGGTTATTTTTGTGAACACTGTTGGGTTTGGTGAACTGGCACGCCTTTGCATCTACATTTTGAATAATTTCTTAGCAAATAAAATCTTTCTTATTCTGAAACTGCTTTTTGTCCTTCTGTCTGAACAAACATCTGACATGCGACCACTAGGGTCCAGATCCAGACCTGCGGGTCCTGTTGTCATCTCACCTGTTTAACGCCAACTCAAGTTGCTTTACGCAGAAGGTGTTCAAAGTTAAATTTAACCCACTTAAATCTAATTACTGGATCTTCCAGTCATGTCTGGTCCAAACCTCCGATGGAGCTTTAGCTAAAGAACCCAACAGATTGCATCTCACCTTGGTGCAGTTAATCCTCTGAGCAATAACAAGGCGACATAATGATCCAAAATAGCTGCCTCAATCTTAATTTAAAGATAATATGGCTTGTTGCGCTGAGATGCCAGCCGGTCCTCCTCTGTCCCAGCAGCTGGATGCGCTGGGGAGACACTAAAGCAGGGGTGCCTGAACATTTTTCTTCAAAGGGCCAAAGTGGACGTGTGCAAATGGGCCGGGGCCAAACAGACATTTTAAAGGGGACCTATTATGGAAAACACATTTTCTCTTGTTTTAACATATATAAAGTGGTCTCCCCTCAGCCTGCCAACTCAGGAGGAAAGCAACCAAATTCTGCAGTGTCTGTACAGCCGCCCGGATGAGCCGTCCAGTGTGATGTGGCTTCTACGAGCCGTTCAGATTCTGCTCCCTTTCATTACGTAATGAAAATGCGATTTCCATAGGTTGGCCTCCGATGCGTGAAACCACGCCCACAACTAACTCCACCGGCCGGAGCTTCCGCCATTTTTTCGTAGCAGTGTATCGCGTCCTTCAGGCAGCCAATCAGCATAGCGGAACCATAAAACAGCTCCGCTATCTTCACTTCAGCTTTATCTGAAAGTGTGTAAATTACCCAGATAACAGCTTTGTGGTTTCTGAAAACTATTATATCAGAAACATCCAAAACTAATCTGACGAGTCACAGGATTATTTCTCTCTATTTCCCACAAAAAAATGCTTGCTCCCTTGGTCACAATCTGAGACGAGTCTGCAAATGATGTTTGCCCTCGGTCGGCGAGTCAAATCGACGCAGAGCCTACGGCGTAACTTACATAGCCTACGGCGTAGGTTACGTAGCCTACGGCGTAACCTAACAGCCTTTACTCCGACAACAGACAAAAAAGGGATTATGTACATTCACTGAGTGAATATTATGAAAGTAAAATATATATTTCTCGCTAGAAATGTAATCAAAACGCATTTTTATGCAGAAACTAACTCAAAATATTGATTTATTCACTAAGAAATGTCCGCCATGTTTTTTTTTGGATTCAGTCCGCAAATGAAAACGAAAAGCATTCTGGGAAATTTTTATAACCCCTCGCTCGTGAAGTCAGCATGTGAAATCCCTCGCTGTGAAGGGGCTATTTTCAGCCCCTAGCCCTCGTTATGCCCACTCCCCCTAGGTGAAAAGAGGAATTGGGACACCACCACCCTCACGGGAACGCGCAAAATTTAGGGGTAGTGAAGAAAACAAGGGGGAGAATTGGGACGGGGCCTTACACCACAGTTATTTACTCCGGTTCATTTCTTATGTTACAAGACAAATTAATCATGTTAACGGTAAAGAAATCACAACACTGAATGTTCACAAATGACAACTTTATTGTTAAAAAAAATAAAAACATTAGTTGTATATAAATAACATTAATGCACTATTGTTAGCTCAAGGAAGGACCGTGCATCTTCTGGAGGTGTCGTTGAACAGCTTCAGGTGCTTGGAAGATCTGAAACCATAAACAGAAAAAAATGTATCACGGTACTAATAGAGCTCCGTAACACGGAATAACACCGGGGCTAAGCTAAATACTTAGCCCATGCAAAGATCATACTTGTAAACAAATATAAATAACATTAAAAATTAACGTCACTTACCGCTGACTCGTGTGCAGTTGCCGGGTCCGTACTGTTGGTACTGATCCTTTTATGAGGGTAAATGTCAATGCAAAACCTCATTTTTACTGTCCCCTCGTTGTTGAAACAGCCACCGCTTCCAAACAATGGCGGAGCTCCGGCCGGCGGAGTTAGTTGTGGGCGTGGTTTCAGCAGCGGAGGACGAACCTCTGCGCCTGTGGTGACGTCACCATAGGCGCAGAATCTGAACGGCTCGTAGAAGTCACATGACAGTGGAAGGATCCTCCGGGCGGGGTGAACAGACCCTGCAGAATTCGGTTGCTAAATTCCTTCTCTGTGTTGGCAGGGTGAGGGGAGACCACTTTATATATGTTAAAACAAGAAAAAACGTGTTTTTCATAATAGGTCCCCTGTAAGTTTGAAACACAAATAGCCTAAATGTAAATAATAAAGTTCATTTATTAGCGCAAATCTCTGACAAGGTCAGTAGGTAATTGAGGTGCGAGTCGGTCAGGGTACCTCTGAGTCTTGACTTGTCGAGGTTTATGACAGGTCTGCTCACAGAGGTTAGTGCTGCCAAACAGTGAAAGAATCACCCGTGCACGTTTCTTGATGTGTGGGTATCTTTGTAGTGAGACCTGTGTACAGAAACCCTTCAAATTCAGTAACATGAATTTATTTTTTAGCTCAGTGTCGCACTGAAATTCAATCGACTCCATTTGAATGTGGTCAGGGTCAGAGTCGGGGCTTACTTCCCTCAGACTGGGGAAGTGGGCCACGTTTCATGTGAACAAGTAAAGACCCTAAGTGTTGTCCACAATTACCATTAAAATTGCTATAAACTCAAACAGCTTGTGATAATCTGCTCCTTGCCTTGAAGCTGAACATTCAGTGAGTTGAGCAGGTACGTGATGTCCACCATGAAAGCCACGTCACAAATCCATCGGCCATCTGTAGGGACTTGGATGTAGACTTGTAGTTCTCAAGACCGGTCTTGGTCTCACAACCACTTTTTTGTGGTCTTACTCTTGGTCTTGTCACAGCCTCAGGTCTCTCGGTCTCGCCATGTCTCGGACTCGGATAATTGAGAGGCTGTTGCACACATCAAGGTACCCTGCAAATCTGAACACGTCCCCCAACTACTAAACTACCATGTGCACGGACATGGAAATGCTAGTATCGTGTGTCAGGCTGCAGTGCAGTGAATATAAACGTACGGCTCTGGTTGGGTCACACCTTACTCGGTTAAAACCTGCATGAACAGTACCCTGGCAGTCACGATTTTCACACACAAAAGTAGTTTCACACACACAGAGTTAACACAAGGTCCTATAGTAGCACACTTTTCACAGACATGTTTGTTTGCCGTGTTTAATATTTTATTATCTTTGCTTGAATAAAGAGAGGAAAACTATGCTGACATCCAAGCAGACCCAGCAGACATCGGGGCTTTCACCAAACCATTTTTTTCTCTTTTAGTTTATCACAGATTTGGAGAATGTGATAACAGCAAGAATAATTTCTGCCTCAATGTGCACTAATCTGATGTTAAAAACATTGTATGTGTTCAATGAATAAGTGTGTTTCATCCTAAAAAATGAACAAACACTACATTTGTATGTAAACATTAAAGTTTTTGTCCATTTGGCTTGGTAAAATGTAGGATTAATAGCTACAAATTTTATGACGAAAGAAAGCCATAAGACCGTGAATAAAATGTCCTGAAATTGAAAAAAACAAACAAAAAAAACTAAGGGTCATCATGGGTGATCTTCCAAAATTAATAAAAAGCTATTAAAAGCATTTAAGAAATTATTGATTGTAATGTAAAAATAGAAAAAAAGTGTACAATCCATCCACTGTTTACACTGTTTAAAGGTCTTCAATTTTTCAAGCTGGTTTCATCGGGGTGATCTGGAAGGGTTCTGCGTTGGTCCGGAGGGTTCGGGGTGAAGCCTAGATAAAGGAACCCTTTTGGCTGACAGCTCCTGCCAACATGGTCATGTGCAGTGAGATGAAAAAGTAGATTCAAAAGCCTCTGGATGAAATCACAGGAGGTTTGTCCAGTTCACCCTTTAAAGTGTCTGGTTTTCCCTGAATATGTAGATTGAAACTATCTGATACTACAGCTGTGTCTTTTTTTATCTGTGTTTTACATACGTTACTAATATAAATATACATGCGTACAGAAACACCACTGTTGACCGATCTGACAGCTGGGTTGTAGGTGGAGAGCAGGTGACGGTTTGTGGTTATTCTGCAGCTGCAGTATTTGGTCAACTTGCAAAAATCGACTTTACAGGAATTTACCAGAGTAAACCTCAGCTGAAACTGGGTCATGTGAGAGGAAATGCCCCCAAACACAGCAGCAGATGCAGATACAGTTGGTGTCGTCCGCAAATAAAATGGGCAGGGAGGACTCAGACATTACAGCAAAATCATTAATAAAAATTAGAAACAGAAGAGGCCCAAGAATTGACCCTTGAGGCACACCATAACGTAATTTTTCTTTCTTAGATTCATGACCATTAATACAAACATATTGTTCTCTGTTGCAAAGATAATCTTTAAACCAAGTGATCACCACATCTTGAAGACCATATCTATGGAGTTTTGACAAGAGAATACCATGATCAACGGTATCAAACGCTTTAGAGAGATCCAAGAAAATTCCTATGGCAAAAATATTTTTGTCCAAAGCAGTAGAGATTTTATCGATAAGTTGCAATAAAGCCATATATGTTGAATGTTTTTTGCGAAAACCATATTGGTGTTTGTACAATATGTTATTATCATTGAGATGTGTAATAACTCTTTTGTAAACTAACTTTTCCAGGACCTTGGAGAAGCAAGGCAAAATCGAAATTGGTCTGTAATTATTGAAAACACTGGGTTCTCCTTCTTTAAAGAGAGGTAAAACCTTTGCCACTTTAAGATCACTAGGGACTACCCCAGTCTTCAGAGACACCACAAAGACATGTGTTAATGGTTTGCTAATGATGGAAGCTACTTCCTTTAGGAGCTTAGCCTTGATTTCATCGTGACCCGCTGCTGAATTATTCAGATTTACAATAATGTCGATTACTTCTTTAATTGTGGGTGGTTCAAAATTTTGCAAGGCAGGAAAAACTCCAGTAATATTATCTGTGGGACAGTCATTTGATGGACCGAGTTTCTCAGCCAAGGTACCACCAACATTTACAAAAATGGATTAAATTCATTTGCTATGTCAGAAGGATTTGAAAATGTGGACATGCCATCAGTAAATTGGGATGGAAATTTAGCAGGTGCCTTTCTCTTGTTTAACAATTCACTGATTATAGTCCATGTATTTATGTTGTTAGTAGATTCTTTAAATTTATCAGTATAATATTTCTTCTTTGCCATACGAAGTAAATGAACTTGTTTCTATATGTTTTATATGTATCAGAATTCTGTGGAGTTGGGTTAGAAATAAACTTTTTGTATAATCTGTTTTTCTTCCTTGAGGATTTTAAGAATCCAGTGGTGAACCAAGGTTTATTAAAACCATATCTTTTATTGATGTTCAGGCTCACAGGTGGAAAACACTCGTTGAATGCGATCTTAAACATATGAATAAAGGATTGATAAGCCTTGTTGGCATGCTGCTGAGTATCTGGGTATCATCTATGAGAGATGATGGGGATTATGAGAACTGATCCATGCGGGAATCCGTAGGTTCTTTCAGAATCATGGTTGCCAATAATCACAATATTATGGTTAAGAAATAATAAATCATGTCAGAGAAGGTGGGAACATGTTTCCAAAATCTTTATTTTTATTAAAAAGTGCAAGTGAAAAGCTAAACAATGACGGCAGCAGTACAGGAGTCGTTTTTAGGTCTATATTTCATAGTGCAACACACATTAGTACAGTGGACTTGGGTCTGATTTGGTTGTTTTTAAGTCTTCTTGTGTCTTTGATGTTGGACTCTGCAGAAGTGGAACACTTCAGCCCGATCCGAGTGTCTGAGAAGGTTCTGTTCCACCTGCTGCGCCACCCCAGCGTCAACCAGGAGGTCCACTTCGACCACAGCAGCCGTCTGAGTCCAAGCCACTACTTGTACACCCGCAACCTCAAGTTCTGTCAAGTTGTTGTCTGGTTTCTCAGGGCCGTGTGGAGGTGGAGATCGGCAAAGAGGGGCTGAAGTTTGAAAACGGGGCCTTCACGTATTACGGCGTCTCTGCTCTGACGTTGCCGTCTTCAGATGAGACCAGGGGGGGCACCGAGGTGGGGGCAGAGCTGGAGAAGGGAACAATAAAGTTTCATGAGTGAATCTCCAGGCTGAAAACTTGAGTATCTAAGTTTCCAAGAATAAGACTTGAGAGATGATCCAGAATTAAGTAGATTTAATTAAACAGTTACATGCAAAAGGGTCAAAACATACATCTGGCGCTTCAAAGCAGAATGACGATGAAACAAAGGAGCATACTGATTTTGACGCTTAGAGGATGATACATTCTAGTGACAAAAACATTAATGTTTTCAGTGCTAATCTTTGTTTGGACAGGATATCAGTCTGCACTAGTCGGCCAAGGCTATCTTCTGCTGTTCTCTGCAGTTTTGTTTTCATCAAGACACTTTTTTCCCATCACACTCCACACTTTCCCATCACACTCTATCTAGAGACCAGTTAACCAATTCCATGATTTTAGAAAGTTTTCAGAGGATGTGAAAAGAGAGGCTCCAATGGAATGACAAGACAGCACAAGACAGAGTGTAGCAGCAGGACAGATAGAGAGGGAGTGGGAGGAGAAAAGCGTCAGCCTTCGCCGAGGGCAGGAAGTTTTATTTTTATATCGGAGTGATGAAAACATCAAAGAATCCAGGTTCTGGAATGACCTGGTCAAAGTCCGGACCTGAACCTGACCTGAACTGACCAAAGTTCCTCCACAACCACGAGAGACAGGTGAAGTAGCACAAGAAACCACACAACCCTGGAGAACAAAAGGTCTCTCTTGCAAATGAGACCCTGGGTCTCAATGAGATTTTATCTGTATAAATAAAGGTTAATAAATAAAAAAAAGAGGACAGGTTGCTGATCATCATCGATGAACTGATCATCAGCAGGTGTGCAGACCTCTGAAAAGGCTGTTTTGTGGTTGGCTGATCTGGAACATTCAGGTGTGTGCTATGACAATGCCAAGAGGGAACGACATCTGCCGTATCTCAACATGCGTACTCGCCTGTTATTGTGAAACGTCGTCAGCTTCAGCTGAAGTTCTGGTCCAGTTCTAAAGTCAACATATCATCAAATGTGTTCTAGCTTCACCCATTTTATACATGTTGGATTCAGCAGAGACTCGTGGAGACCTGGATTGTCAAGTATCCCAGAATGCATTTTGCATCAACAAGCAGCGGTAATAGTGGAGCAGAAAGGAGTACGCTAATAAAGATAAACTTTTATTTATTTTTATTAAAATACAGTTTAACTACAATACCATGTGTCCTCTGGATACATGAGACCAACATGGAGATGTTTGGTCTTCATGTCCAGAACCATGTTTGGAGGAAACCAGCAGAACCACCTGAGACCCACTGTCAAGCACGGTGGTGGAGGGATGATGGTCTGGACCTGGACACCTGTCAGTCCCTGGGGAAATGATCCAAACACAGCAGCAGTTTTACATCAGAATGCTGATAAATAACAGGTTTAGGTTCTGGAACGACCCAGTAACAGTCCAGACCTGAACCTGGTTGAGATGCTGTGGTTGGACCTTCAGAGTCTCAGAGAGAAGAACAGACCAGAACTCCTCCAGAACCAGGAGACACTGATGAGGAAGACATAAACATCTACTGAGGTGCTGCTGCTGAAGGTGGATTCACAAGCTGTTGAATCATGGGGGTTCTTGGTATTACCACGCTATGTTTTCTTTGGGTTTAAAGTCTATAAATAGTTTTTTTTATTATTCCTTGTTTTGTGGGTTAAACTGTGATCAGTGGTTCTGAGTATTAGATAAACTCTAACAAAAGGAACAAAACAGCAACAACAGCAAAAACGTGGGTAATTAACGGGAGTTCTCTAACTTTTGCACGTACCTTCTTTTGTCCTGAAATTCACCTTCAGACTCTTTAAGTTAAAACGGCATTCATTGTTGTGAGGTTTGACAAAATCAATCAATCAATCAATCAATCAATCAATCAATCAATCAATCAATCAATCAATCAATCAATCAATCAATCAATCAATCAATCAATCAATCAATCAATTACTTTATTTTTCCCCAAGGGGGCGATTAGTTTCGCGACAGGAGAAGCACACAATGTTAAATATACATAAAATATACATAATAAATTACAATAGTAGTATAGACCTAAGCTTGAGAGTGAAGGCTTTTTTTTCAGCCACTACCTTTTCCTTCCGGCATTTAAAAGAACAATAGCGGAGGGAACAAAGGAGTGTTTATATCGGTTTGTCTTTGCAAAAGGGAGTCTAAGCGTGTACCTGATGGTAGAAACTGAAACTGTTGATGTAAGGGATGTGAGCAATCAGACAATATGGAGTTTGCCTTCTTGATCAGCTGTTTTTCTTTTCTTGTAAAGTTTGTTGAGCCGACCCGATGATTTTACTGCTTAGACTGACAACCTTATTGAGCAGATTTCTGTCTTTGACCTTCAAAGATTGAAACCAACAAATGAAAGAAAAAGTGATGACAGATTCGATGAAAGAACGATAAAACATAGACATCAGGGAAGAATCGACCTGGGATTTAGAAAGTTTTCGGAGACAGAAAAGGCGCTGCTGGCTTTTCTTATATATTGAGTCTGAATTTTTTCCAAATGACAGTTTGTTGTCAATAATAGTGCCTAAATATTTATAAGACTCAACAATTTCAACTTCTTCACCCTCAATCACTTTACTTACAGGAGAGGGCTGCACACGTCTGAAATCGATACACCTATCCTTCGTCTTAAAAATATTCAAAGATAAAAAAGATTCCTCGCACCATTTTAAAAAGTATTCAAACACAGGACCATGTGAAGTGTCAGTACTTTTCAGCAGGCTTACTATAACAGTGTCATCTGCAAACTTCAGTAAAACAAGAGAACTGAAATCAGCTTCCACAATGAGACTTCACGACTCGCCTGGACCAAACTTCCTGAGTGAGAGAGAGCGGTTCCTCTCTGACAGTCCAGTTACTTTGTTTCTGTTTAGTGATTCTGGTGGTCCGTCCATCTCTACAGCCATCCGTCTATCAATCTGTCCGTCCATCCATCCATCCATCCACCCATCCATCCATCTCTACAGCCAGCCATCCATCCATTCTATCCATCTGTCCACCTGTCCATCCATCATCCATCCGTCCGTCCATTCTTCTATTCATCCATCCATCCACCCGTCTGTCCATCTATCAATCCTTCCATCTCTACAGCCATCCATCCATCCATCCATCCATCCATCCATCCATCCATCCATCCATCCATCCATCCATCCATCCATCCATCCATCCATCCATCATCCATCCATCCATCCATCCATCCATCCATCCATCCATCCATCCATCCATCCATCCATCCATCCATCCATCCATCCATCCATCCATCCATCCATCATCCATCCATCCATCCATCCATCCATCCATCCATCCATCCATCCATCCATCCATCCATCCATCCATCCATCCATTTCTCTGTCCGTCCATCCATCCATCCACCCATTCGTCTTCTACACTGGATAAATCCCCTAGAGGGTCACAGGGGTCTGCCAGACTTCAAAACCAGTATCTGATCTTCATTAAATAAGTTTCAGGTTAATTTAGTGTTTTTAGGTCTACTTCCAGGTCTTAACCTTCCATTTTCAAGGATCAACAGTACTTTTTTCCTGAATAATAAATTAAGTTGCTTTAAACCTTTCCTTTTTTCCCTTTGAGAAGTATTTCAGTATTTCAAGTATTTCTAAAGTTAAAACTCACATTTATGGCCATTTGAAACAAAAAGAGTGTAAAGAAGAAGAAAACAATGAAATAGCTGTGAAATTATAAACAGCAATAAACAAATACATGTTTTAATATAATGGCATATAAGGACACAGGGCCAACTTAATTTCACCCTCATGTATAGAGGACACATGAAGATTCAACAACTGATGTGAACATTTCTCATTAAGTTTGTTCAGAATCCGACGAGTGAGCGGTTAATGTGAGATAATAATGTATCTGCTGATGCAATATAATCAGTCCATGAAGAAGAACCGGACCGACTCTTCTTCTGAGATGAAGTGACATCACAGCGGGTTGTCTGGTTCTTCCTCTACAGTCAACGTTCATGTTTTTAAAATAACATAACCGTGTATTACACAAAAAACTGCTGGTTAAATCCATTTATCACCACAATTTGCTTTAGATTTGTTTTACGCATTTGTTTTATTCTGAAAGTGAATCTGGGGAAACATGAAAGATGAAATCTTTATTTCTGCTGGCTCTGCATGATGTCATCTCCACTTCCAACAACAGGCCCGTCTCACAAAATCTTTTCAGTGAAAGGTCATGCCGTCCTTTACCCGTGCACGAGCCTCCAGCGTGATGTCAATGGTACATAAAGACGCCTGTAGCTGTGTTTTTTAATAAATCAAAGTACAAATGTTTTACTAACCACGTCTCATTGTTCAAGAACCAACTGAACGTCTTCGAGCACTGAGATCAAACATCATTCATATCGTACTTTTATTCCTGACAAATTAGCCTTATTTTCCATGAAGAGATCATTTACTGTAAGTGGAAGTTAACCTGCAGATAATCACGCTGTAATCCCATGAAGCCGGTCGGCTGACCCGACTGAAACGGGTACAACTCTCGTAGCCAGAAGAATGTTTGGACAGATTAGATCAGAATGACGGTAAAGTTACATGAATTATCTTCTTAGGTGAGCCAAGCTAAAGGGGCTAACAGTGATCGACATCAGGTGGGCGTGTTCCTGCTGGTTTCCAGGTCAGGTGGTTCAGTCCAGTTACAACATGCCAGAAACCCTCCTCAGAGAACGTATGGCGGTCCTTCCCAGAGATCTGTCCAGTTCTCTGCAGTGTTTTATTGAAGTCGGTCTTGTGTTTAATGAATCCGTTTCAGAACAAGCTGCTGCTCGAACTGACTTGACAAAATAACATCTTAAACAACTTAAAAGCCTTAAAAACAGGAAATGGAACTGTACTGTGTTGCACATGTGAAGTTGATGGTTTTCAGTTCTCCGAAAAACTGTGGGGACAGTTTCTAGGAGTTCATGTAGGTGTTTGTGGTTTGATGGTATACGTGCCTGAGGGCTAGTTTGTAGTACCTCCATCCTCCTTCACCTTCCTTAGGCCACGTTTACACGTAGCCGGGTATTTACAAAAACGGATATTTTCCCCTCTACGTTTTCAAAAATATCCTCGTTTACACGGACCCGCATGAAAACGCTGTTAACGTCATGCCCAGCCGATCAGAATCCTGGAAAAAACATCAACAAATGACACCTGTAACTTCCAGTTAAGGCTGATTTATGGTTCCGCGTTACACCAACGCAGAGCCTACGGAATAGGGTACGCGGCGACGCACACCGTACGGCGCGCATCGCCTCGTACCCTACGCCGTAGGCTCTGCGTCGATTTAACGCGGGACCATAATTCAGGCTTTACTTCCAAGACGGAATGAGTCTTTCGTTTGGAGTGACAGAGAAGTGGAGTTACTTTTAAGTGTGACTTTAGAATATAAAACAGGTAAAATACAAGAAAATATTGACGGTGGCCAAACTAATTGTAAACACAGGTCGCACTCATGACGCTGGTGAGTTTCTGGTGCATAATGTGACGTTCTGAAGCTTAAATCTCTGTTTTCCTCCATTTTCCTCCGTTTTCCTCCGTTTTCCTCTGTTTTCCTCTGTTTAGACGCAAACGTGAAAACAGAGTTTTTGAAAATCTCCACTTTGGCCGGAGTTTTCAGAAATGATCGTTTTCGGGGGCTTTGAGCTGCGTTTTCGTGTAAACGAACGGCCAAAACGCATGAAAACGCCTACGTTTTTGTTCCGTGTAAACGGGGCCTTAGATGTGTTATCTCCCCTTGTGTACCGATTATTGACTCACTAGCGCTTTAGCTGACGGGCCTCTGAACGCATCTTCTCCTGGATGACCAACAACCAATTGAATGTTTTCCACTTGTATATAAAGATTGATATGCAAGTTGCTTCTCTAAGACTATTGCAGATATATTTTCCTCTTTGCATCTTGTTAACACATACCTGAATGTTCCAGACTAACAAACCGCTTAAACATCCCCACATTCCCTGCAAGCGTCATGTGGGCGTAAGTTACAACCTGAAATCCAATGAACGCTGTGAGGGGTACTTCAGACAGGATTCTTCTTTTTCAATACATACGTGTAATACTACAGGGGGCCTCCTGCCAGGTGGACACGCCAAAAACGCCCTCCCCCAGCGGGAGGCGTCCTGGGGGACTCCTCACCAAATGCCCAGCCATCTGTGGAAGGTGCAGCGACTCGTTTCTGAGTAACTTCTCCTAAAAGCAGTTCATAGTGACGCATGTCCACAAGTGTCCCTGGCCCGGGCATGGGTTACCAAGATCCCACCCTGGAGCCAGGCCTCGACGCTTGGTGGCCCGAGTCTTCACCCATGGGTCCGCCCACCACTTGAAGGAGGGACCATACAAGTCGGGTGGCAGTCGGACGCAAGGGCCTCAGTCAAGGATATGACTCAAGGATGTGGAAATTGGTCTGTGGACATTCCAGAGAGTAGAACCACCCCACATAAGAAAATAGTGGGCGGGGGAAATCCTGCCCTTCAAATCCACGTATAAACTTGCGTGCACCTGTTTCATTACTGATTTGAACTATGAGTCATGACTTCACTACAGTGGATGTAAACAAAGCACTCAGGATATGATGAAAGTGATGCTTTCACCACTGAGAACTCTCGTTATGACGGGCATCACGCCTGCGTGGTGACTGGAGGCAGTATACAGGAGGCAGCGCTCCTCAACCCTAACCCTTCCTGCCTCACGGTCCAGTTCGTCAACTTGGAAGGGTTCTGAAATGGTCCAAGGTGAAGGCTGCTAGAGGATGAAGAGGTCCAGCTTGTTAGCTCTGGTTAGCCGTGACTAGCAGCCTATAACGGACCACAAAATGTCATGACAACACACAATGTCAACGTTCCAAACAATATAATGACATTAAGGCTGGCTTGAATTATGTACAACACAGTGCCCCTACATCATAAGATAATCTAAAAAATAATAATCGTAAGTGGCAGCCATACTCCAGACCTTTGCAGACCAACCCATACTAACCCAGGACCAATCCAGACCAAGCCAGACTCAAAGAATGTGTGAGGCATTTAATGCTCTGACAGCGGTTGGGAAAAAACAGTTTTTCAGTCCGTTTGTCCTGGATTTGATGGCCCTGTAGCGTCTTCCTGACGGCAGTGGCTCAAACAGGTAGTGGCCTGGGTGGGATGAGTCCTTCATAATTTTGCTGGCTCTCCTGCGGCAGTAAGAGCCGTGAAGGTCCACAAGTGTGGGTAGAGGGTTAGTACCCTATGACCTTCTCAGCCATTCTGGTGACCCTCTGGAGCTCTTTCCTGTTTGCCACTGTGCAGCTGGCAAACCATGTGCAGAGGCAGTAGGTGAGGATGCTCTCCATGGTGGAGCGGTAAAAAGACACGAGCAGTCTCTGGCTGATGTTGTTCTTCCTGAGGATTCTCAGGAAGTGGAGTCTCTGTTGTGCCTTTTTTACCACCTGTGTGGTGTTCTTGTTCCAGGTCAGTTTATCCTCTATGTGGACCCCGAGGAAGCGGAAGTCACTGACCGTTTCCACACAGGTCTCACCAATAGGCCTAGCCTAGTAATTTAATCTGATGTAGTCTAATCTTATTGCCCATGCACTGCTATAACTTTTATTTTGTATTTCTTTTTTTTATTTATTTCAAAGAAGTATGACAATTAAGGCAAAAATATTTTTTTCATAGTTCCCACTTGAGTTTGTTAATGTGGTGAGTTGGTTCAGGTGGAAAACTGCATTCACTCAACTGTTAATATAAACCAGTGGTTAACACATTCACCGCAAACATGAAAATCATTTTTTTTCTATTGTTTTGAATAAATGTGTTGTGCTTAGAAAAGATCCCTTGTCATCCATGATTATAATATGTAGGATATGCTACAAATGTAGGCTGAATGATAAAGCATAGTACTGAAAAACAAAGCTAATATTTGGAGTTGACATTCTTTCACTGATCCGGCCCAAAAGACGAAAGACGAAAGTCTGGATCTGGCCCCAGAACCAAACTGAGTTTGACCTGCCTGCTCTAAATACTCAGACAGACTGAAGAAATCTCTGTGTTTAACTACAGGACATTTTAGTTTAACTCGTCGACATGGAAATGTTATTTCACATTCTTTCTAGAGGACCCCAGGAATGAGTCCTGGACAGTTTAAATTATCCTGATTGTCAGTAAATTATTAAAATACTATTGCTTAAGCAAGTTTGCAGTCGTGAACATTGAGGAGCTTTATTTTCTTTACTGGAAGGATACAAGCATCTAGATGTGTAAGCACGTGTGTGTGTGTGTGTGTGTGTGTGTGTGTGTGTGTGCGTGTGTGTGTGTGTGTGTGTGTGTGTGTGTGTGTGTGTGTGTGTGTGTGTGTGTGTGTGTGTGTGTGTGTGTGTGTGTGTGTGTGTGTGTCTGGGATGTGGTTTCTGACCTCGTAGTGAAAGAAAGCGCTCATCTACCTACAAACAGGAAGTGACATCATTGTTGTCTAGTATAAAACAGACGCTCAGTCTTCCTTCAGCTCATCTGGAGGGATGCTGGCGCCAACGCAGCTCCTGACCTCTGATCAACTTTTGGTAGTTTCTGCTGGAACCATGCACGACTTTGAGCTGTCCGACGCCCTGGACGGGTAAGAATATCAACTGAACCGGAGGTTTAGAGAACATTTGGGAGCTTTATTCTTATAAAAGCGTAATTTCCCTGCAAGCACCAGGGTCACGGGTGAAGGAAGAACACCGCTGATCGTTTTCCCCTCAAGTACTTTAGTCTGTGAAACTCCTGGTGAACCAAACACGGATCTATCATCAATGAAAGCTGCTAAACGACATCCTGACAGCTGTCATCTTGTTGATCAGAGCTAAACTGAAGATGCTATGAAATAACAATTACATTTATTGGTATTTATTGGTGAAGTGTATAACGCGGCAGAATTAAGCGGTAAACGTTACAACGTTGTCGTCTGTTGTCGTGAGAGATGATTTCATGGTTGAGTTTGAGTCCAGGTTGTTTCTGATTTGGATGTCAGTATTAGAGTATTTTTTCCTATGTTACCAGAAATGACAGAAATGGGTTGGAGGCGTTGTGGTTCGGGGGAATGTGTTGCACATGACTCATCCTGTTGTCAGGGGAATATACTGCTCATAAATTCAAAATCTAATTCTCAGGACTGCTGATGCAGAACGGGTGGGGGAGCCCCCTCAGGCCAGACGAGTCGACCAATCAGAGGGGACTGAAAACCTGTAAGTACGTGTGAGATGAACCCATCTGATCGTTCAGGTCTTCGCATCAGCCAAACAACATAAAACTGTTTATTTAAACAATTTGACCCAGTTTCATCAGTCAGACAGATGTCCTCACATGTGTCTCTAGAAGACTCTGATCTACAGAGGACTTCATGGTCCACTCAGAGACTGAAAGGTGTCCAGGTCCAGACCATCATCCCTCCACCACCGTGCTTGACAGTGGGTCGGAGGTGGTTCTTCTGGTTTCCTCCAAACATGGTTCTGGAAATGAAGACCAAACATGTCCACGTTGGTCTCATGTGTCAGAGGACATTGATCCAGAAGTCTGCTGGTTTGTTCAGATGCAGCTTTGAGGAGTTTGTGGACCTCAGTCCTGGTCCTGTCCTCCTCTGGTTCTGCCGTCATGGACTTGGGGACCCCTGCAGGCTCTGATACAGACCTCTCAGGGTTTTTTGTAAGTCTCTGAGCATTACCAGTTCTGATCTTGGAGTAAATCTGGGACATCGACTCCTGGCAAGACTGGACCAGGAAGTTCTACGTAGTTGCTGAGCAGAAATACTTCTCCGAATGCCAAGAGATAATTGGTTTAAAGGGGGGCGTTAATGTTGTCTGGGGTAAAACAAGGCGGCACATGAATCTGGTGTTTCCTGTGAGTTGGTTCGAGAGCTGAAACCACAGACATCAGTAAGAATGTCAGCCACATCCTTACTGGACTCACAGGTTCACAAGTGATGAAATAACCCTCCTGGTGCACATAAAAGCATGTGATCTCCTCTGAACCAGGTGTGGAGGGTTGGAGGGAAAGGTCCGCTCCTCTGGTGAGCCCTAACCTGTCACGTCATTGACGTCAAACTGTGATTTTGTGATTTTGACGTGATTTTGGACATGCAAAAAAAGTTTCTATATAGAAATACTCAGTTTCTTTGGTTTCCCATCTCATTTATATGTTTCAAATAAAATGGTGATCAATATATTGTACCCACTCGCGTCCTTGGAGCCAGGTTATGCGTGGACGTCGCCCCCTGCTGGCCGTTACGCGGAATGCAGATAATGCCGTTTTTCAATGAAGACAACGTGCAGCGTAGTGGGGTTTACACTCATCGGCCACTTCATTAGGTACACCTTACTAGTACTGGGTTGGACCCCTTTTTGCCTTCGGAACTGACTTAATCTTTCAAGGTAATCAACAAGGTACTGGAGACATTTCTTTGGTCCTTATTGACATGAAAGCATCACGCAGTTGCTGCAGATTTGTCAGCTGCACATCCATGATTAGGGTTGCCACCCGTCCCGTAAAATACGTCCCGTATTGAACTAATACGGGACACGATTTGTACCGTATTTTCATTAACTTTTACACCATATTCTAGTTGAATTATTGAAATAAATTAACCTTTACACCATATTCTAGTTGAATTATTGAAATAAATTAACTTTTACACCATATTCTAGTTGAATTATTGAAATAAATTAACTTTTACACCATATTCTAGTTGAATTATTGAAATAAGTTAACTTTTACACTATATTCTAGTTGAATTATTGAAATAAATTAACTTTTACACCATATTCTAGTTGAATTATTGAAATAAATTAACTTTTACACCATATTCTTCACCTGTAGGCTATATTACATCTGGGCTGATATGGACATACGTAGCATAGGAGGCTATTTCAGCTGCTATATGGTTGGCTGTCTGTACAGTCATGCAAGTTCAATGCTATTAAAGCACTTTAAACTTTAAATCAAAGCATTTTGTTTTTTCATATAAAATAAACACATTTTTATTCAGTTTAGAAGTTTTGGGGCTTTTTTTTGGCTCCTGCGCTGCTGAAATCAGGGCATCCCTTATTTCTATTTCTGAAAGGTGGCAACCCTATCCATGATGTGAATCTCCTGGTCCACCACATCCCAAAGGTGCTCTATTGGATAAAGATCTGGTGACTGCGGAGGCCATTTGAGTACAATGAACACATTGTCATGTTCAAGAAACTAGTCTGAGATGCAGCATCTCTGACTAGTGTTATCCGTAGTGTTATCCGTGGATGCTTCGCGGTTTATGACATGGCGCGTTATCCTTCTGGAAGTAGCCATCAGATGTTGGGTACACTGGTCATAAGGGATGTACATGGTCAGCAACAATACTCAGGTAGCCTGTGGCGTTGACATGATGCTCAATTGGTACTAATGTGCCCAAAGTGTGCCAGGAAAATATCCCACACACCAGCCTGAACCGTTGATACAAGGCAGGATGGATCAATGCTTTCATGTTGTTGACGCCAAAAATCTGACCCCACCATTGGAATGTTGCAGCAGAAATCGAGACTCATCAGACCAGGCAACGTTTTTCCAATCTTGTGTTGTCCAATTTTGGTGAGTCTGTGTGAACTGTTGCCTCAGTTTCCTGTTCTCAGCTGACAGGATTAGCATCCGGTGTGGTCTTCTGCTGCTGTATGCCATCTGCCTCAACGTTGGACGTGTTGTGCGTTCAGAGATGCTCTTCTGCATACCTTGGTTATAACTTGTGGCTATTTGAGTTACTGTTGCCTTTCTATCAGCTCGAACCAGTCTGGCAACTATCCTCTGACATCAACAAGACATTTGCGCCCACAGAACTGCCGCTCACTGGATATTTTCTCTTTTTCTAACCATTCTCTGTAAACCCTAGAGATGGTTGTGCGTGAAAATCCCAGTAGATCAGCAGTTTCTGAAATACTCCGACCAGCCCGTCTGGCACCAACAACCATGCCCAGATCAAAGTCACTTAAATCCCCGGTTTGAACTGCAGCAGATCGTATTGACCATGTCGACATGCCTAAATGCATTGAGTTGCTGCCATGTGATGATTAGAAATGTGCGTTAATGAGCAGTTGGACAGGTGTACCTAATAAAGTGTCCTTGAGTCTATGTTGTATGTTCATGTTTATATTTTGTCATTTCAGGCCCCTGAAGATGAACGACTGCTATGACATGAAGGTACGTTTTAAATCCTCCCTGAAATTATTTTTTACCATTTGAGTTAATCAGTTCAGATGTATCCGTGGTTAAAATAAATAAATAATACTAAAAAGGTACCCCCTTACTGGTTCCGGAGGATTGAAATGGATAAGTCACACTCAAGAGCTGCTGATTACTGTCATTGATGACCTGATGACCAGCAGGTGTTCAGACATCTATAAAAGCAGATGTTCTGCCAGATTGCTGGTGTGAAGCATTCAGGTTTTGTGTTAACACAATGCTCAAAGGGTGAGATATCAGCAACTGTGTTAGGGAATCAAATTTTGCTGCACATGAATCTGGTGTTAAATATAAAACGATTTCTCAATTTTCTGGAACAGTTTTCAGTGAGAACAATTAGTCATGATTGAAAAACACTCAAGACATGTGTCAATCACCCCAGCAGTGGACTTCCCAGCAGAATAACTCAGTCATACCAAACAAAGCTTATAAAAACATCAAAAAGCTCCATCTCAGAGCCTACAGACCTCAAAGTCCAAGTCCACGACGGTAGAATCAGAAGAAGACAGAACCAGGACGATCTGTATGGAAAGGTTTCCAGGACAAAACCTCTTCCGTCTAAAAGAACCCATTAGTTGTTTAATAGAAATAAAGCCATAAGTACCCAGTGGCTCAACGACACCATGTTTTTTCTGAAGCTGGAAAAGATTAAATATTCACTGAAGGGTAGTTGCAACAAATTTTATAATAAGTGGCTTCCCTTTCTTACATTCTTCCACTCTCTCCAGTCCCTGCCTCCTGATTGACGGATCCCCCCCTCCCTCTCTTCTCTCATTCCTCTCTTTCTTCCTCCTTTTTATTTATCTTTTTATTTACTTTTCTTTTCTTTTTGGGTTTTTTTTTGTTTTTTTTTTGCTTTGGGTTTTTTTTTGTTTTCTTTTTTTCTCCCCCTTTTTATTCATCTATTTTTTAATTCATACTGTTTAGCTTTAATACTTAAATATTACTTATATATAAGAATATAATAATTTTCATGTATTTGTCATTATTTCGTGTGGATTTTTTGTTGTTCTTAATCCAAAAAAAAAAAAAAAAGGAGGTAGACTGTATATCTTTTTTTGTTTATTCCTGTTCAACTGTGCCTTACCCCCTAATAAAAATATCAAAACAAGAAATAAAGCCATAAAAGGAAGGAGAAACTTGTGTCACGACCCCCTGACTACTTCCGGGTCCAGTCTTCCTATGAGTGGACGTCCCAGATTTACTCCAAAATCAGAACTGGTAATGCTCAGAAACTTACAAAAAACCCCAAGAGCATATCAGAGCCTGCAGGCCTCCCCAAATCCATGACAGCAGAACCAGAGGAGGACAATACCAGGACTGAGGTCCACAAACCTGCATCTGAACAAACCAGCAGACCTCTGGAACAAAGTCCTCTGGATACATGAGACCAACGTGGACATGTTTGGTCTTCATGTCCAAAACCATGTTTGGAGGAAACCAGCAGAACCACCTCAGACCCACTGTCAAGCACGGTGGTGGAGGGATGCTGGTCTGGACCTGGACACCTTTCAGTCCCTGAGTGGACCATGAACTCCTCTGTAGACCAGTCTTCTAGAGACACATGTGGAGTTGAAGTTTCCTGACCTGAGCCAAAAACTGGTAGCGCTGCATGACTGAAACAGAAGGATTCAGGTTTATGTGATCTTGTGTTTGCTTTTGCGTGCAGGATGTGAAAAAAGAAATCTTCAAGATCAACGAAGACCTGAACCTGATGGTTTGCCACAACCCGAGGAGCATGCAAAGCGTTGCTAACCTGGTCCTGGTGGCCAACTGGATGAACCCTGGTGTCCAAAACAATCAGCTCTGCAGCGTCATCATGGATCACGTGGTGGAAGGTAATAACAGGAAGAGGCAGAGATTAGCGGGCTTTCTTAATGTTTCACAAACATTATAGAACATTTCTGGAGAAGGTTTGTTACAACCAAAAACGTAATAATGGCCAATAACGTAATAACTGCCAATAACGTAATAATTTTGGCCATTTCAAATGTAATAAGGCCAATAGTGTAATAATGTGCCAATAATGTAATAAAACTTTTGAGCCAATAACGTAATAACTTTTTGCCGATAATGTAATAAGGCATTACATTATTGGCTGGTTATTACGTTATTGGCCTGGTATTAAAAAATTATTACAAAATTATTACATTATCGGCAAAAAGTTATTACATTATTGACTCAAAAGTTTTATTACATTATTGGCACATTATTACACTATTGGCTTTATTACATTTGAAATGCCCAAAATTATTACATTATTGGCAGTTATTACGTTATCGGCCGTTATTACGTTTTTGGTTGTAACAAGGTTTAAAGGGAGGAAACATGTGTTTACTGGCCCCCGAGGGTCCTGATCTAGACCTGCCATTCCTCCACTGACCAATAGGATCCGGATCCGTTGACCTCCAGGTGAAAATGTTCAATTTTAAAGAAATAAACATATTCACAGTCTGGAACTTGAACAGTTTTGGTCTCCATGGTTAGATGCTACATCCATGTAGGGGGGGATTTTGCTTCCCGCTCTCAGCGGAGGCTGACGCTTTTCTTCTCCCTCTCACTTCCTATCTTGCCTGCAGCTGGTCTCTGTCTTGTGTTGTCTTGTCATTCTATTGGAGCCTCTCTTTTCACATCCTCCGAAACTGTCTAAAATCATGGAATTGGTTAACTGGTCTCTCAACGCAATTGACCAAATTTTCTCGACGAGAAGACAGGGCATAGGGGAGCCCTCTTGCCCCAACGGGACGTTTGCTGCTGGATACACAATGGACTCCTGGAAGGCGTGGAGGATCTCGTCTCTGTCCATATTGTCGGTCGAGGATGTTGAAAATGCCTTCATAATTGGATTTCTGATAACAGGATTTCTCAAATGCAATTGTTGATATTACAATCTGACCTTGACAGAGCGGCTTGACAGGCCGGTCTAGTCACAATTTCCCTGGATGAATGAAAACAAGCGCTCTGTTACCACTAGCCCTCCCCTCCCCTCATGACACCTGTGGACCCGTATGACAACTATACCGAGCCGGTTGATAACATCAAAGACAATGGCTGAGAAGTATCTCTGGGCATAGTTCACAGACTTACCATTCATACAAACGCACACAAACACACATACACATAATGATAAATACACTTCCCTCATTAATCAACGCCTTCCCTGCCCCCCCCCGTATCATCCCTCCCAACACAGTAAACCAGGCTGAAACGCTGCACCAGGAGGCAGCGACCATCACCCGGGTGACCTGTACCACCCTCGCCCCCTCCACATACATGTATGCTTGTATGATGGTGGTTTTTTTGGCACCTGTGTGTCCTTACACAGTGGGAAGATTTTCCTTCTTCTTCCCCAGTGTCATCCTTTCTCAGCTAATGATGAAGGCGGCGCCTACGAGCAGCGGCCTCAGCCCCTGTCTACCCATGTCCTATGTTGTAATTTGTCGGGTCTCTTTTTTGTTCTCTTGGATGGGCTGTACTAGAGCAGATTTCGCTGTGTCGGGCCGCTGACTCAATGACAATAAACTGAATCTGAATATTTATTTATCTCATCAGTCAGAATTATATAAAGTAACAAATGTTTGAATTCTTAGGGTTGGCATGGTGGAGACTCGCGGTGAGCCCTCTTCGTCAGTTGAGGAACTGCAGCCGTCAGATGTGAAATTGTTGGATAAAAGCCAGAGGTCATCTTGGCCGTCATCCGGTTTTAGTGTTTCTTAAATGGGGACGCGGTTTATTTTAGCTCTCTGCGAGTAAGTTGGGATAGGTCTTAAACATAAAAAAAAAGAAAAGATAATCTGAGTGCAAGAAAACTGAAGCTTGGGCCCCCTTTTGTTCTCTCCACAGAAACTATTTTCAACACCGAGATGAACACACCCACGACTACAGAAAGAGTCACCTTTAGGCGGATGAACAGCCAGGGCCAATGCTTACTGTGCGACACCTCCCAGAAGAATCTCATTAAGGACACCAGAGACACGAAACTCCAGGCCATCGTTCTCAAAGGAGGCGATGGTGATCACAAAGGTGAGATTATGATGCCAGCACTTACTAAAATAATCAAAGCACTTTCAGTATTTTTAATTCACATTTATGTGTGAAACTAATGTGTGTCTCTAAAGTACAGCTGACCTTTATTTGTTTTCCTTCTCTTTGCTCAGTGACGTTTAAAATGGCCAGGTATGCGGCTCCCTCCGTCTGTCAAGATAACGGCCAGGCGGTCCTCCTGTCCATTACTGACAACCTGCACATTTCCTGCTCAAAGACGGGAGACAGCGTGGAGCTAAAACTGGAGGTAAACACCCCACTCAGAACCGTGCAGAACTTACAGCCGAACCGTGGTGCTACCACACTCTCACAGTCTCCCTCCACGACTTCTGAGATACCTTCATCGCACAATAAACAACCAATCACTTGCTTTTAAACTCTCCTGTCCCCATGTACAGCTGTGTCGCTCAGGGAAATGCGTTGAAAGATGAAAAGTTCCCCAACACCACACATCTAAGTCCAGTCTCAATGTTCCTCCATGAAAGAACTTGGTCTTAAAACTAGGACTGGGACTTTATCGCGTTAATTACGATTGATTAATTACGGACGAATAACGCAACCAAAAAAAAATAACGCATTTAATCGCAATTTACTTTTGCACTCCAAACAGTGTGGAACGTTTCTCATTGCACAAGTTCCCGGTATAAGTTACCCGTAATACAGATGCACAGAACTCAACACGAGAAACAAAGATGGAAACCCAAACCGATGGGAAGTCGTTGCTGGGTTCGGTGGGCGGAAATTTTAGCTTTAAAAAACTACCGAGTGGAAACCTGGATAAAAGCACAGTTGTGTGCAAATTGTGCAAGAAAGAATTTGCCTATCAACGAAGCTCCTTGAGCCTCCGCTAGCACCTCAATGCCAAACATGTTGCAGCTAGCATGTTGCAGCTAGCACAGACGACGCTCCTAGTTCGAGTTGTTTTTTAATTTTACTAAACAAAAACAAATGTGTTTAAGACATAGAAAGTTTACAAAAAGTCCTGAAAAAGCTTGAATATAGCTAACTTGAATTTAAGTTTGTGCCTTGTGCACGATGCAATCATATTCTTATTATTCATATTGCACTTTATGTTAACACTCAGTTATCAAAATAAACCCAATTTTGATGTTTAAGCTCATTTATGTGTCAATTCAATGATTCAGTCATATACCAAAATCCATTTAAATTGAAAAATGTTGCTTCTCGTGTCAAATGATATGCGATTGATTGCGATTCCTTAATTACAAAGCCTCTAATTAATTAGATACATTTTTTTAATCGAGTCCCACCACTACTTAAAACACGTTGGATCAAAGTTTACAGAGTCTCCACAGTATAGGGCTTACTGATAGTTTAATTCAATTAGGTTAAGCAACGTTCTAAATCTAAATCTATCTAAAATCTATGAATTTCAAGCTCTTTTGTCATAATTCTGGCTTTTCAAACCATTAAGATATATTTTCAGCAACATAATCTGAATTAAATAAATTACATTATTATTATTAATGGCATGACCATATTGCAATCGTCCAGAATGGCCGAAAGGGCAATGTTGCTAGCATTTTGCTAACAAGCTAAAGTCACAAAAGTCCCCCGTCACACCAGCGGGTGTACAGCATGACCCCGCTCTGATGTGGAAAAAAAAATCCCCAAAAAATAAAACACGCCCGAAAAAATGAGGAAAAACATGAAAATGAAGGCAATATAATGGTATACAGAAAAGGTTTCCCTTTTCTTATTCTTATTATTCCGCACTTTTCTTCGTCCGTTAATACGGCCCGAACCGCAACATGTACCCATGCATGGCATACATCGTTGGATGCGTCTCCATCGTGCCTTGATGGGCATTACTTTTCTCAGTAATAGGGGTTACCGTGGCAACGCTAGTTGCCAAAAAGCAAAAAAATAAGGCGAAAATTCGGACGCTTATTGCTCGGCCGAACTTTATCGTAGAGACATCGTTCAAACTTTCAATCACTCGGCCCGATTGGCACTAACGGACCATACAACCTCATTTTGCCAATTATTACAGTTTTTGCGATATTGACCTTTCATTTTATTTATTTTTTCTGTTTGACTTTGGACGCTTGTTGCTAGGCAACAGGTTATCGTAGAGACGTCGTACAAATGTTTCCCGACTCGGCACGCTGTGGACTTCAACATACTCAAATTTCATGAAGCTGGGATTTAAGGAAATTTTTTTTCAAAATCCATGCCAAATGGCCCCATTCATTCGGATGGGTTTTTTACCATGGTGAAAAAAAAAACCTATCCGTTAACGTAGCCTGAACCGGATCGTGCACCCATGCATGGCCTACACCGTTAGATTCCATCGTGCCTCGATGGGCATTACTTTTCTCAGTCAGTGTTACCGTGGCAACGCTAGATGCCAAAAAGCAAAAAAAAGGCGAAAATTCGGACGCTTATTGCGCGCCCAAACTTTATCGTAGAGACATTGTTCAAACTTTCAAACACTCGGCCCGATCGGCACTAACGGACCGTACAACCTCATTATTCCAATTATTACAGTTTTTGCGAAATTTAACTTTAATTTTTTTTTATTTCCATTTTAATTTGGAAGCTTGTTGCTAAGCAACAGGTTATCGTAAAGACATCGTACAAATGTTTCCCAACTCAGCACGCTGTGGACTTCAATATATTCAAATTTCATGAAGCTGCGATTTAAGGACATTTTTTGTCAAAATCCATGCCAAATGGCCCCATTCATTCGGATGGGGTTTTTACTATGGTGACAAAAAAACCTATCCGTTAACGTAGCCTGAACCGGAACGTGCACCCATGCATGGCATACATCATTGGATGCGTCTCGATCGTGCCTCGATGGGCATTACTTTTTCAGTCAAAAGTGTTACCGTGGCAACGCTAGAGGCCAAAAAGCAAAAAAAGGCGAAAATTTGTACACTTATTGCTTGGCCGAACTTTATCGTACAGACATCATTCAAACTTTCGAACACTCAGCCCGATTGGCACTAACTGACCGTACAAGCTGATTATGCCAATTATTACAGTTTTTGCGATATTGACCTTTCATTTTTTTTTTTTATTTCCGTTTGACTTTGGACGCTTGTTGCTAGGCGACAGATTATCGTAGAGACATCGTACAAATGTTCCCCGACTCGGCGCGCTGTGGACTTCAACATATTCAAATTTCATGAAGCTGGGATTTAAGGAAATTTTATGTCAAAATCCATGCCAAATGGCCCCATTCATTCGGATGGGGTTTTTTACCACGGTGAAAAAAAACCCCATCCGTTAACGTAGCCTGAACCGGAACGTGCACCCATGCATGGCATACATCGTTAGATGCGTCTCCATCGTGCCTCGATGGGGATTACTTTTCTCAGTCAAAAGCGTTACCGTGGCGACGCTAGACGGCAAAAAGCGCGCCCCATTAATAACTATGGGGAGTAAAAGAATGAATGCAATACAACCTTAAACCCCTCAAACTGACATAGAACCCCCCCGAACACAACCACTACAGCCCCAAACCAAAGCAGCAAGAGGGGACGAATGGGCAGTAGGGCATGCCCATATCAAAATTTCCTGAAATGTTCTAGTTATTATTATTATTATTATTATTATTATTATTATTATTATTATTATTATTATTATTATTATTATTATTATTATTAACAACATTATTGTATGCATGTGTGCGGCGGTGACCAGAGCCACTGTGGACCTCTGTTGACGAGTTAAAGGCTGTCTGTTAAAGTTAAAGAAGGAAACTTCTTCTCTCCGCAGAATTGCTCGAAGAAGGACTTGATTTACATCACTAAGGGTGAAGACAGGGACCGCTTCCTGTTCTTCAGCAGAACCTCGGGGTTGACAATAACCAGGTTCGAGTCGGTGAAGTACTGCGGCTGGTTCATCAGCACTTCCTCTGTGGACACGAACCCGTCCGTGGAGATGTGCAGAGATGGCACCGACCATCGCCTCACCACCTTCAAAACAGCCTGAAAACTGCAGAGAGCAGCTTCACCACACCGTTCAGCTGACCCCTGTTGCAGTTCTGCACTTCTCCACTAGATAGAGCCATGTGCACTCTCTCTCCTCCATCAAAGACAAAATAAACCAAAACATCACTAAAACTTAGAAACTTTATCAACTTTACTTAAATAATGCTGTTTTAGCTTTATTATGTGTAATGTCTGTTGGCGAAAACATATTGACCATTTTTTTTAAATTTTTATGTCATCTCTTAGTTCACCTATTTCTATGAGCTTAATAATGCTGTTCTGAATGTTAAATGTTTAAAAGTGTAATAAGCCAAGAAGACCTCCATGTTAATGTCTTGTAGTGACACTTTTATTGTTTGAATTTTTATTGCTTTTGACAAATAACAAATAAGTTGTTGTAAACAACTGAAATGTTCCTGAACAGACAATATCTGCAAGACTTTCTTCTTCTCTTGGTGGATGAAAATGATCATTTCATTGATTTATCAAATGTTTGAAGAGGAAACTGTAGGTAAGTTTGTATTTGATGGAAGGAACACGCCTCTGAAAGCCTGAATCATCTCGTCTAATAACAGTCATCAGAAACCAGAGATGGGCATGTAAAAGGACATTGGCGGTCATGCGCGGTTTCATGACGGACGTTTTCAACCTTCAGGGTTTCTTGTTTTTTGAGCATCCAGCATTTGCGTGTCCATCTCATGTTCTCTCATTTTCAAAGGATGCTGCTTTATTCTTCTTCTCCAACATGATTATCGACCATGACGCTCCGCTGTAACTGCAGTCCCTGCAGCTGACATCCCATTATCTGTTTCGGCCTCCATAAATTAAATGTCTTTACACTTCATCAAAGCTTACTTACTTTTACTTACTTTTAAAAAGAAGTTAAAATTGTATTTGTCACTGTAAGGTTTTTTTTTTTTTGTATTTTGTTTTTGTTTTTTTGGTTTACCATGCTTTTTTAACAACTCCCATCATGTAACTTGTTTTTAAATTGTAAGATTTTTTAGTACTGAATACTGATATTAATTAATGTTGTATTTGTAAATCTATTTTGTATGTCTTTTATGTGGACCCCAGGAAGACTAGCTGGTCGCTACGGCGCCAGCTAATGGGGATCCCTAATAAAATCAAATCAAATCAAAGCAGATGTGAAGACCCTCAGCCAATCAGCGACGGCTCCGAGGAAACTGGGCGGCGTCTCATTGGTGCATCCTCCGCAGGTTGGCCCGGCGACACATCAGGCGCAGAGCCTACTGCTTCCCTGTCATCGGTATAGACTTGCTTGTCATGCAGCCTATACCTTGTGGTCATGGCTACTGTAGCCTATTTTAATGATATGCCGTCCCTTGTTGGCTTGTGTCATGTTCTTTCCTTTTGATTTTGGTTTTATATTGTGTAGTGTTTCTTTTTTCTTTTTCAGACCTTTCTGCACACAGGTTGTAGACATTTTTGCTCATACGTGCAGCGCTTTTTTGTGTGCTATATGGATGTTTTATTCCAATGATTATTTGTTGTGACGAGTTTAACTCCTCATACCACCTTCAAAATGTTGCTATATGGTTCACTTGTGTTTTCGCCATGATGAGTGATTACTTTCACCTGTGCTCATTACCACACCTGTGGCTATTTATACGGGTTCCTTTCTCTGTATTGCTTTTGCACTGATGAAGGCCAGATAGGCCGAAATATGTTGGCAGCCGTCTTTTAATAAAGGTTTTTTTTTAATCATTTTAATCCACCTCGTCTCGAGTGCCTGGATCTCTTGCTTCTATTTTTCCACATTTGAAGTTTTTTGTTGTAGAAAATTATAATAAAAAGGAAACAAATTAAATCAGATTGCAGGACCTCAAAAAGGCTGGGACACACACACACACACACACACACACACACACACGTGTGAGAGCCTACGGATACGCGTGCACGTGTGTGTTTCTTTGTGCACTTCTGCCGTGGCCCGTGCACATTGCAAGCACATGGCAACAGAAGCTAAAAATAACCCAGCAGCACCGCTTCACGGCAGATCAAGCTCTCCCTCCCGCGAACGGCGTCCCTCATGCCACCCACCCCCACCAGCCAGCCTCTTGCAAACTAGTCCCATTCTGTCACTGCCGACGACTCCTCTGAATCTCAGCTGCAACTCATTTCAACTGTGTTGCTCTGCTCTGATGCTCTTAAACGATGCTGCTGAGGCGTGAGCTTACCTGTCAAGTTTTGGATTTAAAAATACGGGAAATTTTCCACCGTTGTCCCACCAGCCCAACCAAGGTCCAGCATCTTACATTTTAAGACAGATTTAAGAGAAATCCAAAATAATTACCTGTACCTGTCAACCACTTACAAACTACAATTATGTGCTCATAGCCTGATAGGACAACCTTTGTTGACACTGAAATGCTGTGTACTTCCTATGTATGTAGTTCCTATAATAGAACCCAAATGAAAACACAAAGGGGAATTAAAGCATATTTATTTATTTTTAGTATTTTCAGTTTATATACACATTGGTTGTCTTCAAGTGAAACATTTACATTTTCTTTTAATTTGTCATTTTCACTCATGTGGCTCTCTGGCATTGACTGATTGATGACACAGATTCATGTTTCTGAGCCCCATCCTGCTCCTCTTTAGGAAAGTAAATTCGGTTTCCCATTTTTAGAGATATTTACACGAAGTCTTCGATTTTTGTGCAGAAATATCTTCTCTCTCGTTACACTTTAAACTGACGGACGTGATATCCTTCAATGACTTTGGTTCGATCTTGAAGGACGTAGAGCGTGAAAGCATTGGACAGTGTCTCTGTACCTGATGGTAGTTATGTCTTTCTCAACATCTGCACTTTATATGATTGATGTGGTTACCTACTGTTAACTGGCTGTGACCTCCTATGCATCTGCACTTTATAAGACGTGGTTTTATCATTTTATTGCTACTTTGTTCCTCTGTTATTGTTTTGTATTCTGTCTTTTAACCTTGTGATTTTATTTGTTTTGACGTGCGCTGCTGCCTTCCTGGCAAGGTCACCCTTGTGAAAGAGATCCTTGATCTCAATGGGCTACTACCTGGTTAAAGGAGCTTGAGGCTCCTTTTAAGAAATGAGACTCTCTAGCGCCACCCTTCACCACGACGGCCGTTGGGGGTACTGCAACCAACAGCGAAGCCGGCACGGGAGAACGGGGAGAACGTGCATGCAGCGTCATGTGACGTCACATCCGCAGGACAGCGCGGGAAATTCGGGACCGCAGCACATTTTGCAGCACACAGCCTGTTCAAGGCAAAGGAGAGATACACTAGAGGGCTCATTCTTTTGGGTTTGGAACGCTTCATCTGACATTATTACTAGAAAACTTAAAATGTATACAGATTTTTTTTCATAAATCTTGCCACAATCCGGCCTCAAGCTCCTTTAAATAAAGGTTAAATAAAAAAATTAAAATAATTAAAATCCATTAATCTCTGATTTTTTGTTCCAAGTTTGTTCCCGTTGTCGCCACTAACCTTGTGAGAACTTCTACCTAGGGCACAGCAGGGGGCAGTTCTCACGAGGCTGGTGACAATTCAGATTGCAGTTTAAAAATTATTTTATTATAAAATGAGAAATTTACGGGAAAATAGTAATACGGGAGAACGGCAGGAAAGAGGGGTGAAACATGGTAGTGTAGTGGCTTTATCATTCATAGTGACGTGTACATAATTCACCTGCATAGATATGTTAGTCACAGCATTACCATACAGGGTTTATTTAGGTTATCAAGCACTTTATGTTGCTCGTAGTGTCTTGGTCTATGTCTTTAATGTGTTACGATCCCTTTAAGTACTGTGACGTTTTTGTACACAGTTTGTTCTGTGATGTAGAGCGCCATCTTCTTTTTGTTCAGTTTACTGGTGGATTTAATAAAATGACACACGCTTCTGTGTCTGCACCGTGAGAAGTTGTCTACTCGTCTATCTGCTATCTATATGCTGGAGGGGCGCCATTTCTCAGTTTTACATGACCTCACTTTTGTTTTTGTGTACCTCGATGATATCCTCATAGCACGTTCATCTCTTTCTGAGCACCTGTCACACCTTCCCATTCTTTTCGAGCGGCTTAGTCAGCATGGCCTTATCATTAATCCACGAAATGCCATTGGCCGGGTTTCCCAGATCCAACCTCTCTTAAGGATTTAAGAGAGGTTCAAAGAAGGTTTGAACTAAGAGAGAACCCTAAGATACGGGTGTTTCCCAGATGACTTCTTAACACCGTTCTTTAGTTTCGCTCTTTCAGACGCTCTTTGGAGCAGCTGTCCGGTTCTGAAACCAAATGAATCGATGCCAGGCAAATCGATCACCGATCACTATCAGCGCATTTTCACACGCAGCACTGCTGCCTAACGCACTAATTCACTGCTGCCTGTGCGTTATAATAAAAAATTAAGATGATAAATATATACTTCAATGACCCTTTTTCATCCAAACGGTGCGTTACTCCGTTATTTCTGGCTACAGTGAGGCTTTTTTTCCCCACACGCAGAAACCGGGAGGAAACGGGGTGGGCGTGTGTGTGCGTTCAAAAACATGAGCCAAGAGAAGGCGAGTTTCGCAAATCGCAACGTGGAATTACAGCAATCCCTGGTTTTTCGCAGGGGTTATGTTCCAAAAAGAACCCGTGATAAGTGAAATTCTTTTTACAATTATAGAGGGCTTCAGATTGCAGAGATCATCCCCGCCTCGCACGTATTCCTCCTCTTCTGAATGATGCGGCATCCCGACTCGCGCTGTATACAGCGCGAGTCGGCAGGTGGGTTTTTTCAAGAGAAGAAAATAGTTATGGGTCGTTGTCTTCGCTCTTTTTTCTTCTGGGCAAAAATATTCTTTAATATAAACCAACACCATTGATTATATTTGAGACTGTATGAACGATTCATCAAAGGATCTCGTTCTTCAGCTGCTGCTTCCCTGTCATCACATAGGTGCGCTCGGGCTCGGGCACGGCGCAGGTGTCACGGCTGCAGACAGCCCGGTCCGACAGCACGTCCAGGGGATTGAAGTGCTGACGCACGAATGCGTTCATAAAAACAGTTCTGCTTCGCGCACGGCGATGCGGTTGATTTGCAGCGAGAACATGCTGTATAGCAGCCAAATTATCAAATAAATGATATTCATGATGATCGTTTTATTTGTGCGTAAAGCATAAAGCATATACAGGAACACACTTGTTATTCCTTCTTTTTCTTTTTTTCCCCCCTTTGCTGTCACCAATAAATGCAAAACAATATAAATCTAAAGTATAAAATAGATCAAAATTTGTGCGGGGTGCATTGTTTTAATATCTCATTGCTTGGTGTGATATTGATTTGCCTGACGCGGCTGGATCTGTGAGTCTTTGTTCACTAAGATGGTTGTAAAGACTGGGTCAGCAGCATCTTTCATTTCCTTCTTAATGAAAGAGATACTTAAGCTAAGAGCGACTCTGGGAAACGCGATTTTCTTTCACAGGCTCCTTAAGAAGGTTTGAAAGAAGTCTTTCGCTGTTAAGAACTACTTAACTGATCTGGGAAACCCGGCCATTGACTTTCTGGGGCACACGGTCACTGAGGATGGGGTGGCCCCTTTGCCATCCAAGGTGGAGGAAGTTACCGGTTTTCCACGCCCGCACACTGTTAAAGCACTGCAGGAGTTCCTCGGTATGGTTAACTTTTACCACCGTTTCATACCTGGGGCGGCCCACACCATGCAACCACTGTATGAGGCCCTGAAAGGCGGCAAGCCCAAACGTGATGTGGACTGGAACCCGGAAAGAGACAAAGCCTTTGCTGATGCAAAAGCGGCCCTGACTAGAGCCACCATGCTGGCACATCCCTACTCCTCAGCTCCCATTGCACTGACCACTCAGACTTTGCTGTGGGGGTGGTTTATGAGCAGTGGATGGGTACTGCCTGGCAGCCTCTCGCTTTTTTCAGCAGGCAGTTACGCAGCAGCGAGCAGAAGTATAGCACCTTTGACCTTGAGCTACTTGGTGTTTACCTGGCTATCCGACATTTTCGTTCCACACTGGTGACCCCGACAGTTTTTTTTTTACTGGACGTATTCCAGATTGGTCTATCATCATCAGTGTCGGCGCCATGGGGGGGCACCAGGGGGCAGTGCCCGCTTACTTCAGTCACTGTGCCCCCTCACTTTTCTTCTTTGGCGGTAAACAAATTTCCCGAAAGCGCTCTTCCATTACACTATCCTCCTCTCCATCCAACACAGACTAAGCCATCCTGGTGGCAGTCTGTCCAGTGAGCCCCTTCAACAGAGCCTGACTTCTAGACTCTGCCATCTCGCTCTGTACACCGGTCGCTTCGCTCTGCGCAAAAACCTGCGCCCCACTTTGCGCCTCGCCCAGCGCCTCACCCGGCACCCCGCCCGGCGCAGCAGAGCCGGCTGTCAGCTCTCTGACAGCCGGCTGTGCTCCCTGCCGTTCCCCCGCTCTGTCGGGGCATGAACGAATCAACTTGATATATATATTAAAAACATGTATGTGACCTCGTTGTGTGTTACGAGTGAAGCCTTTTTCACATAGAACACGGCAACAGCACCGGGGTGGCGCAGAGTCGTCGCAGAGCAGGGCGCGCCTGCGCGCATGGGTCTCCAACTCAGGTCCTGGAGAGCACCTATCCAGCATGTTTTAGATCTTTCCCTGCTTCAGCACACCATGATACAAGGAGCTGTGTCAACAAAAGAACTGTCCAGGCCTTGATGACAAGTTAATGACGACCATTGATTAGAATCAGGTGTGTTCATGCAGGGAGACACCTAAAACATGCTGGATAGGTGCTGCAGGACCAGGGTTGGAGACCTCTGTACATATTTGTTGCAGGTTGCTTGGCGACCGAAAAAAAGTTTCATAACCATATATTGATGAATGATTCAATTGATCCTGATATGAGGCATGGAAATGGTATATTTTATTTTAAATGAACATTTTATTGTTAAAAGAGCAAAAGAATATCACATTTCTACCACTTTTAAACACACCAGGTATGTCCACATTCTAGGAGATTTCTCTCCACTTTTGTTCCTTTTTATTGATGTCCCGATAGGCCTGCAGTCTCGCATCCCACAGCTCCTCACACAGACTCACAGAGACGCCCATCCCGGTGTTGTGCCGGATTCAGCACCCCTGCCGTGAAAAGCACCCCCTCGTCGTACACACTGTTTAGCGTCCAGTTTTGTGTTAATGATTCATGTTTAAATGCGCTCATGGATTTCACAATAGTCATACTTTCCCACAATCACAGTCACAGATAACAAAAATCGGGTAAATGGTTATTGATGTTATTCATTAATAGCCTGCTTACTGTGTTGTCTTCCATAATATGTGTAAATATATATATAATATAAACTCCTAAGTATGTGTTTGTGTGAGTGTGTATATATAAATATATTGAAGTGTCAGTGTGTTGTTTTTTTTTCTTGGTCTACTTATCATTGAATATAAACTCCTAAGTATGTGTTCATGTGAGTGTGTGGAATGAGAATATAATTTTTGTCATTGTGTGTACGTCGACTAGGGGGTGCTTTTCACGGCAGGGGTGCTGAATCCGGCACAACACCTGTGGCGTGCGTGGCGCAAACCTCGTTCTAGGTGAAAGCCGCTTTGCGCCTTGCGTGCGTCCACTTGCGCCCTTTGCCGCCGCGCAAACTCAGCCGTGATGCGTGCCGCCGACCTCGGGTGCAGACCCTGCGCCCTTGCGCGGAGCCGCAGCACATACACAATGAATGGCAAAGCCGGCTGCGGCTGCCGCTGTGCGCACTCTATGTATAAAAGGCTTAAAACGTTTTCAGTCAAAGTAAAATGTGCGCTTCCTTCCATTATTTCCACCTAAGTGATTTGATTTCTCCACATGTTTTGGACAGATTATTAATAGGAAAGTAGTGAGAATGCACTTTTTTCCTTAAAATGCTGTCCTACACGACTGATTTGGTGCCCGCCCTAATAAGCCTTGTGCCCCCTCTGAATATTTGCTCTGGCGCTGACCCTGATCATCAGGACCGCACACGCTGTTTGCCTGAAGCTCCCGGAATTTTGGGAATCGTCAGCTTCGGCGTGGTTTGCACAGGCGGAAGCGCAATTCGCACTACGTGAGATCACCGCTGACGAGACCAAATACTATTACGTTGTTTCTGCCCTCGGGAGTGCGACAGCATCGAGAGTTGTGAGCCTTCTTACAAACCCTCCCGCCGGCGGTTTTGGCCAACACTACCATCAAGGACTGCAGAAAGCTGGTGGCCGACAAGTTTTTTCTGGCGACTCAGCAGCACTGTGCAGCCGCGCTGCTCCCTGACGGCGCCGCTTCTGAGACGCCGTTGGACCATACGTTTACCGCGGCAGAGGCTGCGCCGCACCAGCAGCAATCTTCGGCTTTGTGTTTTTACCATGCCAAATTTGGCCCCAAGGCTAGATGTTGTCGTTCTCCGTACAGTTTTGGTAAAGCGGGAAATGCCAGGGCCGGCGCTCAGTAGTGGCCGTGAGCGTCGGCCGTGCCGGCAGGCTGCTTTTCATACGCTATTCCATCTCAGGACGACGTTTTCTCTGCGACACTGTTGCGCAGCGCAGCCTATTGCCCGCTTTGCAGCTGGATGTGGTGGCTGACACCCACGGCCCCCCCATGGAAGCCGCCAATGGCAGTCCTATTTGCACATATGGCACGAGGCACGTTGAACTGTGTTTTGGAAGTCAGCAATTTAGCTGGGATTTTGTTACTGCCAAGGTTGCTTTTCCCCTCTTAGGGTCAGATTTTTTGTGTGCATATGGCCTACTCGGATGTAAAAAACCACCGCTTGATTGACGCTGTCACTTTTTGTTCTTATGCATGCACACCAAGTGCCTCTACTGCCATACACCTCTCCAGTCTGCTCCCTGTCACGGATAGTTTCCAGCAGCTGTTCCCCGAGTTCCCGGCCCTCACGCGGCCCACTTTCTCCTCTGCTACTGCCAAGCATGGTGTGGAGTACCACATCAGCACCACTGGTCCGCCTGTGTACGCCCGCGCGGCGCCTCGACCCGGCCAAACTTGCTGTGGCCAAGGCAGAGCTCGAGACCATGGAAAGCCTGGGGATCGTTCGACGTTCTAACAGCCCTTGGGCCTCTCCCCTGCACATCATCCCCAAACTGAGCGGCGGCTGGCGGCCTTGCGGAGACTATCGACGGCTCAACGATGCGACAACGCCTGACCGCTACCCAGTTCCACATGTCCAGGATTTTTCAGCACACCTTGCCGGTAAGGTCATTTTTTCAAAAGTGGACCTTATCAGGGGATACCATCAGGTGCCGGTACACCCTCTTGACATCCCTAAAACAGCAGTGATCACACCATTTGGTTTGTTTGAGTTCCTGCGCACGCGTTTTGGGCTCAAAAATGCAGCTCAGACTTTCCAACGGTTAATGGACACAGTTTTTTCTGTGATGGAGATGGTTTTGATTGTTTTGTTCTGTGTTTGTTCTGTTATCTTCCACAGTAGTTTTCCGGCCTAAATGGGAGACTTGACAGGTATGGACGTGAGAGTGTCAGGAAATAAAAGGTGTAAATAAAGTAAAAACTACAGTAAACGACCAGGGCGAAGAAATCTGAACATCTTCGACTTCCAGAGTCAATGGGTGAAAACAGACCGGGGACGATGGACAGAGGAGACGGGGGACGGTTTAGGTTCATTACTGTTGTCTAGCGCTGCAACTAACAACTACTTTTATAGTCCATCAATCGATCAATTACTGAAACATCAACATCATGAATTATGAATTGTGCAATAACATTTTAATTTTTTTTCATTTGCCAACTAAGAAGAAAACAATAAAAATGATTTCAGTCAAAAATATGACTGATACAACTTTGCTGTTCATAAGAGTATCAAAGATAAGTCCGGTCAAGTTCAAACCCATTTATGACCCGAGTCCCGAATTTTTCTTTGGTTGTTGTTGGCGGTGCTAGCCGTGTAAGCGTTTCTAATGGTTTCACTCTGATGAAGAAGACAGGGAACATCTACTGAGGTCCTGCTGCTGAAGGTGGATCTACAAACCACTGAGTCAGGGGGGTACTTACCCCTCGTTCACACTGAAAGAGTCACGGGCGTCCCGACGCCAGCATCTCGCCGCTTGGTGCATTCACACTGAAAGCGTCAGTGCCTGCAGCGGGGCGGCGGTGGGCGTGGTTTCAAGCTGCGCTGCAGAACTGAAGGGAACAGTGGGAACAGCCTACACATATAACTACACATCTTAATTTTCATATTTCACCATAGATCTCACTTTGGGAAGCCTTCTTTATATTTTAGCGTTATTTCTGCGTAGATAAGAGTGAGTTTGATGCTCCTTTAACAAGTTTGGTCCGCGGATCAACATCAACCCAGCGAGCACTTGCGCCCGGTGGCTGATTTATGGTTCCGCGTCACACCAACGCAGAACCTACGGCGTAGGATACGCGGCGACGCACACCGCACCGCGTCCCTACGCCGTCAGCTACGCCGTCGATTTAACGCAGAACCATAATTCAGGCGAAGCTGCAGTCTGTCTGCGCTGATACTGACACACCGGGTCGGAGCGGATTTAGTCATGATGATTAACCTGTGTTTTGTGATTAATAAGCACGGGTTTTAATTATTTTTCGTTGGATCAATGTAGCAAATAAAATCGTTGGGACCATCCAGCTCCTCACCCATCAGATAGGCTATGTGTTTCACGTGATCAGTTCAGGTAAAACGGCAGTCAAACCAGCAATATGTCATTTTGCTGGATGAAATATATTAATTCCTGATAAAATAAGTTTGTTAGTGCACAGCTCTGCTCCTGTACGCATGTGAATGAGTGTACGTTTGTGTCTACATGAAAGTACAATCTGCATTGAGAGTTCTCGCTTCGGGAATCCCGGTGTATGATTGGACGACGCCTCGGCGTCGCCGCTGCTCATTTGCATAAAGTTCAGATTTTTCAACTTTCAAATTGACGCGCCGCGCCCGCCGCCAGACGCTCCTGCCGCTCCCGCCGGTCCCGCCGCCCCCGCCGCCTCTCGACGCCCGTTTTTCATAGACAATGAATGGCAGCCAGACGCCTATGACTCCCGTGACGCTTTCAGTGTGAACGCAGGGTTAGTACTGCCCAAATGTTTTTGTCCTTCATTTTTATTGAACAAATACCATCTGAGACCCCCCCCAATAAGTGTGTCCTGAGAATGATTAAGTGCAGATTATTTTCTATGTTTCATCTATTTATATACTGATTTGACTCAAGTGTTTGACAAACTTTATGCTGAAGAGGTTAATCACGTCAAGACAACTAACAAGAGGCAATCTTCAGAGAATTAACGAAGAAAAAGTAGACAAAGTCTACCAAGAACACATTATACAAAATGTATGCAAGCCGAATCCGAGATTTGTAACTCTTGTTTGTTATGCACCCTTTCATATAACATTATTTACTAAATTACTTTGATTAAAGTTAAAATATCGTAGTTCTCAGGTAGGTTCTGTATGTGCAATGAACATACTTTATCCACTACTAAATGCGTTTTTATTACATTTATTTATTCATTAAATACTTGCTTCGTGTCAACGTGTTTAACTTTTACTCATCTATGTTTCAAAATTCCAACACAACGTGTAGATAAAGGTTTTAAACTGCAAAGTTTACCTCGGGGATGAGAGCAGGTGTTTCAAACACCTGGAACAGGGGACTGCCAGGGGGCGTTGCTGCTGCTGGGATTGGTAATGATCGGTTTCCCATTTACCTCGGACATTTTGATATTAATAGTTGGTTTAGGTTGACCGAAAAATAAACACAGAGAAGCCTTGATGGCAATGGGCGGAGCTGAGAAGCCTGGGAAGCTGGTAGGGCTAACTTAACTTAAACTCACCTAAGATGCTAATTAAAATGAGTTGATATTAAATCTTATCAAACATCTCTATTCCATGTGTCCCTAATGAAACATCTTAAAAGATTCCTGCCTAGGCTGAAAAGAGTGGGTGGAGCTCTGCTGTTACCATGCTGTCGCCCGCTACCTGCTAGCACTAACTGAGGCTATTGGGTTAGCAACTGCTATGGCAGGTCTCAAGCACCAAGAATCTCACTTACGGATCCAGCTAGGGTCCGGATCCAAAAACTAGTCAATTGTCATTAACCTCCGTGTTTAAATAAACATATTTACAGTCTGTAGGATATATGTAGTATTATTATATACATAAATGTGTACATTTCTGTATATTCAAATATTTCGTTTTGTTTATAATTGAACCCTGCACAACGACTCTTTACAGAGTGATGTCAAAATATGGATCAAGTCTTTTTTTTATTATAGGTGTTTGTGGCACTGGTTCCTTTACAGGGAAAGTAAGTAGACGGGTAGAGAGAGGGGGAGACATTGCAGTGCAGAGTGACAGGCTGGGACTTGAACCTGCGCTGCCCGCACAAGGACTATAGCCTCTACAAATGGCGCCCGCTCAACCCACTGAGGTATCCAGGCCCCCTGGATCAAGTCTTCACGACGTCTTGGATAAAAGCTTTTTAACATTTGTTCAACCTCATTCTTGTTCTTCCGCATCTGTTTGGGATCATTTTACTCTCAGATTTACATCCTCAGAGACACGAAGACGGACTCTGTCAGCTGCTCCCCGACACTATGACCCCTCAGTCGGCCCGCTGATCCTGGTCAATATCAACCAACCTTTAAAAAAATCTGGCTAAAAGGGTGGAGTCAACCACTGAGGTCATACTCTCTGGAGGAACTTTAATCTCACGGCTAGTTTAAGCTCAATCGCGCTTGGAGAACATCCCCACAGCTCCTGGGACGGCTGAATACCTGTGTGCCTGGAGGTGTTCAGCAGGACGCCGTCGTGCGTGGCACATGTGAGCAGCACAATCGGACCGTTGTACGACTCCGCCCCCCCTTCATGGAACAGCTGACTCCTGGACCAGGAATGTCAAGTCTGCGGAGGCCTCCCACATTAAAATAGCCGGCGTGCCCCGTCAGCACACACTCCCCGTGTACGCATGGCTGCTTAACAGCTGCTAAAATCTGCCCAGAGAAGAAGAAGCACACAGGCATTGACAACAGGCGAGCCGGCCACTGCCGCAGGAGGAGGACGAGGAGGAGGAGGGGTCAAGTTACACGACCCCCTCCCTCAGCGCCTCACTTCCTCTCACAGCAAAATACTAAACTTCTTCACCTCCATAAAAGCTGATGTTGTTTCAGTTTGCTGGTCTGGACCATTCCAATCTGTGTTAACACAATGCTAAGAGGGAAAAACGTCAGCAATGATCTTAAGAGAACGGTTGATAAAAAACATTTCCAGACTATTACCCCTTTTCAACCAAACCGGTTCCAGGGCTGGTTCTGGGCCAGTGCTGAGTTTGGAACCGGGCTTTCTGATCCCACTGACAAAGAACTGGCTCCAGGCCAGAAAAACCAGTTCCAAGGTAGCACCAACTCTTTGCTGGGCTAAAGGAAAGAACCGCTTACGTTAGCAGAGGGGGCGGAGTTATTAAGACCAACAGCAATAGCAGGACTATGAGATTTTCAAATATGCGATTAATTAATATGGATGCAGGAAAGCAGCAGTGGTCTGTGGATAGGGTTGCCACCCGTCCCGTAAAATACGGAATTGTCCTTTATTTGAGAAAAAAATGTTGCGTCCCGTATTGAACTAATACGGGACACGATTTGTACCGTATTTTCATTAACTTTTACACCATATTCTAGTTGAATTATTGAAATAAGTTAACTTTTACACCATATTCTAGTTGGATTATTGAAATAAATTAACCTTTACACCATATTCTAGTTGAATTATTGAAATAAATTAACTTTTACACCATATTCTTCACCTGTAACTATATTATACATCTGGGCTGATGTTGACATACATAGCATAGGAGGCTATTTCAGTTGTTAGTATGGTTGTCTGTATCTACAGTCATGCAAGTTCAATGCTATTAAAGCACTTTAAATCAAAGCATTTTGTTTTTTCATATAAAATAAACAAATTTTTATTCAGTTTAGAAGTTTTGGGGCTTTTTTTTTGGCTCCTGCGCTGCTGAAATCAGGGCGTCCCTTATTTCTATTTCTGAAAGGTGGCAACCCTATCTGTGGATGAGACAACCTTTCTTTTAGCGATATGGTCCACAGAGGGTGCTACGTGGACCAAGTCCGTAATAGACCAAATACTTTGTGGTTGCTTCAAGTGTCAAGCTAATGCAAATGCAGCGACTGAACGTGTAAATCCTTAAAAAATATGAATAAATTAAATCAGAGTCGGCTTTGTTTTAAGAAATGAACTTCTTTTATTTTCAGTCTTGGAATTCCTTTAGACAATACATGTTTTTATAAGTATTTGAAAATATCTTTTAGCTGGTTTGTCTGATAATATCTTTCCTCTAAGTAGAATTTATTTTCAATATAGTTCTCTTCTGGGAAAAAAAGAAAAAGAAGGAACAGAAAGAAAACAGAAGAAACCATCCATCGATGCGTTTTTCCGCCCCGGATCTTGACGTGTCGGAAGAACGCTTTGTCCATCTCTGGGCGCCACAGAGAGGCTGATAGGAAAACTCCTGGCTGTACCTGCGGAGGCGCTGTCCGGCCGACCCGCCAGGTCTTTGGACCCTTGAATGTGGGATTAAACGAGCGTCGTACTAAAGTGCGCGGTGAGTCGTGGGTGGGCTCCCCCACTCACATGTTTTCCAACACCAGGGATGCTCTGGTGGAAAACCAGCGACTGAATGATGCTCTGCTGATCGTATGTATAACATAAAACCCAACGGATCCGCCTCTGGTACCAACTGCTGGAGTCCGTGCTTCAGTATAGTCCTTGTTGTCTGGGCTCACAGATAACCCTCTCAGTGACTTCCTCCTCTGTCATTTTGGGTGATCGTTTGAATCGCAGTCCTTCTACTTTTTCCTCTCTCAGATTGATATTCCTGGTTTACTTGCAAAAAAAATACATTTTTGAATCCCACAAACTGCTCACGGAGGAGAGACCTGGACCAGAACCGGATGGATGATCACCGTTAACGTGTCTTCACTCATTAAACACAAACAGGAAACCAATCATTGTCTTCATTTCTAGTTATAGGTTATCTCTTTCTTTTTTTATTCCTTAAAGGAGACATATTACGCCTGTGCCCTTAATAAAAAATCTGACTTGCTTTGGTGAAAAATACCAAAAAGACAAGGGTACAACAGCTGCTGTTCAACACATCTTTACTGCTCTCTTCACAGCAGCAAACGCCCCCCTAAGAGTCATCATCTTTTTTCTTTTTTTGTAAATCGGTGCGTTGCATCTTTGTGGCAACCACTTCATAGGTACAAGAAGCACAGCAAGATGTGAAGCTGGGCAGAGATAAAGATGGAATGCAGCTAATTTTACTGTGTTCTCTGATGTCACAGAACCCTGTAAATCTGATTGGCTCACCTAAAACTTGAGTTTTTTTTATTTTGTAGCCGAATCAGACACCCAAATAAACGCTTTAAACACAGAAGTCCTTCATTTGTCAATTTGTCTATTATATATTTACTGTAGAGTGAGCGAAAATAATAATCAAATTCCATGTCTTGTCTGACCTGACCTGGCCAAATAAACATGACTCTGATTCTGATTGCATGATCTCTTTACCTCAGCAGAGGCAGTGATCTTGTGGGCAGAGCTTCAGGTTGAGCTGGGACTGTGATGTCACAGGCCCCGGCAGATCTGACTGGCTTTAAAGCACAAAATATGTTATTTTTTTTCATAACATGTCCCCTTTAAGTACAGCACATCTCACTTTTTTTTTTCCAACCATCGAGAGGCATCTCATTTACAATTTTTTTGCACTTTCAGAGATTCACACAACCACTCCAAACCCTCAACCCTACAAACTTTTAGAATAATACACCGATAATCCCCTGCACATTTATGCCACAATACTTTAGTATGCTATAACAGCACGATTTGTCATGCACTTTATCTGTCATTTCTGCTTTTTTATTTCTCTTTAACGCAAACACTCCTACGCTGCAGATGTGTCACGCAGCTGGACCGCCAGCTTTGCTTTGTAGTCCATGGGCCAGACCAGATATCGGTACCACTCAAGGTGACCAAACTTGCTTATAATTTTTGAAAATATCCATGTCTGTAGATCATATTTTGGTATGATAACCCTTCCTGAGTGGCAGCTGGATCATAGTTATCAGCTCATGAAGTTCAGAAAATTACATTTTAGATGCTGGTGCATATCCTGGTTTAGACTCATGTATAGGATATCTGTCAATGTTTCACAATATTGTCTTTGGTATCATTTTAAGCATTCATTCAAGCTAAGATGTGAATCTTTCTGACCAACAGAGAGGTCACTGCAGCTCTTTAAACTATAAACAACACACATTTTTACACAATTTTCGCCTAAATTATATAGTATTTTTTATCCCTGTGTCATCTAGGAACAACAGAGACACAAAATACAAAAACTGGAATACTCATAGGACCATAGGGATTCAGGAAATGTATCACATCTTAGCTTGAATGAATGCTTTAAAGGTCCCCTTTAAAATGATACCAAAGACAATTGAGAAGTATCCTGAGTCTAAACCAGGATATGCAGCAGCATCTAGTGTAATTTTCTGAAGGGGCTGGTAACTTCATGAGCTGATAACTATGATCCAGCTGCCACTCAGGAAGGGTTATCATACCAGAATATCATCTACAGACTAGGAATGGGCGATATTTTACCGTTCACGATATACCGTCAAAAAATTCCCCAAGGTAAAAATTTGTCATCTCGCGGTAAAAACGATAAATTCCTGTTGATGATGTTTTTGTGTAACAAACATGGCGGAAGGAGCTCGTTGTTAAACGAGGCTCCAGCTCCGGAACTGGTTTGGATTTAAAAAGAAAGACGAGGAGCAAACATGATCTATTATGTGCAGAGTCTGCAAAAACAGAAGGAAATGGTTGTTACATTCTGATATAACGTTTGACTATTATGAAAAAAAATTGCAATAGTATCTAATTTGTGGCATGTTCCATCCACAGGTTAATTTGCACATTTTATTTATATTAGAAGAGGTCATCACTGATTGGATTTTATTTTCAGTGAACTTTTATTTATTTGTCCTTTCTCTTTATTTATCAGGTTGTATTTTTTTCTACTTTGTGATTTTATAAGTTAAGAAAACTTGAAGGACAATGGTACTTTTTCTGTTTGCATTGTTATCCCACTGTTTAAGCCATGCAGTTTGAATAAATGTTGAATCTGTTCTTACATTTCAAACTTGTTTCATTTGAGTCATTACAGGTTTTGCAGTACAGGTGTACTAATTTAATTGGTTTTTATTAATTCAATTTAATTGGTGTAGTTTAGTAGCATTTACTATTCTTTTAGAGCGGTGTTTTGGGGGCTCCAAAGACTGAATGTGGTGATTAGGGCTGTTCGATTTTTTTCTCTCAAAATCCGATTTTCGATTACGATTACGATTATTTTGTGAATTGACAAAAGGCAAAGAAATGGTTTCAAATATGCTGTTTTTTTTATTGAACATTTGCCCCAAAATGAATGAATAAAGTGCAAAACTCTGTAAAATAAGTTGAAAAAAAGTTTTAAAAAATATAATAAAATATAAAGTTTTATCTCTGAAAAAAAAAAAATCAGCAAATCAGCACTTGCAAACATACAGTAAGTTATATTTCCAATAAAAAAAAAAAAAAAAAAAAAGTGAAAAATCGATTTTACGAGTTTCACGTTTTAACATCGTTCTAATTACATAATCGCGATTACGATTTAAAATCGATTAATCGAACAGCCCTAGTGGTGATAGATTCATAGTTAAAAAGGTGGAGTTGAATTGGTATTTGTTTTTTTAAATCGTCATTTTTATCGTTATCGGGATAAATGACAGAAATTATCGTGATACATTTTTTAGTCCATACCGCCCATCCCTACTACAGACATGGATATTTTCAAAAATGATAAGCAAGTTTGGTCACCTTGAGTGGTGCTGACAAGTGAAATTTTGGGCTCTGGCCCGTGGACTATTGTGAGGGTTCGAGGGTTTGGGTCAGTCGTCGTCCACGTCGTCCCCCTCGGACTCGTCCCTCCGCTCGTACATCTTGTCCCTCTGCCTCTCCTGGATCTCCTTCATCTCCTCCGCGTATCTGCAAAACGCTCCCCCGAACTTCCCCCAGGCTTTGAAGGGGATGGTGATGGAGTTCCTGTAGCTGGGCTTCACCTCGCTCACCCGCAGGAACACGCCGTACTTGTTGGAGCCCACGTCGAAGAAGAAGCGCTTGGAGTCCACCATGATGGAGGTGCCCTCGGGCAGCTCCCCGCCGTGCAGCCCCGCGGCCCCCAACGGGCCCCCGGCCAGCTCGTCGTCGTCCCCGCCGTAGTCGTCTATGAGCTTGGCCAGGGCGTCCCGGAACTCGATCAGCCCCTGCGCCGGCAGGGCGATGGTCTGGCCGGCCAGCATTCCCCCGCCCACCGCCGGGCCCCCGAGCCCGAAGCCGGGGCCGCGGTTAACGGTCTGGCGGATCCGCAGGAACCGCCCCCGCTGGTTCTCCTTCAGGTCCAGGTAGTACTTGCGGTTCTCCCGCACCAGGAACTCGCTCTTCAGCGCCCTGCGGGGGCCGCCGTCCTCCCCGGCGCTGGCCTGGGCGACCTGCTCCGGGGAGGACGGCCCCAGCTGGGCGTAGTGCTCGATGAAGTCGCCCAGGTAGTCGCGGAACTCCGCGGCCACGGACAGGGACAGCGTGAGGCGGCTCTTGGAGCCTCCGGCCCCGACCTCGGCGATCTTGATGAAGCGGCCCTTGCTGTTCTGCTTCACGTCCAGGTAGAAGCGCTTGTTCTGGATGTCCAGCCGCTTGGACGCCAGCTCCTGGGTCTCCTGGTCCCGCCGGAGGTGCTGGAAGCCCCCGCCGCCTCCCCCGCTGCTTCCACCGGGCTCGCTCCCGCTGTCGCCATCCGCCATCTTCAGCTCCACCATTCGCCTTCTGCAACCCCCCTCCACCTCCACCCACCTCCCCGGTTTTAAAGCCTGGATTATGGTTCCGCGTTCAATCTACGGCGTGGGTTACGCGGCGACGCGTACCTTACGGCGTAGGCTCTACGTTTGTGTAACGCGGAACCATAAATCAGCCTTCACGCGTGCTCCCTGCCAGAGGGCCCGCCCTCCTCTCCCACGGACAGCGGGTGCCCTTCGGGCGGCGTCGTGATTGGCTCCCGCCCCTGTCACTCACACGAGTCGACGGCTGCGGTTCTTTTTCCCCCGTCACGCCCACCGATGACATCTCTCTCTCTTTACTTTTTACTTTTACTTTTTTTATTTGCACCATAAAAGAGAAAAACAAAAACAACAATTACAGACAAAAGTAATATGTGCGGGAGAGGTTAAAAAACCCTGTACGGGCTTATAAAAAGCGCCTCCCCAAGGAAATAAAAGAATTGACAAATAAATCAAAAACAACAACAACAATAATACTGGTATTCACAAAATAAACAAGGAGCAGGGAACGCAAAAAACAAAAACATGATAGTATGTAGGGTAATAATCCACATCTAACATACTGTAAAATAAACGTTTAAGAGTCTTGATTTAACAGAATATTTTTAAGTCTTAACTTAAACATTTTGAATGAAGAGGATGTTTCAACAATGAACTGATAGGAATTCCAGATTAAGGGGCCTCTATAAGCAAAAGAAAACTGGGTGTGTGTAGTGCGACAAAAAGGGGGATGAAGTTTATTACTGTGTCTTGTGTTGTAAGTATGGACCTGAGAGTTGGCTGTAAAGAATTCATGAAAAGATTTGGAAAGCAAGTGGGAAAGATGGATACATTTATAAATAAATATGCATGATTGAAGTATGTTTATGTCGTATACTGACAATATGCGAAGTTTCCTAAACAGAGGGGCAGATGGAGAGAAATAATTAGAGAAGGTGGCTAATCTAACAAATTTCTTCTGAGTGATTAATAATTTCTGTAAATAAGAAGAATAAGTACTGGCCGAAACAATATTACAATAACTGAGATGTGGATACATTAAACTGTAATAAAGTATGTTTAAAGAATTCTGCGATATAAAAGCACAAATTTTTCTGATGATACCGATTGATTTCAATACTTTGTTGTTGACAAGATTAATATGTTCGGACCATGATAACCTTTCGTCAATTAAAACCCCTAAAAATTTGGTAGAGGAAACCTGGGTTATGTCGTTATCCCCAATAGAGATCTTTGCATTGGCTTTCTCCCGGACCTCTCTCTCTCCGTGCATTAGCTTAAAGCAGCATTATGTAACTTTTCCACCTTAATATCATATTTCCAGAGTCATTGTGATGGTACATCGACTTACAACAGGTTTAATGACACCTCTGTCATGGTCTGAGGGGTCTGTATCGCCTTCACTGGCACTATGTAACTTTGAGGTGCATGGTAGGAACCCTGCCACACTAAAAAACTACACATTTTTACGGCTTTGACTGCTTTACGGCATACGTCACTGCCACGCGTAACCTACGGCGTAGGCTCTGCGTTTGTGTAATGTGCTGGAAGCCCCCGCCGCCTCCCCCGCTGCTTCCACCGGGCTCGCTCCCGCTGTCGCCATCCGCCATCTTCAGCTCCACCATTCGCCTTCTGCAACCCCCTCCACCTCCACCCACCGCCCCGGTTTTAAAGCCTGGATTATGGTTCCGCGTTAAATCTACGGCGTAGGTTACGCGGCGACGCGTACCCTACGGCGTAGGCTCTGCGTTAGTGTAACGTGGTACCATAAATCAGCCTTAACGCGTGCTCCCTGCCACAGGGCCCGCCCTCCTCTCCCACGGACAGCGGGTGCCCTTCGGGCGGCGTCGTGATTGGCTCCCGTCCCTGTCAATCACACGAGTCGACACGGCTGCGGTTCTTTTTCCCCCGTCACGCCCACCGATGACATCTCTCTCTCTCTCTCTCTCTCTCTGTCTCTCTCTCTCTCTCTCTCTCTCTCTCTCTCTCTCTCTCTCTCTCTCTCTCTCTCTCTCTCTCTCTCTCTCTCTCTCTCTCTCTCTCTCTCTCTCTCTCTCTCCCTCCCTCTCTCTCTCTCTCTCTCTCTCTCTCTCTCTCTCTCCGTGCATTAGCTTAAAGCAGCACTATGTAACTTTTACACCTTAATATCATATTTCCAGAGTAGGACCCCGATATTTCAACAGACATTTAGAAATCATGTTCATTTCAAATACTTATGTCACTGACAACAGCACTCAAGCCAGGATATTCCAGTTTAAAAAGAGGAGTTGCAGCCCTCAACTGATGTTTATGTTGTCATTTTTTGTTTTGGCCTGAAGCTCCACCCTCCACCTATCTCCCAATCACCAAGTCAGTATTGTTTCTGAAGCTCCACCCTCCACCTATCTCCCAATCACCAAGTCAGTATTGTTTCTGAAGCTCCACCCTCCACCTATCTCCCAATCACCAAGTCAGTATTGTTTCTGAAGCTCCACCCTCCACCTATCTCCCAATCACCAAGTCAGTATTGTTTCTGAAGCTCCACCCTCCACCTATCTCCCAATCACCAAGTCAGTATTGTTTCTGAAGCTCCACCCTCCACCTATCTCCCAATCACCAAGTCAGTATTGTTTCTGAAGCTCCACCCTCCACCTATCTCCCAATCACCAAGTCAGTATTGTTTCTGAAGCTCCACCCTCCACCTATCTCCCAATCACCAAGTCAGTATTGTTTCGGCATCCGGGTTGCCAGCTCGGCTCTAATTATCGCAGCCATGGCAGCCTACGTTCCTGCTGCATTCTGCAGCCTACCTGGCAACCTCTGGTCGGGGGGAGGAGGGGGAGGGTACACGCTGCTCAACAATATTTTGAAAGTGACTGCAGTACCAGTTTTGGACATTTCTTACAGACGGCTCCTTTAATATCATATTTCCAGAGTCATTGTGATGGTACATCAACTTCCAACAGGTTTAATGACACCTCTGTCATGGTCTGAGGGGGTCTGTATGTCCTTAACTGGCACTATGTAACTTTGAGGAGCATGGTAGGAACCCTGCCACACTAAAAAACTACACATTTTTACGGCTTTGACTGCTTTACGGCATACGTCACTTCCCCCTCCTTCCCGATTCGTAGTCGAGACGAAAATGGGCGGGGCGTGGAGCGCATGGTCCGCGTACCCTACGGCGTAGGCTCTGCGTTTGTGTAACGTGCTGGAAGCCCCCGCCGCCTCCCCCGCTGCTTCCACCGGGCTCGCTCCCGCTGTCGCCATCCGCCATCTTCAGCTCCACCATTCGCCTTCTGCAACCCCCTCCACCTCCACCCACCTCCCCGGTTTTAAAGCCTGAATTATGGTTCCGCATTCAATTGACGCACGTACCCTACGGCGTAGGCTCTGCGTTAGTGTAACGCGGAACCATAAATCAGGCTTCACGCGTGCTCCCTGCCAGAGGGCCCGCCCTCCTCTCCCGCGGACAGCGGGTGCCCTTCGGGCGGCGGCGTGATTGGCTCCCGCCCCTGTCAATCACACGAGTCGACGCGGCTGCGGTTCTTTTTCCCCCCGTCACGCCCACCGATGACATCTCTCTCTCTCTCTCTCTCTCTCTCTCTCTCCGTGCATTAGCTTAAAGCAGCACTATGTAACTTTTCCACCTTAATATCATATTTCCAGAGTCATTGTGATGGTACATCACTTCCAACAGGTTTAATGACACCTCTGTCATGGTCTGAGGGGTCTGTATCGCCTTCACTGGCACTATGTAACTTTGAAGTGCATGGTAGGAACCCTGCCACACTAAAAAACTACACATTTTTACGGCTTTGACTGCTTTGCGGCATACGTCACTTCCCCCTCCTTCCCGATTCGTAGTCGAGACGAAAATGGGCGGGGCGTGGAGCGCATGGTCCGCGTAACCTACGGCGTAGGCTCTGCGTTTGTGTAACGTGCTGGAAGCCCCCGCCGCCTCCCCCGCTGCTTCCACCGGGCGCGCTCCTGCTGGGCTCGCTCCCGCTGTCGCCATCCGCCATCTTCAGCTCCACCATTTGCCTTCTGCAACCCCCCTCCACCTTCACCCACCTCCCCGGTTTTAAAGCCTGAATTATGGTTCCATGTTCAATCGACGCACGTACCGTATGGCGTAGGGTACGCGGCGACCCGCACCGCTGCGTAACCCTACGGCGTAGGCTCTGCGTTAGTGTAACGCGGAACCATAAATCAGCCTTCACGCGTGCTCCCTGCCACAGGGACCGCCCTCCTCTCCCACGGACAGCGGGTGCCCTTCGGGCGGCGTCGTGATTGGCTCCCGCCCCTGTCAATCACACGAGTCGACGCAGCTGCGGTTCTTTTCCCCCCGTCACGCCCACCGATGACATCTCTCTCTCTTTACTTTTTACTTTTACTTTTTTTATTTGCACCATAAAAGAGAAAAACAAAAACAACAATTACAGACACAAGTAATATGTGCGGGAGAGGTTAAAAAACCCTGTACGGGCTATTAAAAAGCACCTCCCCAAGGAAATAAAAGAATTGACAAATAAATCAACAACAACAACAATAATACTGGTATTCACAAAATAAACAAGGAGCAGGGAACGCAAAAAACAAAAACATGATAGTATGTAGGGTAATAATCCACATCTAACATACTGTAAAATAAACGTTTAAAGGAGCTTGAGGCTCCTTTTAAGAAATGAGACTCTCTAGCGCCACCCTTCACCACGACGGCCGTTGGGGGTACTGCAGCCAACAGTGAAGCCGGCACGGGAGAACGGGGAGAACACGCATGCAGCGTCATGTGACGTCACATCCGCAGCCCAGCGCGGGAAATTCGGGACGGAATTGCAGCACATTTTGCAGCACACAGCCTGTTCAAGGCAAAGGAGAGATACACTAGAGGGCTCATTCTTTTGGGTTTGGAACGCTTCATCTGACATTATTACTAGAAAACTTAAAATGTATACGGATTTTTTTCATAAATCCTGCCACAATCCGGCCTCATGCTCCTTAAATCTACAGCGTAGGTTACGCGGCGACGCGCACTCTACGGCGTAGGCTCTGCGTTAGTGTAACGCGGAACCATAAATCAGCCTTAATGCGTGCTCCCTGCCAGAGGGCCCGCCCTCCTCTCCCGCGGACAGCGGGTGCCCTTCGGGCGGCGTCGTGATTGGCTCCCGCTCCTGTCACTCACACGAGTCGACGCGGCTGCGGTTCTTTTTCCCCCCGTCACGCCCACCGATGACATCTCTCGCTCTCTCTCCGTGCATTGGCTTAAAGGAGCATGAGGCAGGATTGAGGCAAGATTTATGAAAAAAATTCGTATACGTTTTAAGTTTTCTAGTATTAATGTCAGATGAAGCGTTCCAAACCAAAAAGAATAAAGGCTGAATTAAGGTTCTGTGTCACATCAACGCAGAGCACACGCCGCAGCCGTGACGCCGTCGTGAACCCTTCTGACTTCTCCGTCACTCCATTTCGTTGCGGTGCAGTACCCCCCGCGGCCGCTAGTTAGCGATCTTTTCTGAATGGTTTATCCGACTTTTTCCGGTCACAGTGAATCAAAGAGATAAGGACAACTATTGTGCAAAAAAACAAAACAAAACAAATCACATATAAACGAAGAAAAGAGCGCTGAAAGTTCACTACTGCTTCAAACCGGAAACCGGAAATGCGTTGCTTCCAAGTGAACCAATCACAGCCCTCTCTGTCTGCGTTTGGTCTGCGTCGCCTCGACGCGTAGTTACAATTTTCGGGAGGTGCACGTCAGTGACGGCGCAGGTGACGGCGTGTGGTCTGCGTGGACGAAAATCACACGCCGTAGGTACGGCGCAGTTTTGACGCAGAACCATATTTTGGTCTTAAATATCATATTTCCAGAGTCATTGTGATGGTACATCAACTTCCAACAGGTTTAATGACACCTCTGTCATGGTCTGAGGGTGTCTGTATCGCCTTCACTGGCACTATGTAACTTTGAGGAGCATGGTAGGAACCCTGCCACACTAAAAAACTACAAATTTTTACGGCTTTGACTGCTTTACGACATACGTCACTTCCCCCTCCTTCCCGATTCGTAGTCGAGACGAAAATGGGCGGGGCGTGGAGCGCATGGTCCGCGTACCCTACGGCGTAGGCTCTGCGTTTGTGTAACGTGCTGGAAGCCCCCGCTGCCTCCCCCGCTGCTTCCACCGGGCTCGCTCCCGCTGTCGCCATCCGCCATCTTCAGCTCCACCATTCGCCTTGTGCAACCCCCTCCACCTCCACCCACCTCCCCGGTTTTAAAGCCTGGATTATGGTTCCATGTTCAATCGACGCACGTACCGTACGGCGTAGGGTACGCAGCGACGCGCACCGCCCCGTACCCTACGGCGTAGGCTCTACGTTTGTGTAACGCGGAACCATAAATCAGCCTTAACGCGTGCTCCCTGCCAGAGGGCCCGCCCTCCTCTCCCGCGGACAGCGGGTGCCCTTCGGGCGGCGTCGTGATTGGCTCCCGCCCCTGTCACTCACACGAGTCGACGCAGCTGTGGTTCTTTTTCCCCCTGTCACGCCCACCGATGACATCTCTCTCTCTCTCTCCGTGCATTGGCTTAAGTTTTACATACTTCTTTCAACTTTTTCATAATCAGAATCAGTTTTATTGGCCAAGTACAAAACATGCCAGACGAGGAATTTGACTCCGGTTATTATTACGCTCACTGTACAGTAAATAGAAAAATGTCAAGCCAATGAGCTCTTATTAACATATATAGAATTTAAAAGTGAAAGAATCAGAATCAGAATCATGTTTATTTGGCCAGGTCAGGTCAGACAAGACATGGAATTTGACTCGGTTATTGCTCACTCTACAGTAAATAGGTAATAAACACATGAAATAGGTAATAGACAAATAGACAAATGAAGGACTTCTGTGTTTAGAGCGTTTATTTGGGTGTCTTATTAACATATATACAATTTAATAGTGAAAGGTGCAGCAGTATGAGGTACATGGTTATTGAAAGGTGCATTGTTACAGCATATGATTGTGGTTATTATTATCATTATTATTATTGCACAGTAATTGATTACTCTGAGACTCTATGAGTGATGAGAATTCAGAGCAACAGCTTGGGGGAAGAAACTGTCTCTGTGTCTTGAACCCCAACATAACTACACTGCTAATCTTTATTGGTGTACATTAGAATCAGAATCAGAATCACGTTTATTGGCCAAGTTTGAACATGCCAGACAGGGAATTTGACTCCGGTTATTTCGCTCACTGTACAATAAATAGACAAATGACAGCTCTTATTAACATATATACAATTTAAAAGTGAAAGGTGCAGCAGTATGAGGTAGACATTATAGGGAACCCCAGCAGACAATGATGAAGCGTACTGATGTTTCTCAAAAAACGTTATGTTCAGACGTCATCCTTATTGTTTGAACACAAATGTATTTCTCCTTCATGAAACACCGTATTTTTCCTTCATGGAACACAGTGAAACACCTTCAGGAAACACCGTAAGAGCTAGATCAGACAGATAAATGAAATGCAATTAGCTTTTACAAACAAATAAAACCTGTATGCCATATAACAAAACATAAGTGCATTAATGATAAGTTAACTGACATAACATTTGGCATTAATAAATGGAGAAGCTAGAAAATTATTATCACTGTAATCACTATCAAAAGGTAAGATAGAGGCTAATGTAGCATGAATGATAGCTTGGCAGTCTGCATGACTGTCAGCATGGCTACACATTTAAAACACTTTAAACACTGTGAAATAAACCAAATCCTACATCAATGCACATAAAACAAATTTATCACACAAAACCTTGTTCCCAATTCCAGCTAGGCGCTTAATAATCAGAGGATGGACCTTTAGTAGCAGAACAAGATCTGTTTTACTGTACCGCCCGCGCTGCCGGTTATTGAAAGGTGCATTGCTACAGCATATGATTGTGGTTATTATTATTATTATTATTATGAAGATGATGATGATGATGATGATGATGATGATGATGATGATGATGATGATGATTAGTATTATTATTGCACAGTGATTGATTACTCTATTGGCTCTTTTCCCCTAGTACCTACTCAGCCCGGCTCGGCTTGTGTAGCAACTCATAATGTAATAACTTAAATTTAATAAAAGTTAATAATGTAATAATTGGCTCATAATGTAATAAAATCATGAGCGCATAACGTAATAACAGCTTTGCGCATAATGTAATAAAGTAATAACTTATTACATTATGAGCCTTACTGGCGCCGCTCATAAAGTATTAACAGCTCATAATGTAATAATGGCTCATATTGTGAGAAAACAGCTGCATTATCATAATTTTTACCTCTTAAGGTGCAATAAAGCAAACAGCATGGGTTTCAGCGCATTAGTACACTAAATTAGTGAAACCATGTATTATTTAATAGTAATTGCATTCTCACATTTTATTATGCAAGATGTATAAAGTTGAGCCACTAGGTGGGACCCATGTTAGTTATTTTGGGCCTTTGCGAATGCCATGCTAACTTCCACTGTCTGATTGTTGCAGGCAAGCAGTGCTATTTGTGAACTCCAAAGTTCAATTAATATCTTTGTTAAACCAAGCCGTATCTTTTTAAATATTCAGTGTATTAAGATGTTTGTTAGGATAATGTTTTAGCTGGCAGCTGAAGTCTCATGTACAAGCCCTGTGGAGAAAAAAAGAAAAGTAGCTAATCTACCACAGTCCTCAGTAAACCACACAAAAAATGAATGTTGATTTAATTCTTTATAGTGTTTTCCACTGAGCAAACACTTTATCATCAAGCAAGTTTCCTCTGCTCTATGTTTTCAATTTGTCATCTGTGGCTCTATCAACCAGCAACAGGTAGAGGTTCATCAAGGACCTGTATCATACTGTATAGGTGCATAACACGCTAAAATATAAGACACCACGGTCGCTGCCATATTGTCGTTGTGTTTACTAGTGACGCGCATCCAATTGATGCAGTGAGATCACGTGACGACCATGCTTCTACCCGCAGACGAAAATCTTACTACGCTCAGTGTGTGTGTGTGTGGGGGGGTCACCAACAAGTTTCTGTAGAGTTGCTTTTATTCAAGTTGATCAATAACATCCAAGTCACCCCAAACTAGCTCTTTTGGCTCGTGCTGAGCTATGATGCTAACTGCCGTTACTTTACATTTATTCTTTTCAAATTTCTTGATCCGTGTTTATTTCTGACGTTGCCATTCCAACATTGCTGCTGGAGCTCCGCCAGGACAGGTGTAGCGCTCCACCAGTTTAGTCGCCGTGTTTGAAGGAAGCTCGTGGAGCGCCGTCCCACTCGTAAAGCATGGGTGGGGCAGCGTCATTATGTGCTGCTCCCTCGCTGTAGGAGGGATCGTTGCACTTCAGAACTAGAAAACATCCCACTGAACGATCGTATTGATAAACCGAAGCAGCACCTCTTTAGCTGGGTCGTCAGAACAATGAAGAGACGTTAACTCGGTGAAATAACCAGCGTTTTTCAGTTTAATCTGACTTTTCTACATCACAAAGGAACTAAAAGTGTTTCTCAACACTTTCACTCAAAGACAACAAACATCTGATAAAGTTCCACCTATCGGATGACGACACGCCAACTGTCAATTCTTTAAAGATTTTATTTAAATCTGGTTTCAATCACATATCAAGAGAAATGTTCACATTTAAATATATTCAGAGCAAACTGAAACAGGTCCACACTAAAATCACATTATTGCACAGCACCCAGTTTGGTTCTTGACTCCAGTTTAAGGTGACCAGCTGGCTCTGATAAAACCGTTGCTCCTTCTGTCCGGGTCTGAAACATGCGGCAGCTGCCATCAGTAGTACTGAGGGTACGTCTGGTGAGTCCCGGGGGGTACCCGGAGGTGAGTCGTGGGCGGCAGCAGGACTCCCGGGAGGCCGCCGTGCTGGTAGAAGGAGTCCAGGGGCAGAGGGGAGGCGGCGGTCAGGGGAGAGCCGTACTGGAGGCCGTGAGGGCGGAGGTAGGAGACCGGGGCAGCGGTCTCCGGCTGGTACGGGGTGTAGGGCCCCGGCCGGTACGCCTGCAACTCGGGGTAATGCATGAAATGAGAGGCGACGCTGGCCTGACAGGCGTGAGCCAGCGCGTCCTGCACCGTCCTCTTTAGCTTCATCCGCCGGTTCTGGAACCAGTTCCTGATCTGAGAGCAGCAAAAAAAACGGAATATGTAAGTATTTAAAAATGTGATCCTAAACAAAAACTGTAGATAAAAACGGTTCATTCTCAGGCCCCGTTTACACATAGCCGGGTATTTACAAAAACGGATATTTCCCCCTCTACGTTTTGAAAAATTCCATCGTTTACACGAGATTGTTTTCAAAATCTCTTCGTTTACACGAACCCGCATAAATATGCTGTTAAGGGGTGCTATGAGCAGCCAAACCTACAGGGGGCAGTGTAACGAGAAGCGTAAAGTCATGCTAGCCAATCAGAGTCCTGGAAAAAAACGTCAACAAATGACACGTGTGAAGCCTGAATAATATGGTTCCGCGTTAAATCGACGGCGTAGCCTACGTACGGTGCGCGTCGCCGCGTACCCTACGCCGTAGGCTCTGCGTTGGTGTAACACGGAACCATAAATCAGCCTGGACTGCCAGTTACTTCCAAGACGGAACGAGAGTCTTTCGTTTGGAGTGACAAAGTGGAGTCACATTTAAGTGTGACTTTAGAATATAAAACAATGCAAGAAAATATTGACGGTGGCCAAACAAATTGTAAACACAGGTTGCACACATGACGCTGGTGACGTTTCTGTTGCATAATGTGACGTTCTGAAGCCCAAATCTCCGCTTTCCTCTGTTTAGACACAAACGTGAAAACTTTGGCCGGAGTTTTCAGAAATGATCATTTTTGGTGACTTTGAGCTCCGTTTTCGTGTAAACGAACGGCCAAAACGCATGAAAACGCGTCCGTTTTTGCTCCGTGTAAACGGGGCCTCATTTCAGACTCCAATCTTAAGGCCTGAATCCAGTTTATAGCGTGGTTGACAGACGGGGCGTCATGAGTGGGCATGGCCCAGTGTTCCATGTTTACCTGTTTATCGGACAGGTTGAGCTTCCTGCACAACTCCGCCTTGTCCTGCGTTCCCAGGTAAGCGTTTCTTTTGAATGCTCTCTCCAGGATACCGATCTGCTCCGGTGTGAAAGCCGTGCGCGGCCTCCTTCCCACCGCTGGGGATGGCGGTGACGCAGAGGCGGAGTCAGCATTTGCAGAGGGAGAAAGTGAGCGACCGCCTTCACTCTCGTAACCAGACGTCTCCTCCTCGGTGCCGCTGCTGAAGTCGGCCTCAACCACTGGAAACAACATTCAAACCTTTTAATTTCATGTTAAAATCAGAACTGAATATTTATAACCACTCTATTTAGCAATCCCACGTCTGTCCACACGAGTGCAGCAGATCTGCCGATACTGTTTAATGACGTGTTGTGATAAGCTGCCCCCTGTGGTCAGAAGTGGTTGGGATGCATAAAATGGCTTCAATGACCAAAAACACCCATAAAAAAACTAAAATGTTTATCACGGTTAATAATTTTTATATAATTAGTTTTAAAATATTAATTTTTGAAAAATATGCAAACTAAAAAAATTCTTAAATATTTAAAAATAATAAACTATAAAAATAAATGTTTTTAAAAAGTTTTAAAATTATTTAATTTAAAGAATGAAAGCATAACATAATATTTAAAAATTAGCTGTAAAATACTTTACACCACATTATTTGGTCATACAATTAAAAAACAAAAACAAAAAAGGAATATTAGGAGGAAAAATAATCTATTTTTAAAATGTAAATAAAAAACTCTTAAATACAAAGACTGACTCTGACTAACTGGAAGATTTAATAAAATATCTTAACCACATAAATAACAAATAAAAAAAAATCTTTATTATATCAAAGAAAAACCTAAAAAGTAAAAATAAAATCTTTAATTTAAACTTTAAGTCAGTTGAAGATCCCTCCTTTTAATTACAAAAAGAATGTATTGATATTTCAGTAAAAAATAGAACAATACATCAGAAATTATTTAAAATCATCTCCTCTGAATGAATTTTATAAATTTATAAACCCTGCCACACTGTGAAACACTCGGTTCGGCTTGGGGTGATGAGGTGAGCGGAACAAATAAACGGAAACCGAGGGAAAACTGAGGTTTGGGTCTCACCTGGATCGTCGTTGGCAGACGTCACGGCATTCTGCCGGTGGACCCCGATGTCCCTCTGCTGCTGCTCGGATGAACATCCCAGATCCTGCCTGCGATAGAATCCCGGCAGGCTCTCTGAATCGGTCCCGCAGGCCTCTGGTACTGGTACCGGTGGTGCTGGCTGGCTACTCTGGGCCATCCACTCGATGGAGAAGTGTCCTCTCATGGCTGCCTGGTGCTGAGCCTTAAATCCTCCACAAGTGTCGGGTTCCTCTCAGAAGTCCTGTCACCCCGTCCTGAAGATGCAAAATTGTGACTGCCGCCGCCACCGGCTGCCTTTAAAGCAGAAATCCCACCTCATTCCAGCCTGAAGATCAAAGCTGCGTCCCCCCCATCCCCTCCCTCACTTTTCACAACTGGAGTAATTAAGACGTCCCATTCAGTCTCAATGAGGCTGTTACAGCCAGGCTCCAGCGAGTCTGGGAGGACCCCCCCTCAGACTCCTCAACCCTCCTCCTTCCTGCCTCTGAAACAGATAAGAGAGACTCACCTCAGCCCCAACCGTCTGCATGTCCTCCGCAGCCACATCCCCGCCGTAAACATGAGTGGGCTGAAGGTTTTCCACCCAGGATGGGGGAGGAACTCCTCCAAATCTACATCCAGCTCCTCTGAAGTCCTGACACAAAACATTTACAATTCAAAAATCAGCCAACTCTGTTTTCAGTGTGAAAACCAGAGCTGGAGTCTCAGCTGGCGGTTCTGGTCTCAGGCCGCGGACTGATGGACAGAACAGAAGACAGCTCAGGAAGGCCCAGCTGCTCGTCACGTCCGGTTAATCAGGAAAAACTACTTGAAGATGACGTTTCCTGCAGCTTCAGGTGAAAAGGAGCCTTCAGGTTAATAAACAACATAATGAGAGCTGAGTGGTTTAGCATTCAGACGAGAGATAATCCTGGATGATCCTCAGATTAAAGGCCAGCTGTGACGGCTGATAGAACACGCACACACGCAGACACACACAAACACACACACACACACACACACAGGTCTATAACCTTCAGAAAAGTAGTATGAAAGTTTGTCCACATGACAAACACCAAACAAGAGTTTGTAAAAGTGTAAACTTCTGTTTACCAGACAGTAAAGATTTGAGTCCAGCAGCTGCGTCCTCCTGACGGACAACAAGCCCTGAAGCATCCAGACTTTTACTTTACCACAACTCCATGTCCAACAAGAAAGAAACACAGATTTCATTAACAATAGAACAGATGTATCAGAGGTTTGAAGTGAGGAACGGTCCTGTCTGTCTGCCGGGACATGAGCAACAACAGGCTGAAGGGAAAGCATCAGGCAGGTCAGGGACACCATCAGGGAGAATCAGAGAAAACATCAGAGAAACTGTTTCAGATGAATCGTGCTCTGTGTAAAACGAAGAGCTTGAACATCTCACCATCTGCAGAACTGCAGAGAATCTGGAGAAACCTCTGTGCACCGTGAACATGATCAAACGTCAGTGATCCTCAGGTCCATAGACATGCTCCTGTCATGGAAATCACTGCTCCCATCCTGAAACTTCCCTTTGTCTTGTTATCTATCATTCAGCAAGACGATGTTAACTTCTTCACAACTGGAGTTGTAAAAGCAGCAACACTTAGGCCCCGTTTACACGGAGCAAAAACGGAGGCGTTTTCATGCGTTTTGGCCGCTCCGAAAACGGAGCTCAAAGCCCTCAAAAACGATCATTTCTGAAAACTCCGGCAAAAGTGGAGATTTTCAAAAACTCAGTTTTCACGTTTGCTTGTAAACGGAGGAAAACGGAGGAAAACGGAGATTTAGGCTCAGAACGTCACATTATGCAACAGAAAAGTCACCAGCGTCATGAGTGCGACCTGTGTTTACAATTTGTTTGGCCACCGTCAATATTTTCTTTTATTTTACCTGTTTTAAATTCTAAAGTCACACTTAAAAGTAACTCCACTTCTCTGTCACTCCAAACGAAAGACTCTCGTTCCGTCTTGGAAGTAAAGCCTGAATTATGGTCCCGCGTTAAATCGACGCAGAGCCTACGGCGTAGGGTACGTGGCGATGCTCACCGTACGGCGCGCATCGCCGCGTACCCTACGCCGTAGCTCTGCGTTGGTGTAACGCGGAACCATAAATCAGCCTTAACTGTAAGTTACACGTGTCATTTGTTGATGTTTTTTCCAGGATTCTGATTGGCTGGCATGACGTTAACAGCGTTGTTATGCGGATTCGTGTAAACGAAGAGATTTTGAAAACGATCTTGTGTAAACGGTGGAATTTTTCAAAACGTAGAGGGGGAAATATCCGTTTTTGTAAATACGGCTATGTGTAAACGGGGCCTAAGTCTAAAAACGCTGATAAACTTCCTGCATTAAAACCAACAACCTTAACAGATCAGACTCTTCATTAGATACAAGTAAATTTTTTTGAATGCTCCCTTTCGGCTGCTTTATGCACAATCTTGGAGTTTAATTCAGTGTTATGCAACATTTTATGAACATTGAATCTAAAACTAAAATCACAGAAAAGTTCCTCCTCAAATCAGGTCGTTTGTCTTCGAGCAAAACCGTAAATCTGCTTTGCAGTTTTAGTCATCATAAATAAATACATTTCAGGAAGCAGCTCCAGAGTATCGAGGCTCTAGATGTGAAACAGGAACCTTTGCCCAGAGGAACTTAAAAAAGTAAAATCCATCAACATTATTTAAAATGTGGTCCATTTGTTCTCAGAAGTTGGTTAACTTGGTTAACTGTTGTCTATGTTGGTTAACTGTTGGTTAACCAGCAGTTCAGTTGTGGCTAGCAGAGCAACAACTAGTCCAACGTTACGGTGTGTTTTTCACTTCACCATTAGAGGTGAAAATGGTGTGTAAATGGTGTGTGGGTTGAGCATTGAGGGGTTTAAAGCGTTGCTATTGATGAGATAATGAGGGAATAACCTCCGACTGGTAACATTCTCTGCAGCTCTTTAAACCTCAACGTTGGCTCCAGGAAATAAAACATTTCTACCTTCTTATATTAGTCTTCAACTTATAGAAATGTCAACACAGCTTTAGGATCCACATATAGCAGCAGGAACCCTTATTACATGGTTCCTGTCTGACGTCATCAGTGTCTCCTGGTTCTGGAGGAGTTCTGGTCCGTTCTTCTTTCCTTCTTTGCTTCAGGTCATCGAGGCTTTTGGACGTTCACGTCTACACGGGTCTCTGAAGTTCCACCACGGCATCTCAACCTGGTTAAGGTCTGGACATTGACCAGGTCGTACCAGAACCTTGATTCTTTCATTTTTCATCATCCTGATGTAGATCTGCTGCTGTGTTTGGATCATTTTCTGTCACATGACTAGTTTCAGTCGAGCTTCAACTATTGAACAAGTACGATGACAGGTGAACTTAAAATATAATTCCACTTTAAACATACTAAGTACAACATGATTCAACAGCAGGACACTGGAATTGTTGTTTCTGGTATGACTTTGATTTGATTTGATTTGATTTGATCTTTATTCATCTTGAACAAAACAATAAAAAAAAAAACACACCATGCATCAACAACAATAATAAAGCACAACCAGTTTTGTTCAAGAAGGGACAGGAAGAAGCAAATGCTTATCTAGTCCGGCCCCTTCTTGCAATATAAGAATATCCGATAGATAAAAGAATAATAATAGCAATAACAATAATAATACTAATAACAACAATAATACATATATACAGTATATACCCTTCTTCTTGACTTATAAAAAAATATCAATATAAAAGTAATTAAAAGACAAGTGAGTCAACAATAAAAGTAGCTAAAACGAAAGGCATCAAGCACAGTAGAGAAGAAAAAAAAGTCAATGAAAAAAAAACAAAAAAACAATCACCACAATAAAAGTAGCTAAAAAGAAAGAAAAGCATCATGCACAGAAGAAAAAAAAGACAATAAAAAAAAATAAAATAAAAAATCATGGTCATTATAACATCAAATGTTGGTAGTTCAGTATGAGAATCTGCTTATAGCAGCGTTTGAATAGCCTTATGTTCTTGCAGACCTTCACACTTTCATCAAGGTTGTTCCAGAGTTCAGGACAGATATCCTCACATGTGTCTCTGGAGGACTCTGGTCTAAAATGGAGGTCATGGTCCCCTCAGTGACCGGCAGATTTCCAGGTCCAGACCATGATCAGGACCTGAAGGAAAATCCTATGCTAGCAATGAAGGGGTACTTAGTATTGCCCTTTTTTCTCATCTTTTATTTTTCTTTTGTTGAATAAAAAAATGACAGTAAATAAAAATCTGTGTGCTTGTTGGTGTATCAGCCAACGAGGTCACTTAGACCGAGAAAAGACCGTGAAGTGGTTTGGAGACGACCCCGGCCCCGGTTTGTTCCTCCATAACCGGAGCGAAGGGACTCTTTAAGGCTGCGACACACTTCTGGGTCCAGATCTCAGCCGTTCTTGTCCTCAAACATGCCGTCCGTTTAACCGCATGGACACAAACAGGTGGAGCATGATGTCTTTGTGTGTTAATGCCCCTCATCCATGACGATGGGGGTCATCCATCCTCGCCGGCCCCTGTCCGGGGGCCGCTGCTGTCTGTGGGGTAGCGGCCCCCCGCTGGGCTCCTCTTTGATTGGCTCCATTCAGACCCTTTCATCTCTAATGGGCCCGTTTGCTGCTCTGTTATGGACACAAACACATCTCGACACCCTCCTCCCAGACCCAGACTCAGACCCTCCTCCCAGGAGACATACGTCCCAGCAGGCTGAGATCTGGAGGTCATCTTTGTATATTTGACTCTTTGTGATCCTCAAGCTGAGTCAAACTCTTCTCAGTGAAAGTCTTCCTCTGGAGAAGTTAGAGTTAAGGATATGAAATCTTTCCTAAACAAATAAAATATGTACATATGTAATGTAAATATGTAATATGATACTGAAATTAACTGAGGATAGTAATTTCTGAGAAGGGAGAACGGGTAGGATTAAATAAGCATATGCTTCTTTCTACTCCTTTTTGGACATGGTAACATTGTTTTGTTTTATTTATCTATTTTTTTTGTTGTTTTGACTATTTTGTGTTATTTTATGTTTTCCCATGTTCGGAATAAAGCTTTCATTCATTCATTCATTCATTCATTCATTCATTCATTCATTCATTCAAACTACATTCATGTCTGTGTTTGTTTGATGCTCTTGCGTTCATGTCTGATTCCAGCTTCTCAGACTGAAGGTTTCAACGATTTCAGTGGAAAACTGTCAGGATTTATCTTTAAAAACGTGAACTGCACCCAGACAAATATAAATGTGTCGCTAAATTTCACTTCAAATTTTCTTTTATTTCTTAAATTTGAGAAATATGAGGATGGTCAAGAATTAAAGGAAGAAGTTGATGTTATTTCACATTTTCAGACTAAAATAATCAAAATTAACATTTTAACGTTGATCCGGTTAACAGATCCATCCACCGTAAACGTTGATCCAGTTAACACTGAACCGGTTAACAGATCTGTTAAGGTTGATCCGGTTAACAGAAACATAAATGATCCGGTTTATGGATCTGTAAACGTTGATCCGGTTAACGGATCCGTTAATGTTGATCAGAATAACAGATCCGTTAATGCTGATCTGGTAACCAGGTCTGTTAAAGTTGATCTGGTTAATAGATCCATAAACATTGATCCAGTTAACAAATCCATTAACGTTGATCCGGTTAACGGATCCGTTAACGTTGATCCGGTTAACGGATCCGTTAACGTTGATCCGGTTAACGGATCCGTTAACGTTGATCCGGTTAACGGATACATTAACATTGATCCGGTTAACGGATCCGTTAACGTTGATCCGGTTAACGGATCCGTTAACATCGGTCCTGTCCGTGTGGACGGTGCAGCAGCAGCAGACGACTCAGGATGTGGCTCTTTGAAGCCGAGTGGATTCCTGTATGCAGATCAAGGTGCTGATGACGCCTAATAATCATTGATCTCCACTGCCGGCAGGCTCCAGCAGTTGCCCGCCCCGTCTGTAACACAGTCAGTTAAGACCTCTTCCCCTGTCCCATTGATCCCTATCAACCTCATCAAAGGCTCCCGGGGCTTTGATGGGGCCGGCAAGACTGGTCCCGGTGGAGGAGCAGGCCCTGCGACTCCCCTCATCAACCCGGAGACACGGGGGACATCTACATTTCTGATAATAATCAACATTAAATGGATCAAATCGGGTCTTAATGTGCAGACAACAGCTGAGGTCTCATTGTTCCTTAAATGTGATGAACTATTATTAATAAAAAGTCCTTTCAGTTCAATTTCCTGTGAACGTACTCCGTGTAAACAAAGTTCGATGAACTCATAAAGTATTCGAGTCCTGCTTAGTTTCATTACTTCAAGGTTCTTTGATGTCCATTTAACAAATCAGCAGTTTAACAAAACTGAAGCAAAAACAAACGCATCAAATCCACCGAGCCAGATTATTCACGTCTTCTTTGTTTCATTTATTTAAATAGTCTCCTCTGTTGTCTCAAACATTTATTATTTTTATTATGTGTTTGTGTATCTGATTAAATTCCTAATATAAGACACACACACATGCACACACAGGTACAGTAATACCCTGAAATAGCATAATAACTACTAATTAGTTGCTTTATCGCTTTGTTTATTTGCTAATTTATATATGTTTTTACTTTTTACACAATTTAATTGCTGCTCGAACCCGCGTGTCGTGTATCTACCTGCTCTTCATGGTTTTCTTGAATGATGGGTGATCCATGGGCGACACAGAGACCAAGTAGCTCCGTCTTTATCCAGACAAGCTGCAGTCAGGGGCGGCCAATCATCAGAACTCATCACTATTATTGATGAACTGATCATCATCACTGATGAAATGATCATCATTATTAATGAACTGATCATCAGCAGGTGAGCAGATGTTTTGTCAGTTTTTCTGGTCTGGGACATTCAGATGTGTGTTAACACAATGCCAGGAAGGAAGGACATCAGCAGTTTCCAGGAGAAAAACCCCTTCTGTCTAACAAGAACCTGGAAGCAGGACTGAGGTCCACAAACCTGCACCTGAACAAACCAGGAGACTTCTGGATCAATGTCCTCTGGACACAGGAGACCAGTGTGGACATGTTTGGCATTTATTTTTTACATTTTTTTTTTAGGATTTTGATATAGCTTATTTTGTGACAAATTGACTTGAATGTTTTATTTGAGATTTGCACAAATGTTTTGTTATTTGCACAACTGTCAACCTCAGTGGAAAAGTCTGCCTCTTACTGTCTACATTGTATTAATTGCACAGTGTATTTTAATTGAATTGTTATGCAGGAAAGGGATATTTGTTTTATTTTATTCAAGAAGCATTTTTATTCTATATATGCAGGCAGTTTATTTTTATTTCATTTGTTTTATACATTTTGATATTGTGCAGACCTCTGTTAATAAAGGAACCTGTGTGACATTTGGCACGAGGCTTTGTATTAAAACTGACTGTTTTTTTAAGGGTTTGCCTCAGAAAAAAATTAAGCTAACAGAGATGCTAACAGAGATGCTATGCTATAATGCTTTGGGGGAAACCCCAATTAAGGCACAGAAAAAATATCGAGATATATATCGAGTATCGCCATTCAGCTAGAAAATATCGAGATATGACTTTTGGTCCATATCGCCCAGCCCTAATATATATATATTTATTGTGTAACACAATCAAAAACATTTGCTCCAAAAACCCCCGCCATAGATCTGCTGTAGTGTCTAATATTATTTCCTTAAAAACCATAAACAACAGCTGTACCCATTGGACGGTACAGCCTTGATAAACATGATCTAATGTAACCATAACAATGATCTGATTGCAGTAGGGGTTCGTATTACATGATCTGTGGGGTTGCTGTTGCCGTGGGGATGTGCAGATAAGACAACGAGGACACTGCTGAATGCAGGTCACGGTCATGCAGGTGTGTTTGTGGCAAGACGCTTTAACGGCTCAGTTCCTGTAACATGAAGGTTTTAAAGGCTCCACAAAGAAGAACGGTGTCACTAGTAGAACTTTACATTTGAACTGAACCCGTTCTCACTGATCACATTTTATTGTTCAGTCCAGTCATGTGGATCAAAGTCTGAATGACACGAGATGTCAAGTACTCTCATGATTCAGGGCCTTCATGAGTGTTTCCTGGTTCTTCTTCCATCGCCACTTCAGGTCATCGAGGTTTGTGGACGTTCACGTCTACACGGGTCTCTGAAGTTCCACCACAGCATCTCAACCAGGTTCAGGTCTGGACTTTGACCAGGTCATTCCAGAGCCTTGATTCTTTCATGTTTCATCCTTTTGGTGTAGATCTGCTGCTGCGTTTGGGGTAATTTCCTGCCACATGACCCAGTTTAAGCCAGTCTTCATCTGTCAGACAGATGTCCTCACGTGTGTCTCTAGAAGACTCTGCTCTACAGAAGACTTCATGGTCCACCCAGGGACTGATAGGTGTCCAGGTCCAGACCATCACCCCTCCACCACCGTGCTTGACAGTGGGTCTGAGGTGGTTCTGCTGGTTTCCTCCAAACATGGTTCTGGACATGAAGACCAAACATGTCCACGTTGGTCTCATGTATCCAGAGGACCTTGTTCCAGAGGTCTGCTGGTTTCTTCAGATTCAGGTTTGTGGACCTCAGTCCTGCTTCCATGTTGTTCTAGAGGTTTTCTCATGAAACCCTTTGAGACCAAACGTCCTGGTTCAGTCTTCTTCTAACTGTCCTGGACTTGAACACTAGTGTGCTCACTGAGGTCTGTAGGCTTTAAGGTGGAACTGTTTTTGTGTATTTTTCTGATCATCACAGTTTGATCTTGGGGTAAATGTGCTTCTTCTACCCAGGAAGGTTGAAAACCATCTTAAATGTTTTCTCACTGTTTGGAAATGGTTTTATAACTTCCCAGTCAGATGTGCAGCAATAAAGACTATTGCTGATGTCTTTCCTTATTGGCATTGTTTTAAAATACGCATGAATGCTTCAGACCACCAAACTGACAAAACATCTGCTTTTATAGGAGCTCTGCACACCTGCACACACTGCTCTTTTTGGCTATTAATATTTATATTCCTGTATCAATGGAAATAACCGCCTGTGTTTCTTTAGTTGCCCCTTGGTGACAAATAAAGTTGTATTGAAATTGATGATCAGTTCATCAATGAAGACCATTTGAAGCACCTGCCTGCATCTCCTAAATCCTGTAGAATCAGTAAAGGGCTACATAGGATTACCCAGATGACTTATCTTTTCGTTGGCCGTGAGGTTTGGTGTAACTTTTGTTCAATAACGAGCAAAGTTACACGTTTGTGTTCATCTGAGCATGTTTTTGCCTACAACTGAGACACAATATTAAAAGATGTGGCGCTAACCTTTGTAAATGACAACATGCAGACCTCAGGGCAGCGGTGAGCATTTCTGCAGCCAACAACCTGCCGTTTGTTTGGCTCTAAATATCTGAGGAAGTTGAATCTCAGGGTGTCGAGCTGCAATAAATTAATCCAGTAACCCTTTATTTGAAAATATCAGTCTCTCAAGAACAACACAAGGTGTGCACATGAAAGCGAGTGCATCACTTGCAGATGCAGAAGCGAGGTTGCAGTTCTTCATCTAGTGTGTTCGTGTAGAGGCCCTCAAACCTGCATCTGTTCAGGAGGAAGCCAGCTGTTCTTTACCTCCAAGGTTGAGGATGTGCAGCCACATACTCCTACAGTCTCTCAGTTATACTTCTGGGTTTAGTCTGGTGGACTGATGAGATGTTTACATCCAGACTCTGCAGCAGAAAAATGTCACAAAGGTCTGAAGGTGTGAATGCAGCAGCTCCGTTATCACGTGTTCTGGCCAGTGCAGTTTTTTCAGCCGTTGTTCCTGAGAGGAAAAAGACGTGTTGGAGGCCACGGTGAGGGAAACCAGCTGTTCTGACCTCCAGGCTTCTGCAGATGAAGACCAGATGAGGAGGTTGCAGTGATGGCTTGGAGTCCAGTCTTCCGATTCTGAACTTTTCAGAAAGGTTTTTACTGGAGTTCACCCGTACAGACTGATCCTGGTTCCGGTTCTGGCCCGCTGCCTGTGCATCACAGTCCTGGCACAGTTCTGGTTGGACCTCCTGCTGGGGCCTCTCAAGCGTTCCTCTCTGATGGAGGGATGAACTCCAGACCAAGATGAGCAAAGATCTCCTCCTCTGATGCAGCTCTCAGATATGTTTTCTATAAGCAGAGGAACTTAAACATGAAGCAGACTTGTAAAAGTTAATCAACCTTTTAATCATATTCATCTGATCAATGTGGGTCTCAGTATCAATGATCCCGGAGCCAAGGAGGAGAGAAAAAAAACCATACAGGCGATACAGCTGTGATCCCCATCATTGATGATCAGATCACCATCATTGATTAACTGATCACCATCAGATGTGCAGACTATAAAAGCAGATGTTCTGTTAGTCTGGAGCGGTCTGGCTTGTTTAAACACAATGCCAAAGGGGAACTACATCAGCAACAGTCTTAGGCCACGTTTACACATAGAATTTACAAAAGTAGTAGTATTTACAAAAACTGATATTTTCCCCTCTACGTTTTCAAAAATATCCTTGTTTACACGAACCCGCATGAAAACGCTGTTACGGTGCTATGAGCAGCCAAACCTGCAGGGGGCAGTGTAACGAGAAGCGTAAAGTCATGCAAGCCAATCGGAATCCTGGAAAAAAACGTCAACAAATGACACGTGTGAAGCCTGAATAATATGGTTCTGCGTTAAATCGACGGCGTAGCCTGCGTACGGTGCACATCGCCGCGTACCCTACGCCGTAGGCTCTGCGTTGGTGTAACGCTGAACCATAAATCAGCCTTGACTGCCAGTTACTTCCAAGATGGAACGAGAGTCTTTCGTTTGGAGTGACAAAGTGGAGTTACTTTTAAGTGTGACTTTAGAATATAAAACAGGTAAAATACAAGAAAATATTGACGGTGGCCAAACAAATTGTAAACACAGGTCGCACAAATGATGCTGTTGACGTTTCTGTTGCATAATGTGACGTTCTGAGCCTAAATCTCCGTTTTCCTCCGTTTTCCTCCGTTTACAAGCAAACGTGAAAATGGAGTTTTTGAAAATCTCCACTTTGGCCGGAGTTTTCAGAAATGATCGTTTTTGGGGGCTTTGAGCTCCGTTTTCGTGTAAACGAACGGCCAAAACGCATGAAAACGCCTCCGTTTTTGCTCCGTGTAAACGGGGCCTTAGAAAAGCTACTGTTGTGGCTCATGAATTTCTTCAGTCAGAAACATTTATTCATGAGTGGAAAACATTCAAGACACCGTTGGTCCACCCCGGACCGGACACTCCAGCAAATTTACACCAAGATCAGAGCGTGTGATGATCGGAGGAAAACAAGAAAACCAGACAGTTCCACTCCAGAGCCTCCAGGTCTCTCTGACTGAAGATCGCCTGCCTGATTTTTGTTTCCGTACTCGCTGATACTGAAACCCACAACAGTCGAATGATTCTTGTAAAGCTTTTACATAAAAACACACCCAGGGGGTTGAAAGTGGAGGTGACCTTGGTGCATGACGTTTGTTACCTGTGTGTTGTCATACAGAGCATGGCTGCTCAGGGACATGCCTCTTTCATACCCCGCCCACCGCCGCAGCTCCCTCTCAAACAGCTGCAGAGAACATCAAATCAGTAGAAAGAAACCTTAGAAATGTGGAAGGAAGATGTTTAACATTTAAAAAAAGAGGACAGAGGTCTATCGTCACCTTGGATCCGGTCCAGCCCAGCAGCGCAAAAGCAAACTGGCTGACTGGAGAGACGACCAGGTCCACTCTCAAAGCTCTCCACAGTCTGCGAGTGGCAGGTTTTGTCCGCTCACGTTTCTCATTTGACAAGTTTTTTTCTTCAGGTTCTCCCTCCTGTGGACCTCCAGCTCCTGGTTCTCCAGTCTTGGCCAGTTTAAAGATGGCAAAACATCTCTCAAAGCGGTCCATGTTGGAGGACGGCCGACCAGGACCATCTTTAGACTCCAGGTAGGAGTTCCCTGTGGTTTTCTGGTACAACAGCAATCCCTGTTCAACACAGAGGGACGTTCTTGTTTATCAGGGACCTGGTGTGGTTTCCATCAGTGCAGCTGCTGTGGTACTGTGGGTAAGTCCTCTAGCACAGATTTAGGGAAACTACAACTCCTTTAGCTTTTAATATTTCCCTGAATCTGAAGTACACCCAAGAAGTAACCACCTGGGACAACTACTCTGACTAAATGTGTAAAACTTCCCTCTGATGTTCAACCTCCTGCAGACATTCAGATGTAGGGGTGGGCAAAAATATCGATATGGCAATATATCGCGATACTTTTCCAGCCGATTCAATATCGATATTCAAATTTGAATATCGATATTTTTTATTTTTTTTTTCTTTTTAATATTTTTTATCCCCGATTTTTTCCCCATTTTATCACCCAGTGCTCCTACCTAAGTGCCAGTCCTGGGCATTGCCACTCTCTACCAACCCTGGGAGGGCCCTGCACTGAGCTCCGGTTTTATTTCACGTTTTATTTCATTTTATAATTTTTTTTTATATAACACAATTGCCTGTCCTTAAAAAATGAAAAATAATGGACAGAGGTTTATTTATTTATGGATTTATATCTATACTGACTGATCACTGTGCCTGTCCTTGGTTTTAGTACCATCTTTCTTGTGTTTATTATCATTGGCCACATAATTAAAGCAACCTCATACTAAATTTAATGTTAATTTCATATAATGTAAATAATATGAAAAACATATGCAAATATGTTGTAACTTTAGCTTGTATAGTTATAATAAAACATTGTTTTGACTCAGTTTGTCCCATGAATTGTCACTATAATCTGATGAACGTGCAACTCGGATTTTAAGATCCATCACTATCATCTGATGTACATATATACAACTTGGATTTTAAGATGTGTAATGCATTTTTAAATTTTTCGGTGAACTATGTAGAATATAATAATCGGGATATCGCATAATCGGGATATCGCAATGTGTATCGTATCGTGGCTCAAGTATCGTGATGCGTATCGTATCGTGAGGTCCTTCCCAATACCCACCCCTATTCAGATGTGCTGATGACAATGTCATCCACCGCCGCTCTAGAAGAGCCATTATCAGCTCTCTTTTCCTAGTCATCACTTCTGCATCTAGTCCCACAGCGAGGACTCTTGGAGTTATAATTGATATATTATTTTAAGAAGGAGTTATATCAATAAAGGTAATTGATCTTAAAATTGTAATTACTACAAAAACATAAGCCGCTCATCAACACACACTAAAACGCTCCACCTTATTTAAACGTACCCGCGATTCCAGCCAGGAGACCAATTTGGGCATCAGCCCCACCTCTCTGCCCTCCTCTGGATGAGTTATCAGGAAGTCCACATCGTGGCCCGTCATCTTCCCTCTGCGAAAAGAATCATGTTTTATTCAACCGCTGCTCTAAAGTGTGAGGTTCCTTCTCCTGAATAAAACTCCAACGCGTCGGTTGTAACGGCCTCACTAGCACACGCGTGAGAGCGCGTCTGCTGCCGTACCTCCTGAATCCTCCGGTCAAAACCGTCTGAGCTCCTGGTAACACGGAGGTCACGGCTTCCTCCACGACTGCCCTGATGGCGTCGGCCTCTGCCTTCGTGACCAGCTGGTTGATGTCGTCGTAATGTTCCAGACCTGCGTGATGATTAAATCTTTGCTTTACCTGCCACAACTACAACATATTTGACAAGAGAAGAAGGAAAGTAAGCGTTTTGTTTCCATCAAACATAACCTCAGGACACAAACAAAGGCGGTTCAGGGTAGGGCTGGGCGATATATCGAGATTTTAATATATATCGATATATTTTCAAACGCGATATGGTACGAGACAATATCGTTTATATCGATTTAAAAAAAAAATATATATTATTATTATTTTTTATTTATTTTTTTTTTTTTTAATGATTTTGATATAGCTTATTTTGTGACAAATTGACTTGAATGTTTTATTTGAGATTTGCACAAATGTTTTGTTATTTGCACAACTGTCAACCTCAGTGGAAAAGTCTGCCTGTTACTGTCTACATTGTATTAATTGCACAGTGTATTTTAATTTAAATTTTATGCAGGAAAGGGATATTTGTTTTATTTTGTTCAAGAAGCATTTTTATTCTATATATGCAGGCAGTTTATTTTTATTTCATTTGTTTTATACATTTTGATATTGTGCAGACCTCTGTTAATAAAGGTACCTGTGTGACATTTGGCACGAGGCTTTGTATTAAAACTGACTGTTTTTTTAAGGGTTTGCCTCAGAAAAAAATGAAGCTAACAGAGATGCTATGCTATAATGCTTTGGGGGAAACCCCAATTATGTCACAGAAAAAATATCGATATATATCGAGTATCGCCATTCAGCTAGAAAATATCGAGATATGACTTTTGGTCCATATCGCCCAGCCCTAGTTCAGGGGCAGCGGGTCACCTCACTGCGCGGCCTCTCAGCAGAATAATGGCTCTCCTCCTGGTTTCATCAGCACTTTTACAAGGTCTTTCATGGTTTCCATCTCCTTCCCGAGGGATTTGATGACTGTGGGTTCTGATGTTGTTTATATGTCTGTATTATTGTGTGAACTGACAAACGCGGGACCGTCAGACATCTAGAAACTGTACCCAAGGATAAACCAGACTCCTGAAGGTCCACCATTACTTTCCTGATGACTTATCTAACACGTCGCGTCACAAGCACCTTGTGTTACATCAAAGTTGTAGTTGTTGCATCAAACAGTGGCGATAAAGGAAACAGCTGAAATAAGACTTTTCTACTCGCTGAAGCCGTCTGGAGAGTCATGACTGAGAGTTTAAATACACAACATCAAAGTTGTATGCACATTTTTGTCATTGCATTTTTGCTACTGCGTTTATGTTTCTGGCTAGCTTGACTTCAGGAGAACACAGAACAATTCCAATGTACCTGTGTCCTGTTCAAGGACACTCCTGCACCTGTCGGGGCTGGAGATCGATCCAGCAACCTTCTGGTTGGAGAGCAACCAACTCTCTAATGTAAATGTCCTTTGAACCAAAATAAATAGTCTATAGGCTGTTTTTAAGGAATAAATGGGAACATACCAGCTTGTTGAGCTCGATTGAGCATTTGTCCTGAATCCCGTAACTGCTGAAGGTCGTGTATCCCGCCTCTGATCCATCTGTCAGCTGTTTTTGCTCCAACTCCAAAAACACCCGTCAACACCTGAAACACAGAAGTAAAAACTCTTCTCCTTTACTCAACATTTCAAAATGTTTAAGGTTCATTTAACCGCCTGAGTTCATGTAAATTACGATAAGTACCTCAACATTAATGATGGACCAAAACTCCCACGTGACAGTTCGAAACTGAGTACAACTATTTACCTGAGAGAACCCAAACACAAATACAAACTTTTATGAGAACTTTGTTGTTTAAATGAAAACAAACCAAAGAGTTCCCAAGCAGCAGTGCTCAGGTAAATCTCTGAAAGTTAGTAACATGGAGCTCATGGTCCACTCAAGGTGTCCAGGTCCAGACCATCATCCCTGTGTGGAAACGTTGGTTGCCATGGCACCATCAGCTTAAGATCAAAACGGTCTCAAATTATTTATTTCCCTTCTGGTATTAATAGTCTTATTTTAATGTGTTATGCTTGTAAATGATAAGTTTCACTGTATGTTGAACTCAATAGTTTTAGAAAAGCTTTTAAACCTTTCTAGACAGAGGGGAAGAGACAACTGCTTCTCTAAGACAGCGGCTGATGCCTTTCCTTCATTGTTCTGTTAACATACCCCTGAACGCTTGAACCAGCAAACATCTGCTTTTTTATAGTTTGCAGTTCTGCTGATGATCAGTTCATCAGTGAAGATCTTTTAGGTTTCATATTTGTTTCTTCACACCAACAGTCAGATGATTTTAATTAGAATCCTGGATTTAAACAAGAGACGCTGACCTGTGCTTGACTGCATTAAATAAATAATATTTTTATCAAAAGAAAAAATGCAGACACTCTGGTGTATTGAAAAAAGTAAAAAAAAATACTTTATTTTATCATGGGATACATCTAAAAAACACCAACGCGTGTCGGGTTGATGATATGATATATCATATACATCCTGAGGAACACGCGTTGGTGTTTTTTAGATGTTACCCATGATAAAATAAAGGTTTTTTTTTTAACTTTTTTCAATCCACCAGAGTGCCTGCATTTTTTCTTTTGAGTTCACTGTTGCACCCATTGCAAGAGCACCGATGGTTGTAGAGACACCAGCAGCGCTCCTGTTATTCTGTTTTTTGTGCACTGTTAAATATTCTTTTATGTTTGTTTGTGTAAATTTTGTGTCTCCTAGAAAGAAAATGTATCATCATCTGGAGTTTAATTTGAAAGTTGAGTCATGTACCTGTTGTCCTGGCCTCGTTTTAATGGACTCATTCACAGCAAGAGCTGACTTTTGTTCTATTTAGTAATCAGTTCTTCAGTAACTAGATCTTTGTTCATTCAGAAATAAGGGTTGAGCGCCCTCTCCGGGTCAGGGGGGCAGGTCCTGCCCCAAGTGGAGGGTTCAAGTGTCTCCAGGTCGGGGATCCACTCACAAAGTCAGATAGATGTAGGATTAGATGTAGAATTAGTGTGATCTGGGCTTTTCCTCCTCGTTGGTCCCTCACTTTATATGTTTTTGGCACCTGTTGAGGTTTCAAAATGTCCATAACTAAATCCAACAACCGGACCCACCTTCAGCGCTCTGAACCGCCGGGACTCTCTGGTCGACCGAACCTCGGATGATGCTCCGGTCTCCAAAACGTCCTACAAGACATCATCAGAACAGGATGACGGAGTCTGTCTGCAGGTGATGAACGAAGGTGCTTTCAGCATCACTGACTCGGATGACTCTGAGCGAGTGTTCTCCCAGACACGGCAGCCCTCGGAGCTGCGCTGCGCTGGTCACCGGCGCCGGCAGCGCCTTCAGGACGGCGGCGGCCCGCCGGAACGCCACTCCGCGCCCGTCGTCGTCGCTGAGCTCCGCGTTCTCGGCCAGGAGCGACAGAGCTTCCTGAGACACGGAGGAGATTTATGAGACATGGGGTTTTCAGACAGGGTCAGATGTGCGTCTGGTGGTCGTAGGGGTCGTACGGTGAGGGCGGAGTTAGGGTCGACCACGGTGGTCCTCCTTTGACAGGCGTAGCTCGGCACCGAGAACACGACCACCTCCGCCGGCTTCATCTGCTGCTCCTGAAACACACAACCGTCAACGAAACACTCTATTTGAGTTCATAGCTAAGACATTTGAGACCAAAAAGATTCCTAACTTCAAATAGAAGTTTAATGTCAGCAGTCACATGTAAGTTGCCGTATTTTACTGTAACATGTGTTGTCTGTTAAACTCGTTTGACTGTGGTCAAGAAATAAAACCTTAGACCACTACACCGGCATAATGAACCTGGATAAAGTAGAAGCTGCTGGATGGACGGATGGTTGTCACTGTTTTTAAGTATTGTAACTTATTTACTGGCACTGTTTTGTGAGCTATCTTGCATTGTCCTTCTATTTCTGTTGTTGTTGCTATTTTGTTTTGTCTGTAACTTTTAAAGCTACCATTTTTGGTCAGATCTCCCTTGAAAAAGAGATCCTAGATCTCAATGGGACTAACCTGGTAAAATAAAGGTAAAATAAAAAAAATAAAATAGGATGGCACCTGTAGAGCATGTGTGTCCAGTATGTCCACCGGTTGGCCTGCACGCATGCTCTCCGTGTACCAGCTGACATCCAGCAGGTGAGGCGTTGACAGACGTCCCCCCGCAGATCTCACCGCAGGTCCCTGAAGGTCCAGACAGGTCCGGACCTCTTCAGCAGAGTTGTTTTCAGAAACAACATGTGTGACTTTTTCACTGTGGAGAAGCAACAGTCAACAAACCAGCAGAACGAGCAGATCTGAAGTACAACAGTATGAAATGTGTCCACGTGAGGCAGGAAGCAAAGTAAAGTACTGCTCTGTAACCTTCCCTAAATCCCCTCAAAGTGGAGACATGTCTCTGTCAGACAATAGAAGCACAGTTTTCTTGCCAAAATAACTTGAAACAACAGAAATGTCTCCGGATGCCTCATCGAATCCTGAACTCACACCAGAGAAGGGCTTACAAAGATACACAAAGCTTATTCGGCTTTGACTTAACTGCATTTTTAATTTCAGACTTGTCCACCAAATAATACACTGTGTGAAAGATTCATTTCAGACTTTTAAATGTTTAACAGATCCCTCTCTCACCTGAACAGATCCAATCTCCAGAGGTGTCAAGTAACAATGTACAAATACTTTGTTACCTTACTTAAGTAGAAATGTTGGTTATCTATACTTCACTGGAGTAATTATTTTTCAGACGACTTTTTAGTTTTACTCCTTACATTTTCACACAATTATCTGTACTTTTTATTCCTTACATTTTAAAAACAGCCTCGTTACTCTATTTCATTTCGGCCTTTAACTATCCAGTTAAATTGCTCCATCCGGATAGAGTGAATTTGGTTGTGGTTGTTTCAGATGTTCTTGTCCAGTTTTGTTCTAACATCCTCAGATTCCTGCAACTAAACTTGGATGTACATTCCAATAAAGGTTAGGATAAATGATAACATGCCTCTGAAGTTTGACTTTTTGCACCATTACAATACTTATAGGCAACTAGTCATCATATCTCCTGCTCTCTGAAACACATGTTAATGCTCAATAATACACATATATGGTTCTTTAATATATTTGCATTATACCAAGATGCATTCATTTTCAATGGCTTTTGTCCTTAATGGCTTTTTTCCCCCTTACATTACTTTTACACTTAGTTTTGAAACCAGTACTTTTATACTTTTACTTGAGTAAAAAACTTGAGTTGATACTTCAACTTCTAGAGGAGTATTTTTAAACTCTAGTATCTATACTTCTACCTGAGTAATGAATGTGAATACTTTTGACACCTCTGTCCATCTCTCACCTGAACAGATCCTCCACCTGGAATCCTTTCCTTCGTCCGAGCTGAGAGAGGAAACTCCTCCGACTCGCTCCCATTTTTCTCTCCACCAGGAATAAAACCACCTGAGGGAACTTTGTTCGGTCATTCCCAGTGTTCCCGGTATCCGAGGAGCCCAGTTTTCTTCGCTTCAACGGAATCATAGTTACATAAAAAACGGTAATTTGATAGAAAAATAACTTCTGGCCGATGCGAAGCTCCGACTCTTGAATTCTGGCTCGTATTTAAAAATCTGTTGACGTAAAACACAGAGCAGTGTTGGGGAACCAACTGTATTTCCTGAAAAGTCGGTTCGTTGAAACCGGGTCACATTTCTGTAGAAAACCCACGACAGAAACAGCTGTGCTGCAGCAGGCGCTGCACCAAAATAGTTCCGACTGGAAACGGAGCGCCGTGAAGAAGAGTCCCCTCTGAAAAATAAATAAAACCCATGTGTCAATGAATACTTTTGAGGGGGCGATATAATAAATAATTTGAATGGGAATAACTATCAGTAAAAAAATCAAAAGGAATCTATTTAATATAAATAAAAAAATTAAGAGAAACAAAAATCCAATGTATATAAAATGACACAGCGATGGATGGAGAAAGAGAGAGAGAGAGAGAGAGAGCGAGAGAGAGAGAGAGAGAGAGAGAGATATTATCCAATTTAGAAATATATCGTTTTTTGTTGCAAATGTGCCATTACAACAGAGCATAGATGTTTTTTTATTGTTATTGTTGATTTGTAACGTTTTAGTTGTATATATTCATGTATTTACAAATACACAATTTCATAGAACTAGAAATTTGAGGTTCTTATTGAAAATGTATAATTTTATGAATTCAGATAATTAAAGTTTTTGTGCATATTTTATAATTTATGAACTCAAACATTAAGTTTTTTCTTTTTCCGAGTTGCAACTCCACACAAAAAAAAAATTCTTGCAAAATTATTAATTCACCAAGTCAGAACCTCTGACTTTTGTTTATTCATAAATGTGTAAATGTTTAAAGTTATATTTTGTTTTAATGAATGGATGAAGTTTATTCAGTCATTGCAACACAAAACAACACCAAAAAAACATTGTACACAGGATTAACATTTCATACAAAACCAAAAAAATGTGTTGAACAATAACTGAAAAGGCATAGGCTGAAGCAAAATGCTTATAAAAGCCTATCCTATAGTACCAACTTTTTATTTTTGGCTACCGACCTCCAGAAAACCAAAAAGAGAATAGAAAAGCAAAGAAACAACAAAAGGCAAAGCAACAATAGAAAAGCAAAGAAACATTTACAGATGGTCAATTGCACTTATAAGCTTCAAAAATAGCTTTACAAACCATTTTCTTAAATACAACAAAAGAATGACATGTTTTTAAATTTATGTTGGTTAATCGGACATCCTGATTTTTTTCTCGTAATTAAACAAACATGTAGGCTACAGTCACAAGTTGTTGCGCATTTGAGACTTTATAAAGTTAGATTTTTTTCTTTTATTAAACTTTAAGCCTCTTCTAATGCAGCTTTAAAAAAAAATAACACACGTTTTTAAAGAACCATATACCATCATGCTGCCTCAGCAGATTAAATTCAGATGCAAACATCTGTCCCGTTTTGTAAAAGATCAATGCATCATCTAAAAGGATATGAATGCCACCCATCAAGCTAGAAGTTTACAAAGAAGTTGCCATCTTGCCCAGGGCCCCCAAACCAGGACCGACCCTGCTGGAACAGCACATTTTAAGTTAGTTATAGTTTCTTGACTTTAAGTTGTTTTCGTGTGAGTGAGCCGGGTGTCAGTTGTGTAAAACTGGTTTTCAGTCCTCGCTCCTCCCACGCAGGCTCTTCGGTCATGTGACCGCGGACTCTTCCTCAAACTTTCTTCGCGTGTCCGTCTGTCATGCTGAGCACGCGGCTCGTCCCCCGCCCCCCTCCAGATCAGGAAACGAAACCGGAATAATCTGAGAGGCAGCGCAGATCCAGATCCAGCGCTGCAGAGGTCTGAGCAGGTCTGAGCAGGTCTGCGGAGCATGGCGGGTCAGAGGAGCGGGGCTGGAGCTGGAGCTGGAGCTGGAGCTGTGACCGTCCTGCTGACGCTGCTCACCTGCTGCACCAGGTGTGCCCACGGAACCAGAGCCAGCAACATCATCCTTGTGCTCGCCGACGACCAGGATGTCCAACTGGGGGGGATGGTGAGTAGATGCAATCAGACAACACTCAGTTTATCAGTTGTATTGATAGATGATGAGGCTTGTGACTGGGCGGTGGCGTCATCAGAATTTAACTCGTATGTCAAAATTTTTATAACAAACACTAACTACATCCTGAAAACAGTGAGTCCCTCTATAGATTATTCTTGTGCGTGTATGTGTGTGTGTGCGTCTTTGTGTCAGATCATCAGAGGTGTCAAAAGTATTCACATCACATTCATTGCTCAGGTAAAAGTATAGATACTAGAGTTTAAAAATACTCCTGTAGAAGTTGAAGTATCAACTCAAGTTTTTTACTCAAGTAAAAGTATAATAGTACTGGTTTCAAAACTACTTAAAGTATAAAAGTAATGTAAGGGGGAAAAAGCCATTAAGGACAAAAATCCATTGAAAATGAATGCATCTTAGTATAATGCAAATATATTAAAGAACCATATATGTGTACTATTGAGCATTAACGTGTGTTTCAGGGAGCAGAATATGATGACTAGTTGCCTATAAGTATTGTAATGGTGCAAAAAGTCAAACTTCAGAGGCATGTTATCATTTATCCTTACCTTTATTGGAATGTACATCCAAGTTTAGCAGGAATCTGAGGGCAACGGATGTAAGAACAAAACTGGACAAGAACATCTGAAACAACCACAACCAAATTCACTCTATCCGGATGGAGCAATTTAACTGGATAGTTTTGTTTTAAAGGCCGAAATGAAATAGAGTAACGAGGCTGTTTTTAAAATGTAAGGAGTAAAAAGTACAGATAATTGTGTGAAAATGTAAGAAGTAAAACTAAAAAGTCGTCTGAAAAATAATTACTCCAGTGAAGTATAGATAACCAAAATTTCTACTTAAGTAAGGTAACGAAGTATTCGTTACTTGACACCTCTGATCAGACAACACTCAGTTTATCAGTTGTATTGATATACATGAGGCTTGTGACTGGGCGGTGGCGTCATCAGAATTTAACTCATATGTCAGAATCCAAATTTTTATAACAAACACTAACTGCATCCTGAAAACAGTGAGTCCCTCTACAGATTATTCTTGTGCGTGCATGAGTGTGTGTGCGTCGTTGTGTCGGATCATAGTGGGTCAGAGTCAATAAAATATAACCTCAGACAAACAACCATTTTACTTTGTCAACATGTATTTAACAATGACTCTGCTTAAAAACTACATGGGCAACACTAAGTACCCCCATGAGTCAGTTGTAGCTTTTTTCATTTGAAGCAGAAATCATTTTGAGCAGTCGTTTCCTGTGTGATTTCATCAGAGTTCTGGTCCGTTCTTCTTCCCAACGTTGCTTCAGGTCATTCAGGTTTGTGGAGGTTCACATCTACACCGGTCTCTGGAGGTCCACCACAGAATCTCACTAGAGCTCGGGATCGATTCAAATGTCAAGAATCGATTGGATTCCGATTCTTAAGATTCAGAATCGATTATCACCATTTGATTTGATCCGATTCAATTCGATATTGATTTGGGTTAGTGTTGCCTGGATTATATGACTGTAAAATAACTATTGAAATAATAATTTCACAATAATTATTGTGAAATAACTAAGAAATAAATAACTCAAAATAGGCATTTCAATATCAATTCAATTCATAGTTTATTAAAGACACATCTCGAGAAGAGGTCCATAGTACCATAAAAAATTATAGATATAACATACACGATATAAAAGACAACAACCTATGTAATAAATATCCATTTAAAGTGCAAAAAAAGAAAGAAATTGCAACAGCTCAAGCAGTAAACAAATTATTTTAGCTTGTCTGATTTATTCTGTCACCAGACACACAGCTTGCCATGAAGCACCTGGCACTTTTCAGGTATTTCATGACAAACCGTGTCCGATAACAGAGAAACCAAACAAGCTATAGTAAATATAGATAATATGAACTTCATTGAACTAATATAACATTTAGAAATTTAAGCTGAAATATCCAGCATTTTCTCTAAAGAAAAGCTCATTTAGTTCAGGAGTTTTCAAAACTACTGGGACTACTGGGATTAAAGTTCACCAGGCAAAAATGTAATGATGAGAAAAAAAAAAAAATGTAATAAAAAAAATCGATCTTTAGACATACAAATCGATTTTTAGGAATTAATATGAGAATCGATTTAGGATCAGAAAATCGATTTTTTTCAACACAGGCTTAAATCTCACCCAGGTTCAGTCCTGGACTTGGACTCTGAGGTGGAGCCCTTTGGGAACTGGTTGATATTTCTTGAGCATCGAACCTTCTGATCTTTGGGTAACTCTCATGGGACGTCCACTCCTGAGAAGATGGACAACTGTCTTGAATCATTTCCAGTTTTACTGAAGAATACTGAACTCATTTGCTGATGTCTGTCCCTCTTGACACACCTGAACCTACCAGAACATAGAAAGGTCTGACAATTAGCATCCTTGATGTTTATCTGAGGTGGATTATTTCTCTTATAATGGTTTAGGGTTAAAGGAGGGGATACAAACTTTTGCATGTATCTGTAAGTTGGCAGATATCCTTTTACAGAGGTAAGGTTTCTGACTCATGCCAACGTCCAGATCTGTTTTTTCTCCTGTTGGGGAGCCGGTTTCTGTCTTCCTGCTTTGTTTGCATGTTGAGACACGTTTGTTCTTGTTTCATTTCTGCAGACGCCGATGAAGAAAACAAGAGAGTTGATAGGAGCTGCGGGAGCGACCTTTGTGAATGCTGTGAGTATTCTCCCCTTGGGCAGGTAAGGAACAGCTGTTTCAGCTGCTTCCTGTCAGGAGATCAGCGGTGTTCTCTTCTTGGGCTCGGCTTGTTTGAGGGTTCACATTGTTAACCTCTTCCTCTCCTCTCCCATCACGCTCGTCGCCTCCTTGGGCGAAGTTCACGGTCACGCCGCTGTGCTGCCCCAGCAGGAGCAGCATCTTGACGGGTCAGTACCCCCACAACCACGCGGTGAGGAACAACTCGCTGTCCGGGAACTGCTCCAGCCCCCTGTGGCAGAAAGGCCCCGAAGCCGAGGCCTTCCCCGTCTACCTCAGCAAGCAGAAGTACCAGACGTTCTTCGCCGGGAAGTACCTGAACCAGGTGTGTTAAGTCAGGGGGGGGGGACCAGGATGTGTAGAGCAGTGGTTCCCAACCTTTTTTCCTTGGAGCCCCCCCTACTTGTGTCTAAGACCAGCCAGGCCCCCCGGCCCGTACGTACTAGCACCAAAATAGTCTTTAAAGGAGCTTGAGGCCGGATTGTGGCAGGATTTATTAAAAAAATTCGTATACGTTTTAAGTTTTCTAGTAATAATATCAGATGAAGCGTTCCAAACCCAAAAGAATGAGCCCTCTAGTGTATCTCTCCTTTGCCTTGAACAGGCTGTGTGCTGCAAAATGTGCTGCAATTCGGTCCCGAATTTCCCGCGCTGGGCTGTGGATGTGACGTCACATGACGCTGCATGCACGTTCTCCCCGTTCTCCCGTGCCGGCTTCACTGTTGGCTGCAGTACCCCCAACGGCCGTCGTGGTGAAGGGTGGCGCTAGAGAGTCTCATTTCTTAAAAGGAGCCTCATTCTCCTTTAATTAAAAAAATTAACATTATGTTTTTTTGATACATTTCTCTTTGGTTTACTCTGTATACATATGACTCTGTTTTTCTCCAATGTCACCAATGTATGAAATACGCACAAAAGAACGTAAAAATATTTCTGAAAAATGTCTCTTTTAATATGAGACCAACATTTTTTTAACATTTTTCCTTCAACAACCTGTCGGAGTAGATTAAATGTTGAGTAATGATATAATAAGGAATGAAATCATTTCCTGTGTTTGTCACCAGTGTATAAAAAACACAAAAAATATTCAAGACATTCATAAATTATTCCTAACAATGTCTTATGAATGACTCATTCGCAAATATAATTTCTACAACTGCATTTCTACAACTGCATAATTTCAAAGCAGACAAAGTTTCGCGCCCCCCCAGAGATCTCTGGGACCCCAGGTTGGGAGACACTGGTGTAGAGGACCAGACGGGTACGTTCAGCACGGCGTCCTCCAGATCTCATGTTTGCTGTGATTGAACCTGTTTTAATGAGCATCGATGCTGCGTCACGATGGGGTGATGAAATGTTCTCCAGCGCACTGGGAGGAGCTCCGATCAGACCGTATACAGATCCTCTGTCCAACCTTCCTTCCTTCCTTCCTTCCTTCCTTCCTTCCTTCCTTCCTTCCTTCCTTCCTTCCTTCCTTCCTTCCTTCCTTCCTTCCTTCCTTCCTTCCTTCCTTCCTTCCTTCCTTCCTGTTTCAAGAGACCTGAGATCACCTGATGCACCTGAGGTGTTACCAGGTGATATTAATTACCATAGTGATGTCATAGCAAGCATCATCAGATGCAGAGGTGCTCCTTCAGTCACATGACCATCACTGCAGCTGTCCTGACTCACTTCTGACGTCTTTGGTCCATCTGCGTGGTCTGAGGTCCCGTAGAGATGCTGGAGTCCAGATCATGCTCCTGCAGCACATCTGGAAAAACACGATACTCCAGCCATTGTATCAGAGATACAAGATCATCCATCCACCTCCCAGAGATCTCGCGCTCCTCACAATGACGAGGGTTAAAAACAGTCCTTGTCCTTTTTACTCGCCGCTTCTCTTCTGCACAGCATCCTTCAGCTCAGTCTGATGCAGCCAGATGTAAACAGCTTTCCGTTGTCATGGAAACTCATTATAACCAATGTTAAAAAGTGTCAGAAGTGCCGGCAGAAGTCCTCCAGACAGACCAGCTTCCGAACCAGGGTGAAACCCGTTCATAAGTCAAGTTTCGGTGGAAAATAGTTCCGCAACAGAGGAATCAAGAATGTATTTAGTTATTTCTTATTTTTTTCTCTAAAGAGTTTGAACTTTAGATTCATAAATTCAGCCTTTTTTGTCTAAAGCGTGACAGATGAATGCATCGCCATGGCTCTTATAAAAGGGTGAGGAGTCACGTAGGAAAAATAAATAGTCTGTCTGGTCAAGCTGGTGAAAGATGAAGTGTACCGGTACTTTTGTGTGTGATTGTGTGAATACTTAACACAATCTGCCCAAATCCCCCAGTCATGGGACACGTGTGAAGTGTTAAACCAGGTCCCTGGAGATGGAAAACAGACCCCAAGGACTCAGGGAAGAGGTTCTAGTGGTCACGATGCAGATAGACTCCAAGATTGATGATCAGTGTTATATTTAGTTTCTGGAAAGACTGCAGACTCATCACACGACCTGTCTCTTATCTTGTCTCCTTCCATCAGTACGGTCAAAAAGAAGCGGGAGACGTCGGCCACGTCCCACCTGGCTGGGACCAGTGGAACGCGCTGGTGGGTCCCGCGTAGAAACGGAGATTAGATACTCATATTTTGACTTTATTAACCCTTTAATGTTTCACATGTTAAATGATACACAGTAAATCTCTAAATGTTCTTTTTGTATCATTATAAATGAATTTGTGTTTTATTTCATTTCTTTTATTGCATACAACTGTTATTATTATTGTTGTTGTTGGTTCAATGATGAAATACATTAATTAATAAAATAAAAGGATGAAACATTGAAATAAGAAGTATTTGCAGGACTTCTCAGCAGCGCTTGTTTGTTCTCTGCAGGTGGGAAACTCTAAGTACTACAACTACACCCTCTCCGTCAACGGGAAGCCGGAGAAGCACGGCAACAGTTACGAGCACGACTACCTAACGGACCTCATAGTGAGTCACCGTCACACGCTCACATGTGACTTGAGCTTGTGATCAGCTGGGTTTCATGCGATCAAACATCTGGGTTTGGCTCTTGCGTAAGAATTTAAAGGAAGAAATGACTGCGTTTACTCCCTGAACTTCCTGAATCAGCTTTCCGTCGTGTGCCACTCAGCAGTGTGGAGGGTTAATGATCTGTACAAGAAACAAGCTACGGTCACAAAGACTGAACTGGTCCCTGCTACAGGTTTCTGACAGTTTTTGGGAGTGAAGGTTTGTGTTTTTACTGTGTCATGACTCATTGACACACGTCCTAAAACCAGCTGTGCAGCTCCTGTTTCTGTCCAACCAGCCCAACAAATCTAGTGAAAGTCTAAACTTTGAAACCTGCAGTTCAGTCCGGCACTCAACTTTAGAACATAATAACGTGGTTTAACTCCAGTTTGTTTGTGTGGAAACATGATAAAATTAATTTAATCGCAGCTCCAAGTTTAACATAAATACAAGCTGATATGAGCAACAACATAAAACTTTTTATCGCCATACAATTATTTATTTATTTAAATAAAAATGAATTCATATGCGCAATTTTTAGATCCCCATGATTGATCAGCTTCTACATCCACCTTCAGCAGCGAGAACCCTCAGTAGATGTTTCCTTCAGCAGGAACTCTCAATAGATGTTTCCTTCAGAAGCAGGAACTTTCAGTAGATGTTTCCTTCATCAGCAGGAACTTGCATTCTTGGAAACTCCATACTTGGCAAGTCTGATTGGGAGAATGTACTTTGGAGGACACAAGAACTCATCTCTTTCTTTCTGCAGTTGAAACAGCAGCGTACTTGTGTTCTTGGTGACATCCCAGCTCAGCTAAAAGGCTAACATTGCACTGTACACGTAGCAACTACAGTTTATTTGGTTATAAAAAATAAACACTCTGAACACTAAAACAACTAAGAATGGACAATATATTGCTCTTACTCAAGTTCTTATAATCATTACCTTATACAATGTGCAATGTGTTTTGACCATGTTTTCATAGCTGGCGATTTTAACATTCACGTTGATAATCCCACAGCCCAACTGCAACTGGATTCTGTGGTATGTTGGAAACCTTTGATCTGTGAGCATGTGACAGAGGCCACACACCAGTGAGGCCACACACCAGATCTGATATTTCTGTCTCTGTTGTAACGGATGTTGGCCTTTCTGATCCCTTCTGTGATTTCTTTGAAATCTCAGTTTTTCCAATCATCCAAACTCTGTCAGTGTCTTGTGCTGCTGGATCTGGGTTCAGCTTTTGATGCTGTAAATCGGAAGATCCTTCTTGACAGACTGGAAAACTGGGTGGGGTTATCAGGTCTAGGTCTCGGTTGGCCCAGATCATATGTTGAAGTCAGGAGCTTTGTTTTTTCTACCGGTGAAAGTAAAACCGAGATCATGCTCATGACATGTGGAGTCCCTCAAGGGTCGATCCTTGGAACAGGGTTATTCAGCCTCTACATGCTTCCACTTGGTCAGATCATATGTGACAACAACATTGTTTGTGTGTGTGTGTGTGTTAGAGTGTGTGTGTGTGTGTGTGTGTGTGTGTGTGTGTGTGTGTGTGTGTGTGTGTATAAAGGGACTTCAGGTCTGGATCCAGACCCTAGTAGTTGGTAGAGGAACTAGGGCTGTTCGATTAATCGATTTTAAATCGTAATCGCGATTATGTAATTAGAACGATGTTAAAACGTGAAAATCGTAAAATCGATTTTTCACTTTTTTTTTTTTTTTTTTTACCTTGTCTGCACACATATTAATGATTGATTGATGTTAATACCTCTCAATACCTGCGACAAGTGCCCCATCGGAGAGGCTCTTTAGTGTAGGAGGGGGCGTTGTAACATGCCACCGGGCATCCCTCAAGCCAGATGTGGTAGACCGGCTCGTGTTCCTTGCAAAAAACTTGCAAATGTGAATAGCAAATGTAATGACTGACATTACACACCTCTACCTCCTTCATGGGTTGCATTATTATTTAGCATGCAAACACCCAGTTTAGTTTAATTAGAAAATGTCTTGTTTTATTTAATTGGAAATATAACTTACTGTATGTTTGCAAGTGCTGATTTGCTGATTTTTTTTTTTCCAGAGATAAAACTTTTTTTCAACTTATTTTACAGAGTTTTGCACTTTATTCATTCATTTTTGGTTTAATAAGAGCAAAGTTTGCACTTAAAGCCCAATGGGGCAAATGTTCAATAAAAAAAAAGCATATTTGAAATCATTTCTTTGCCTTTTGTCAATTCACAAAATAATCGTAATCGTAATCGAAAATCGGATTTTGAGAGAAAAAAAATCGAGATTTTATTTTTGGGCAAAATCGAACAGCCCTAAGAGGAACCTGAGGGTGTTCGTGTGTACTGTAAAGGTCTGATCGTGTCTCCACTTGAATGAATCTCAGAATGGGTTATAGACACATAGAAATCATAGATTTCACACTTTTTAAATTTAAATGTCATCTCTTGTTTGTTTTCATCATATTTTAAATAAAAATGTATGCATAAATAAAGTGAAAACAAAGCTCTTGGTGAGACGATAGATTTTGAGGTCTCAGATGCTCCACTCGTCACTTCAGTCACTTTCACACTTGTTCTTGTTTTCGTCCAGGAATTAAAAGAACGTCTTAACTTCCTCATCTACGGTTTAATAAATGTACATTTGGCCGCAGAAGTGTGACTCTTGACTTCTGTGTCGATCTAGCTGAACAGGTCGTTGCTTTTCCTGGATGACCGGAGCCCTCAGCATCCGTTCTTCATGATGCTGTCGCCTCCAGCTCCTCACTCCCCCTGGACGGCAGCGCCGCAGTACCAGAAACAGTTCACCAACATCCAGGCCCCGCGAGGCGGCAGCTTTGACAAACCGGGGAAGGTATGTCAGGGGGGATGTCGGCCATCATTTGCGAGGCCCATGTTTGAAGGCATTTCTGATGACGCCTCAAATGTCTGCCTGTTTTAGGACAAACACTGGCTGCTGCGCCAGCCGCCCAACCCCATGCCCAACAGCTCCATCACCTATCTGGATAATGCTTTCAGGAAAAGGTACAAATGAACGTCCTTGTCTTACTTTTTGAGTCCCTCGCATGGCTGTGGAGGAGTTTTAAACCGTTCTTGTCTTCCTTTTTTATGCATGTCTTTCTTAAGCTCCCGAAAAAGAGTTTCATTTAAGCTGAGGTCCAAAACCCGGATTCTTTTCTCATTCTGATGTAGATCTGCTGCTTTATATGGGATAATTTCCTGTCACATGAACCAGTTTCATCAGTCAGACAGATGTCCTCACGTGTGTATCTAGAAGACTCTGGTCTACAGAGGACTTCATGGTCCACTCGGTGACGGGCAGGTGTCCGGGTCCAGACTATCATCCCTCCACCACCGTGCTTGACAGTGGGAGGTGGTTCTGCTGGTTTCCTCCAAACATGGTTCTGGACATGAAGACCAAACATCTCCACGTTGGTCTCATGTGTCCAGAGGACATTGTTTCAGAGGTCTGCAGGTTTGTTGACCTCAGTCCTGCTTCCATGATCTTTTAGACAGAAGAGGTTTCTTCCTGAAACTCTTCCGGACCAACCGTCCTGGTCCAGACCTCTCCTGAATCTGCTGTCATGGACTTGAACGTCTAGCATTTCAGTGAGGCCTGGAGACTCAGAGATGGAGATCTTCAGTTTTTCTGAGGGCATACATTTTCTGGGCTGTCCATCCCTGGGAAGATTAACATCTGTCTTATACAATTTTTTTTCTGACTGTAGATGGATCAACTCCAAAAACGTTTGGACCCTTTTTAAATTGGTGACGACTAACCGTTGCTTCTCTAAGACCACTGCTGATGTTTATCCCTCATGGCATTGTGTCAACGATGATCAGGAGCATCTGGATGTAATTTATAAGAACTATGGGAACAATAAGGGGGTACTTAGGGTTTCCCACATGGTCTTTGTTTTTGCTTTCCTCTTTTTGGCTCCAGATCTGTTGAATAAATAACAATATTTATTTATTTATTTAAAGGTTTAGTTATCAGGGACAATGCACATTAATAATACATTTAAACAAATGTAAAATATGCCAGAATTAGCCAAAAAGGCTATTTTGCATCTGCTGTCCCTGGACTGGTGTAAAATAGTCAACCTAAAAGAAAAATTATTAAGATATTATCAATAAAACATTTCCGAATAAGAAGGCTACATCAGAATAAAGATTAAAAGGTAAGAGACTAAGCTAAAATACATACACACACAGGTTAACATAAGCTCAACAACAGACAATTGCTACAAACGAAAACAGAAACATGAAGCAGCAACAGTAACATCAACATTAATAACACAAGACACAATAACACACTAACAGGCCAAAAACAAACAAGACAAAAGCACTAAGCACAGAATAAAAAGCCATGCACAAAAAGCAACATTGTAACTAGACAAACTACTAGGCAACATGACAGGCAGGGCAGCAAGCCTGGAAAATTAAGCACTAAAATTGAATGTTGACAGCCTTGGCCACTAATTAACTACTTTTTTTAGATAAAATTTAAAAGAAGAATAATTTGATTGGTTTCTAATCTCAGTCGGTATGAAGTTCCACACACGAGCAGCCCTGATAGAAAATGCAGACTGGCTAAAAGCACTTTTCCTAAACTGGACCACACAATCTCCTCTAGCTGCTCCGTGTGGATGTTGATGCCGCCTTTATAAACTGGTTCAGTACAGGAGGAGCAAGTCCATGAATGATTTTAAACAATAGACATAAGTGTGAGTATTTGATGAGATTTTCCAGATGTAACAACTTATATTTCAATAAAATATGGCAGTGATGATAGTCATTGGATTTCTTGTCCAGTACCTTAATGTTTTTTTTATATAAAGAAAGTAGTGGTTTAAGTGCAGTGTTACTAGCTTGAGACCAGGTTGTCAAGCAGTACGTTATATGGGAGAAGATCATTGAGTGCATGTACATTAGTGCAGCTTTGGTTGACAATACAGTTATAAATGTTATCCATAGTTGTTGTCTATTAAGTAATACATGAACATGATGTTCCATCAGGTGGCAGACTCTGTTATCTGTGGACGACATGGTGGCGCTGCTGGTGAAGAAACTGGGCAGCATAAAGGAGCTGGACAACACCTACATCTTCTACACCTCAGACAACGGCTACCACACAGGTGAGCTCAGTCAGTCCACCTGCAGCCCTCTGGTCCTGGTGGTCGTTGTGGTTGTTGAGCATCTCCTTCTGGATGCCACATCGCCTTCATTCATCATCATCGGGTTATTATGTTTGTATTGTTTCAGGGGCGTTCCCAGTTACTTTCAAATGGTTATCCAGCTAACAGATTTTCTTGCGCACTAATGAAGTTAGTTTTTAATGATTTATTCAGTTCATCAGTGTCGGTCTCCATGGTTACATTTGAAATAGTGGAGGGTATTCTTCTCACATCAGATCAAATATGAAGGAACATGTTCTTGTTTTGTTAGGGGCTTGGTCTTTTGACTGTTGGCCAGGTCAGCCAGTGGCCCGATGTGACGACGTTTGCAACTTAGCGCTGTTTTAACTTTGATTGTGAATAAAGACCTGACACAGCACGATCATTCATGTTCTAAAGAGAACATGCTTTGTTGTGTTGTTGATTTTACCAACGGACCGCCGTCACCGGTTGAGGGTCCAGAGTCCGGACAGATCCGAGGACGAAGTTTAGCTCTGAACCTTGTCGGTCGCATATGATTTCGGCGCCGGAATGAGATGTGAAACTCTAGGTTCCTGATGCAAACGTCCTCCAGCAGCTTCGCCCCTGCTTCTGTGGACCGGCTGAAGGAACAATCAGCCACGCAGGATCACTGCCGGACATCCGAGCAGAAGTCCGCTGGAACCACAGACTTCAGGAAATGACGGATGAAGAATTAGGTCACGTGACCTGTTGGTTTCGAACCCTGTTTTTCTTCGTGCGAGCCAGAGCCATGGTGTTTGGGAAGCTGATAGGAACATGCCCACCGCATGTCAATTAAAGTTAGCTTTGCTCCAAGCTCCTTCAGCCAAACCTGACTAGATATCTGCAGAGCTCCCATCAGATGTTTCCAGCGGATAAACCGTTTAAATATGTTGACTCAACGGTGAAATCACAAATGTACAATCTTAGTTTCATGAGACCCAGAAGGTGGAGGGTTGGCGCTTGTTCTAGATCAGTGGTTCTCAAATGGGGGTACGCGTACCCCTGGGGGCGACATGAAGACACTCCAGGGAGTACGTGAGATTTTACAATATACATATATTTAAAAAGTAGCATCCATGCAAAAATCCTTTAAAAATAAATATTTCATAAATAATTGAGAAAAATATAAGTCTAAATTCATAAAATTAATTTTATCTTCAGGAGTAGGCTTTTCAACTTATTATCCTAAAACTGCAGAGTATCCCCCACACCAGGACAGTTCCACCTAACCTGTCAATCACCTGGCTTCACCTGTCAATCACTTGGACCAACGATGGAGTCGTGGATGAAGCGTAGCAGCAATATTTTTATGTTTTTAATAAATCAGTTACTGATAGCACAGTGCTCTGTTTTAGGTCTTTTTTTTTTACAACCAAAAGTGCTTTGCGCTGGTTAGGGGGTACTCGGCTGAAAAAATATTTCACAGGGGGGACATCTCTGAAAAAAGGTTGAGCACCACCGGTCTAGACCAGCAGAGCATGCACACATACCGAGACTTGAAATGAGTATGTTTGGACAGATTTGATCAGAATTCATTTAAATGAATATTAGTTAGCATCATATGTTAGCATAAACTAAGTCAAGCCAAACTAAAATCGCTAAGCTTGGATTGACGTAAGGGGGCGGGGTTCCAGTCAGCTTCCAGGTCGGTCTGTTTTTCCCATGTACAACATTTAGTATGAAGAAAAACAGGCATTAAAAGCACTCTTCAGTAAACCTGTGGATGACATCACAGAGGGGTTGTCCAGTTCTTGTTATACAGTGTTTGGGGTCTCATGAAGACTCTTGTGTAAGTTCCATATCTGGTCATTCATTGTGCAAAGCTAACTTCGCCACATGTGACCTGACGGTGTCCCAGATCGAGGTCTGCATCTGCACTTTTACCGAGTTAAATTAAGGTTATTGTTTATCTCCTCCCCTTCGATCGTGAACCCTGCTGTTGTCTCTATTCCAGGTCAGTTCTCGCTGCCCATCGATAAGAGGCAGCTGTATGAGTTCGACATCAGGATCCCGCTTCTGGTCCGGGGTCCAGGCATCAAACCCAACCAGACGCTGCAGGTCAGAGCCGTCCTCCCCAACGACCGCCACAGATGTGGTGTTGCGGTACGCTTCAGCATCCGTTTGTTTCTGACCCTCTCAGGCTCCGGTGCTGAACATTGACCTGGGTCCCACCTTCCTGGACATATCTGGTGTCAACCTGTCCACTGTGAACATGGACGGACAGTCCTTCCTCTCTCAGATGGTCAGCTTCCTCCACCTGTTTATAGGTTTGCCGTTTTTTACTCTTTTCTTCCAATCTTAACCAAAGTTTCTGTCCAGGCTCCCTCACTGAGAAACGGCACAACACGCAAACTTTTCCTGGTAGAGTACAACGGGGAGGGACATCCTAAAAAGGACCCTGCTTGTCCCAAACTAGGCCCTGGACTGTCTGTGAGTAGCCAGCTATGCAAGTTCCAACATCACCAGCGGAGTTGCTGCTTAGTAGGCATGGGGCGATATACGATATTATCGTATATCGCGATAAAAAACGGCTGCGATAACGTTATTGTGGGGTACTGTAATTATCGCCAATTTTTTTTTTTTTTTGGTCACACAAGGCTACCAGCCAGGTAGAAGCCAGTGTTATTTTTTTTCACGTATTTTATTAATATTATTTATTATTATTATTATTTATTTCATTTTTTTCAGAGAGTAGTACAATCCGTGTGCATTTGACTACTGTGGCACTTTATTTTCACTCAATCTTTGTGTTGGCCATGCAGCTTTTGTTTTGTATACTACAGAGCAGTGCCTTTATTTTATTATTTTTCCAGAGAGCCGTACTAGTAGCAGGCAGCCAGCCACTGTTAAAGTTTCAGAGAGTAATACAATCAGTGTGCATTTGGCTCTACTTTGTCACTTTATTTCTATTTGTCACTTATTTCTTTCGACTCTCAGGGAAGTATTTTCTTACAAAAAAAGAAAGTTCAAATAAGTACTGGTACCAGTACTATAGTTTACACTTTGTAATGCATAACATTTACAGTACACTATTTGTTCTCTACCTCAAGTGTCACTGTGTTGAGAATGATTTGAGAATAAATGTTCTGAAGGAACCAGTGGATCCACGGTTAGTGTTTTTCCTTGCATTTTAAGAATTTTATAAGCGACATCCTAATATCGTGATAATATCGTAATCGTGATATTTTTGTCCACTAATATCGTGATATGAAATTTTCATATCGTCCCATGCCTACTGCTTAGTGGTCTGATGTTGTTCATTTGTCTGGATCCAGACACTAGGGTCTGCTGTAGGAACCGTAGGGGTATTATTGATGTAATTCAGTGTAACCAGTAGATTTCACTATATTTTGTCAGGAATGTTTCCCAGACTGCGTTTGTGAGGATTCCTACAACAACACATACGCCTGCGTTCGGACCCTCGGCGGCAAACAGAACCTGCAGTACTGCGAGTTTGCGGACAGCGAGGTAATACCGGACTCTGGCAGATCCGCTGATTCACACACGAGAGGTTTTGCTGGAAGAACCAGGCGTGAATCTTTGTCTGTCTCCGGTTCTGTCTGCTCAGGCTTTTGTCGAGGTGTACAACCTGACGTCAGACCCACACCAGCTGCAGAACATCGTGAAGACGGTGGATCCGTCTGTCCTGCAGGCAATGAACCAGCAGCTGATTAAGCTGCAGTCCTGTGTGGGCGACAGCTGCCGCGACGTCCAGACAAGAGGAGGCCACAGACGGAGGAGCCGGTCGCCAACCCTGCCAAACATTTCTGAGGTTGGGGATGGTTTCTTTTCCCAAAAAAGTGAAGACATGACACGTTCCAGAAGGAACGTGGATTAAAACGAGCCCATTTAGCTGCTGAAGTACAAATGAGGGAATCGGCTCACGTCACGTTTTACCAGCACATTCGAAGCTAGCTTAGCATAAGGACCAAAAAGGTGAGAACAGAGCTTGAATGTCTGACTAGTTTTGATGAATTAAAAATCATTTAGCTGTTTGTTTTTTTAAACACATAACCTTTGTCATGAAATAAGTTTATAGACCGCTAATTCCCGCTGAAACTCAACTCCATCTAAGTCTCGGCTTTAACTTGTGGAAACAACAACCAGCTGCCAGCTGTTTTCATAAAATTTAGTCACTGTTTTTTATCATTATTTTTTATTTAAAATCTCTCCAGCACTTTCAGGGAAAGAAAGACGATTAAAGTCCGTCTTCAGGTGCACCGGCTCCAGTTTTGCCCTTCAGATCTTGAAAAATCAACTTTATCCTCATGTTTACTGTTATACTTTGAGTATTATCTGTAATAATTCTCATCGTTTTAGAAATGTTTCTTTGTCAGGAGCCAAAAAGGGAACTTTCATAAATGTGATTGACAGGATTGTTTAATCTGGTGCACCTTCTCTTTTGCACTGAAGATGTGTTTGTGCCTTAAATGTGAATTGATTTGCACTGTGATGAAATTAAAGATCAGCATTTAAACCTCATTGTCAGTTACTAGGCTTCAAGTCCTCACTGGACCCGACCAGTCTATCTAGATATGATGGTGTGAAATATCCAACAAAAACAGTCTGCAGGTTTATTGGAATATGATGTGGATACTGAGAGCTTTACAAGATCAAACGTAAATGAGTTGCTGCTGATGTTCTGGACTTGCAGCCAGAGGGTCTCCGGGGTCGCTGGTGAAACCGTGTACATGTCAGATGTATTTGTACACAGCTTTGTCCTGCAGGGTCTGAACCTCCAACTTGACGGGACACTTGTAGAAATGCGACAGCAGCGACTCCGAGTACCCGATGAGGAAGTAGAACTTCTGAGGCAGCAGCCTCTGCAGCAGGATGGCACACACGATGAGTGTGTTGCCACGCCTCTTGATCACGACCTCGTTGGCCAGGCAGCCGTGGAAGGTCCCGAACATGAACCTCCGGATGAAGACGTCCTCCACGGTGCGCTCGGCCGCCCCCTCCTCACCTTGGAGGTTACCTGTTGTAGGACAAGGGAAAGGTTCCTGAAATAAGTGTTTCCCTGCAGGTGATGAGCAGCAACGTACGAAGGGAACGGGTTAGACACGTTCTTACACCCTCGTTTGATCTCACGTGTGCTGTGTGAAAACATAAAGCCTCTCTGATCAGAAAGGCTTTAAGACTTAGAGTCTAAGTCTTAGACAAATAAACACTCGGACGGACAACAAGAGTTTGTTTATCTAAAATGAGGAAAAAAGTGTTGGAAATACCAAGTACCCTGTACTGTTTGAACAGGATTTAAGAGGGTACGGTGCAGCAATTGTACAGGCGTGTGTTAGGGGAAAGACATCAGCAATGGTTTTAGAGGGGCAATTCGATCCGGAAAGGGTAATGACATTATTTATTAAACATAAAATAATTAAAATATCACTGGTGGATGTTTCTACATCCTGAAGATGTGACAAACCCTTATTTTTTGTGGTATCTACCACCAAAGAGCAACATAGCCATGATCTGTTGGAGTAGAGTCAGTCCTTGTAGATGTGGAAGTGTTTGATATGAGTGTATGGAGTGTTTTCGTGACGGTGCCCACCGGGGTGCTGCGACAGCCATCCTTTACAGTGGCCGATGTGATGAGGGTGATAAGCTTGCTCGTATGTCAGCGGCTTCTCTCCTTTCCCAACTCGGACACGAGCGGCTCGGTTCTGAAGGACAGAAGGTGGAAAGAAGAGAATAAAAGTCAGAAAACCTCAACTTCAGGCTTGAGACTTCAATAAGAGGACATCACGATTGGTCTTAAGAGCAACTGTGGCTGCACATCAATCTGGAACGATTATAAAAGCATTTGTAAATGATTTGGAGTTCAATTTTCAACAGTGAGGAAGATTATTCATGAGTGGTCTCTAACGCAGCATCCTTCAAACGTATTGTTGTGGAAAAAACCATTAAATGCTCTTTAACACGTTCTTTCCAACTGGGTGAATAACTGGACTGAAACTGAGGCTCTAAGTTACCAAGGATAAGACTTGAAAAATTATCTAAATTTCAGCAGATTTAATTAAACCATTGCAAACATACATGAGGGGTCTTGATGCAAAGTGAGAATGAAACAATGGAAGCATCATGATTTTAAGGCACAAAGGATGATTCATTCTTACGATTCGAGTAGATAAAAACCTCTTTAAGGTACGTGTTCATTTTTTTAAAAAAGACTACTACTACTGGTCTGTACATTTAGCTTGGCCAAGGCTATAATTCTGCTGCTCTCCGCAGTTTTGGTTTGATCAAGTGGCCAAGGCTGAATTTTCTATCACACACGTTGCTCTGATGAACTCTCAACACTCATAGTCTCAGAGTAATCAATCACTGTGCAAAAATAATAATAACCAGAATCATATGCTGTAACAATGCACCTTTCAATAACCATGTCTACCTCATACTGCTGCACCTTTCATTTAATTTTTTTTTTTATATATATATATATATGTTAATAAGAGCTGTCATTTGTGTATTTACTGTACAGTGAGTGAAAATAACCGAGTCAAATTCCCTGTCTTGTTTGACCTGACCTCGCCAATAAACCTGATTCTGAAACTCCATGATGTCCGTGCTTTGTTTATTTAAAAAGGATCCCCATTAGTCTTCACCATGGGAAGACTATTCTTCCTGTGGTCCACACATAGACATACAAAAGAACAATAATGCAACTCAAAAAGGGTGAAAAACATTCACTAGAATTCCTGAAATAATAAATTGAAACAAAAATAAAAGATTAAGTAACCAACCAAAACCATCCACATCTTAAGTAACAATATTCACTACCATCACCAGATCTGTATCCACTTTTTTTGAGCAAAATAGTTTGCAACGACTTTATAAGTAGCGGGCGTTCTGCTATCAGACCTTTCTGTTTAGTAAAGCCTATAGTTAGTGTTTAGTAAACCTCTAGCTGGTGTTGGTAAATCTCTAGGTAGTGTAAACTCTAGTGTGTTAGTCAGTAGTCATAGCTGCAGCTATAGAACAAGACTATAATAGTCTCAAATATAGCTTTGTGGTAGATATGCTGCTATAGGCTTATGCTGCAGGGGGGCAGTTTTTCCTTGCCACTGTTTGGCTTAAGGCTTTTCTCCCACTATGGGAGTTTTTACCTGCCATTGTTTATGTAACTAATAATTGCTCGGGGGTTTATGTTTATGTTCATGTTCTGGATCTCTGGAAAGCGCCTAGAGACAACATCTGTTGTATTAGACGCCATATAAATAAAATTGAATAGAATTGAATTGAATAATTTTTAATGTACCTACACCACTATTTATAGTAGTATAAATATGTTATGTTATGAATCTTTATTTCGGCTTGTACAGAACAAGATGAAAAGGAAGAAAAAAAAAACAAAAAAAAAAACAACATTTCTTTTCACTGTAGGTGTAGGCTGAAGCCGTAGCTTATAGTGCCTACCCTTTTTTCTTATGATCAGCAAAAATATGAGACATTAGCTTTTACTCAGTGAAAACAAACAATACATAAAGAAGAAAAAAAAAAAAGTAAGACAAAAAATAAAATTGACATTTCACATCCTAGAATGTTTTTGATAGTGTACTTTATTATTATAGTGTTTTATATTTATTTACAATATTTTCTTTAAACAATTTCTTAAACTTGACGATAGAGCAACACATTTTTAGGTTGTTATTACAACTATTCCAAATTTCTCTAGCCTTAACTGATGTACATCTCTTTTTAATATTAGTTTTTGCTGTCGTCATCTCAAACATGAGTTTCCCCCTCAGGTCATAGCAGGTTTCTTTTATCTGGAACAGGTCCTGAATGCAGTTTGGAAGCAGTTTCTGCTGGGCTTTAAAGGCAAATAAAACCGTTTTCTGCTCTACTATATCATGGAATTTTAAGGTATTATATTTAATAAAAAGATTATTTGTTGGTTCATAATAGTCGGTTTTATTAATTATCCTTAAAGCTCTTTTCTGTAATAGAAAAATAGGGTTTGTATTTGTTTTATAGGTATTACCCCATATCTCCACACAATAAGTCATGTATGGAACTATGAGTGAGTTATATTAGTTATATATATATATATATATATATATATATATATATATATATATATATATATATAGTTTTATTTACTATTGCTAGGGTTTTAGACATTCTTGATTTTACACTATTTATGTGTGATTTCCAGCTAAGTTTATCATCGATTATTACCCCCAGGAACTTATTTTCATATACTCTTTCTATTTCCATACCACTAATTTTAATTGTTATATGATTTTTTTTTCTCGTGTGCCAAAAATTATGAACTTAGTTTTAGTTAGGTTTAATGATAACTTATTGATATCAAACCATGCCTTCACATTTTTCAGTTCTCCTTCCACCACATTCAGCAGCTGTTCCAAATTCTTCCCTGAACAATAAAGGTTTGTATCATCAGCAAACAAGACATAATTTATTATTTTAGACACTTTACAAATATCATTTATATATAATATGAACAATTTAGGACCAAGCACTATATAATATATACTATATATCATAATATACTTATACAATATAATATACTGCTATTACTATACTATATATATATATATATATATATATATATATATATATACACACTCATAGCCTACAGTAATTTACAATATATTTACTATTAAATTTATAATATACTTACAATTTGCAAAATAATCACAATATATAGTCATAACTTCCTTCTGAACCACAGCTGCTTCAGTCTCCTTTTAAAACCTGACACCTTGATTATTGCAACTAGACATGGGAGGAGATGGTTCCAGTGTGTGACTGCTCTATACATTACTGTTTTTTTCAATGCATTGCTAGGCAGAGAAAAGTGATTATCTAGCTTTACCTTGCAGCACGCCACAGTGACGTGGAGGCCTCGACTCCCAGACGAGCTGCCCTGCGAGCCGGACCGAGCCAGGAACCCCTGCAAGAACCACCAGCAGGTTTACATGAGGACACAAGAAGCTTTACAAACACACCCTATCTGAGTTATTAAACACCCAGAATACAGAGGCTGTAGAGTCTAACTCCCACAACTGCATCAGAATAAAATACATAGCAATAATAATAATAATAATAATAATAATAATACAATAAATCACTTTAAATAATATCGAATTACCAGAAGTCTCGCGCTGCAGCTCAAGGACGCCGCCATGTCTTCTTATACGCAAAGATGATGAAAAGGTTTCACGGATCGCTGTTTGACTCCCAACGTGGTTACGACGTTTGAATACCACTCACACTTTAAAAAAGCTGTAAATTACAGCCTGACATGACACTTTGAGCCAAAAACCACAAATTCACGCTCAAGTCTCGTCACCTTAACCCGGAACTGTTGCGTCTGTCGTGTGTCGATTTCCACCGGAGGTCTAATCAGCCGTACCGACCGGAAATGAGAAAATAAAGCAGTTTTAAATAATTAAATGTACAATGAAGTTATGGAAAAGAGTAGCTGGAGCTAGACTAAGGGCAGAGGTGAGCATTTGTGAGCAGCAGTATGGTTTCATGCCAAAAAGGAGTACTACAGATGCAGTATTTGGTCTGAGGATGTTGATAGAGAAAAGGTTTGCCAACTCCCTGAGAAATAAATGAGGGAAACCTCTTTTTTTTTGCCCCTTTTTTTGTGAGTGAAACGATTTTTTAACTATTTTACTCGAATCTGAATTGAATTAGATACATATTTTTGAATGAGATGAACACATGGAAAACAAATTATTATCCAGCAATTCACTTTAATACAAAATAACAAAATGAACTGAATAAAATAAGTATCTTTCTTAAACAGAAACCTGTCCCGGCTAACTTAAAATTGTATAAATTAATATAAAACAATAGAAAGAAAGCAGAACATCCATTCTGTAATAGTGCACATTTTTAGTGCAATAACAAAAGTGCAAACAGAAAGTCTGTAGAAAACTTGTGAACATATTTGTGCCTCAAAGGCCATGACTGTAGGCTACAGTTGTAGTAAAACAGAAAAAAATAACTTATGAACTCAACAGCTCAATGCCATTTTCCATTGGCATTTTATGACTATTTTTTGACTCTCACAGAAATACGGGACAAAGTGACTTTTCAGCTCAATACGGGACGCGTACTTTAGTTTATAAATACGGGACGATTCCGTTTTTCAAGGGACGGTTGGCAACCCTAATCACAGTCACAGCTTGTGCTACCCTATGAGGCAAACCAATATTACTCATTCAGATCAAATCTGTCAAGTATTGCCACAGAAATTCTGAAACGAGCTGAAATGAGGACCAGCAGAGCTTGTGAGGGACTCGGCTGATTTAGACCCGCTGGCGTCGGGCCGGCCTTGCGGCCATGTTTGGCCACAGGTTCCAGCTGGGGTCGGCCGGCCTTATGGCCATGTGGGTTCCAGCTGACTTGAAGGAGTCCTTAAATGATCCACGGTAGTCGCAGCTCCTTCAGCTCTGTTAGGTTTTGATTCACTAACAGGTCCACACATTCCAAAAAGAAGACAAAATGATGAAATCTGTCAGAGAGAAAAGTATTTCAATTAAATAAAATTCAATTCAAAATTACTTATTAATTACAGAAGGGGAATCGATTTAAATTTAAATTTATTTTTCAGGAAGTTGGCAAACCCTAACTGTGATTGACATGAGGTGGGCCTGGGTGTTTGCTCCACGCATTTACAACATGGCACCATACAAAAGCACTCCTCAGAAAAACCTTTGGGTGACGTCAAAGGTGACCCCCAAAAAGCTGGAGACAAAATATAGACATTTGGATATGAAAATACTCAGATTGCATCCATGTATATAAAATCCTCCATGGTCTGGCTCCACCTCCATTAAATATATTTATAAAGAAAAACATGAGCAGGTTAACCAGAGCAGGATCTAGAGGTGACTGTATTGTCCCATTCAGAAAAAGTGCTTTTGGGCCGTCAGGGTTTTCACACCGAACATCTCATACATGGAACACAGTACCAAATGTCATACGAGACACACCCACCCTCACCTCCTTCATTAAACACTTAAGAACATGGCTTCTAGAGAATCAAGTCTGCACTCATATTACATCTTAGTGTATTTTATTGTATGTTTGATCTGATATCTTAGTGTATTTTATTCTTCTATTGTGTATGTATTAGTGTATTTTACTGCTGTGTGTCATAATTTCTTGGACTGCATGTAATGTATGTGTGTCTGGAACCTTCTTTTACATCAACCTGCCCCAGGGACTAAAGATGCAAATTAGCCACTGGCTATAATCTAGCATATTTACATGAAAATGTTATTAATATGTACTGTCCCTGGTTCTTTTCCTTTAAAAATAAAATACAAATACAAATACAAAATACATTTTACAATTTTCTATCATCTTTGTGTATTGACTGCTAACTTTCAGATTTAAATTAAAAAAAAATGGTGACGCATTTGTTTTTTTTTGTTTTTTATTGAACAGAATTTTTTTAAACAAGAAAAACACACTTTATACAAAACTACTAGTAGAGGAAATATAAGAAAAAAGAAAATCCTGGAGGTTTTATGCACAAGAGACATATAAACAAAAATAAGAGACAAATAAAGTCAATACAAAGGAACAGTAAGGCATTTCAAAGCAAAAAGCATTGACATTTCGGAAAGAGACTTACGGTAAAATAAAAGATACTTTGATATATCGGTTACTCATTTTTTTGCAGAGTTATTTGACTTAATATTTTCTAAAGAAACAAAAAAACTTTTGAAATCATTTATAAAAAAATGGAAAGAGGGCTTCATTTTTCTCCACTTACAACAATGTATGTGGTATTTAGCCAGTAAGAGAATGACATTAACTAAGAAGGACACTGATTTGTCAATAGTATCTATATAAAAAATAATGTTAACGATTTCTAAATTTGGAATGTCATTCATTTTTAAAGATAGCCAATTTCTAATTTCTTGCCAAAACATTTTTGAGACAGGACACAATAAAAACATGTGATCAAGTGATTCTTCCAATTCATTGCAAAAAACAAAGGGGTCAACTTCAAATTTAAATCTATGTCTCAAGAATTCAGCGGTTGGATACATTTTATGAATCAATTTAAAATGAGTTTCCTTGACTTTGGGGGGAATGGGTCATTTCGATATAATTTGAGTGGGCTTTTTCTAATGTGACGCATTTGTAATATTCTGCATGTTGTTGCTTGTGTCCGAAGAACGTTTACTTTTATTTTGAAAACACAGTAACCGGAAGTTATTTCATTGTTCTGAAAGGAGCAAAACAGTCGCTGACAAGCACCAGGTTGTGCTGCTGGTTGCTGAACTTTTATCGTAGGGTGCTGTTCAATAGTTGTGTGGGTTCGTCCAGCTCGGACAGGGTTGTGGTAGTGAAGGCTGAGGTTGATGGCGTCGCCGCTGCAGATGACCGAGATGTACGACAACGCGCTGCTGGGGATCCTGCAGCATGTCGGCAACATCCAGGACTTCCTAAGGGTCTACTTCGGGTTTTTGTACCGAAAGACTGACTTTTATCGCCTGCTGTCAGGTCCTGACGACAAGATGGGTTTCCAACCAGGTGTTGCGGAGAAGATGGTGCTGAAGGTGACGTTTACCAACGTTTTAGCTCGTTGGAGATCATGTTTCAGGGGCCATGTCTTATTAAACTCCAGTTCAAACACGTGACACGCGGTGACACTTTAAGAAGAAAACAGGCTAGAATTGTGACTGTAGAATTACAATTACAGTTAAATGCGCTGAGGCTTTCTCGTAGTCTGTAGAATAGTGTTTCCCAACACCGTCCTGCATGTTTTAGATGTTTTCCTGCATCAACACACCTGATTCTAATTAATGGTCGTAATTAACTTGTCATCAAGGTCTGCACAATTCTGTTGATGACACACAGAGGTGTCAAAAAGTATTCACATTCATTACTCAGGTAGAAGTATAGATACTAGAGTTTAAAAATACTCCTGTAGAAGTTGAAGTATCAACTCAAGTTTTTTACTTAAGTAAACGTATAAAAGTACTGGTTTCAAAACTACTTATAGTATAAAAGTAAAAGTAATGTAAGGGGGGAAAAGCCATTAAGGACAAAAGCCATTGAAAATGAATGCATCTTAGTATAATGCAAATATATTAAAGAACCATATATGTGTACTATTGAGCATTAACATGTGTTTCAGAGAGCAGAAGATATGATAACTAGTTGCCTATAAGTATTGTAATGGTACAAAAAGTCAAACTTCAGAGGCATGTTATCATTTATCCTAACCTTTATTGGAATGTACATCCAAGTTTAGTTGCAGGAATCTGAGGGAACGGATGTAAGAACAAAACTGGACAAGAACATCTGAAACAACTGTGAAATAGAGTAACGAGGCTCTTTTTAAAATGTAAGGAGTAAAAAGTACAGATAATTGCGTGAAAATGTAAGGAGTAAAAGTAAAAAGTCGTGTGAAAAATAGTTACTCCAGTGAAGTATAGATAACCAAAATTTCTACTTAAGTAAGGTAACGAAGTATTTGTACTTCGTTACTTGACACCTCTGATGACACAGGTACTTGTATCACGGTGTGCTGAAGCAGGGTAGCATCTAAACATGCAGGATAGTAGATCTCGAGGACCAGGGTTGGGAAACACTGCTGTAGAAGAAGAACTGAACAAATCCTCTGTGACGTCATCCAAGTTTCTGAAGAGGGCATTTGAAGCCTCTTTTGGCACTTTTCCACTAGTGCCAACTCAGCCCGACTCGCATCACCTCGCCTCAGTTTGACGCTTTTCCACTAGGGGTCTAACCGTGCCAAGTAGATACGCTTTCTGTATCTATTCAGCCGAGGTTATAAAGGGCTGAGTCTGGCTGTATCTGACGTCATCCCAGTACACGCCCCCGATTGGTCAGGGGGTTGGAGTCAGACGTCTGCGAAAGAGCGTCTCTGACGGCAGCTTCTTGTTCATTTTATTTGACAGACAATGGCACCGCAAAGGTCTGTTTGGTGATCCAACTCTGAGGGGCAGATGTTCATAAACCTGGTGGCTGAGGAGAGAATTAAAAGGGGATCTAGACGGGCGATAAGGAACGACAAGATATACCAGGGGCTCTGTCACTTCATAGCTGCTCGCGGCTCCCAATGGACTTTTCAGCAGTGCCGAGACAAACTAAAAAAATTTAAAAGCTTCGTCGCTTGAAGCTTCTCTTTTTTTTAACTTGTTATCGAACACAATCCACAGAACCAGCAGCATCTATCATCTCCTCCATGTTCTACATCTTTAGTGTTGTTGTCTTCATTTTTTAGATCACACAATCAAATACATCACAGCAGCTTTACTCCAACCCTCCTACTTCGGCTCCTGGTGCTGAATTGTTATGGAAAAGAAACTAGGCCGAGTTGAGTCAAGCCGAGTCAAGATGAGTAGAGCCGAGTAGGTACTAGTGGAAAAGTGCCAAGAGTACCGGTAGTTACAGAAAAAGTATCTACTCGGCACGGCTCGATCCCTAGTGGGAAAGTGCCAAACCGAGTGGAGCCAAGCTGAGCCGGGCTGAGTGGAACACAATGGTCAGTCACATCTTGAAGTGGACATTGATTGGCCGTCACTGTTTTGGGGCTGTTTAGCATATGCTATTGGGCTCCCTGTGAGTAGCGGAGAAGTGAAAATGGAGGAGCATGTGAAAGTTGTCTGTCCAGTGAATGGGGAATTTAAATTTCAAAAACACCCTGACGGCACCATTGATAAAGGTTAGTGATGGGCAGAGGAAAGTTAAAACTGATAGGCTAGTTTGATTCCCCTTTTCCCTAGATTGTTCTCGTGTCATGCCTGACTTTCCAGCGTTTTTCCCCAGACTGATCACTTGTCGCCGACCTTGCCTGTCCCCGACCTGTTTGCCTGTCTCTGTCCTGGTAATCACCTCAGTCTTCTGTCCCTGACCACAGTTCCCTTGTCACATCCCTGTAGTACACCAGCTAAGCATTGTGTCTGTGTCTCTCCTTTCTCTGTTCTTCATTCTTTCCGTCTGTTTTCTCTTTTCCTGCTCTGCCCAGCTGGTCTCCGGCAGGAGCGTCCCCCTTTATGGATCTGACTTTCCCTCTTAAATCCTGTGAAAGCAGTTAGGGGCTACTTTGTTTTGGCCACATTCTTTTTTTGTTTTGTTTCTTTTTATAATAGAATAGAATGCCAGACAGGGAACTTGTTTTCGGTTTTTAGCTTCATTTTTGTGATGCTGAGACCTGCTGTGATCAGATCTTATGTTCCTGTGTTTTATTGCCGTGTTTACATCTGTGTACATGTTGAGTCACCGAACGACACGGAGGTCTTTGGTCTGTTCCACAGACGTTCAAGTTGTTTGAGAAAGTGGCGGAGCAAGACAGAGAGCGAGCGCAGATAGAGCTGCAGAGAAGAAACGAGATTAAACGACTTCCCCCGGCAGTCCAGGAGGTGGTGGTCACCGCCGAGAAGATGGAGGAGGACAGCGTAGAGGCGGTGCAGGTGGAGAGCTCTCTTCCAGATGCAGGTGACACGACAGCAGCAGCCTCAAAAGCAACCGCCGAAGGTCAGTGTGCCGGAGCTCAGGGTGCCGGAGCTCAGGGTGCCGGAGCTCAGGGTGCCGGAGCTCAGGGTGCCGGAGCTCAGGGTGCCGGAGCTCAGGGTGCTGGAGCTCAGGGTGCTGGAGCTGGTGGTCCGGTGGCTCAGAGGGATCAGGTCGCTGGCGCTGGTACCCCATCAGCAGAGTGAGGAACCTTCTATCTCTTTTATTATTATTTTTGAAGTCAGTTATGTTCTTTAAACTCTCGATGATGACAAATGAAGCCAATGCTAAAAGAGCAGAGGAGCGCATCGTTTTAACATATCTTCACTTCCTCTGTGTGATTCTTGTGTTTCAGAACTCAAGACCAGTTTCAGTCGAATGCTGACAGTTACAACGGGGCGGTGAGGGAAAACTACAGCTGGTCTCAAGACTACACAGATGTGGAGGTCCGAGTGCTGGTTCCTGAGACAGTGGTGAAGGGCAGACAGGTGAGCGGGACCCCCCACCCGACCAGGCCGCAACTGGTTCTCGTGCAGAGGTGTCAAGTAACGAAGTACAAGTACTTCGTTACTGTACTTAAGTACATTTTTTTTAGGTATCTATACTTTACTCCATTACTTATTTTTCTTCCTACTTCTTACTTCTACTTATTACATTTTCACACAAGTATCTGTACTTTCTATTCCTTACATTTCGAAAACAAGCGTTACTCGTTACTCTTGGCTTCGGTTTAATAATGTTTATAATTTATAAACATTAAAACATTAAAACGGGCCCCGAATTTCCTGCGCTGTCCTGCGGATGTGACGTCGAATGACGCTGCATGCGCGTTCTCCCCGTTCTCCCGTGCCGGCTTCGCTGTTGGCTGCAGTACCCCCGACGGTCATCGTGGCGCTATGAGTCTCATTTCTTAAAGGAGCCTCATGCTCCTTAAGGGATTTGTATGTAGTGATGTAGAGCTCATTCTCATTTAAGTTTTGGTCTTGACTTGTCAGCTGTGACTGGTATGGGGTTCAGGGCTGAATTTTTCAGGCAGGAAGATTTTAAGTTTATTTTTTGATTGGATGAACATGAATACCTCATTGTACTGTTGTCTCTCTCTCCTCGCTGTCTCTCGCTGTCTCTAGAGAAAATGTTGAAACTTAGTTGTTGTTTTTCCAACCTGGGCCCGGTTTTGAATACAATAAAATTTGAGAAAGAACATGCTCCTTGAGTGACTTTGTCTTTGACAGTAATGGGTTAATGATTGTGTTGTATCTTGGGCCACTTGTAGAACTAATCAGTGTTTAAATTGAGCTTTCAATTCATATAGTGGCCGCTGGCTGTTTTTTTTCAAAAGTTACTTTATACTTTAAGTAGTTTTTAGAGCACATACTTTTTACTTTTACTTGAGTAAAGAGGTCAAGTTGATACTTCAACTTTTAACAGAGATACTGCAGTATCTATACTTCTACTTAAGTAACAAATGTGTGTACTTTTCACACCACTGTTCTCATGTCTCATTTGTGTTGTCGTCCTCAGGTCAGCGTCAGACTGCAGACCGGCAGCATACGAGTGTCCATGAGGGACGGAGCCGAGGAGAAGACCTTGATGGAGGGAGAACTCTCCCACAAGATCAACACCGAGGACTCTCTGTGGAGTTTGGAACCAGGGAAATGTGTAGTGGTAAGAATGCACATGGCTACTGTTTGCAGCTCTTTTAGGACCCCAAAGCCAGAATCTACAAGAACTCCAGGTGGACCTACAAAAACAGCTGGAAACCTGATTTTGACAACTTTGGATCGACCGATTACGTCACATCTTGCGCTGCCGGAGTGGACTTAATGTGCTAAAAGCGTTTCTATGACACTTTCATGCTAGTTTGGATTATTGAAACATCTGGAAAACAAGATTTATTTATTTTTTGTGATATTGAGGTTTTGCACAGAGACAGTTTTACCAGAGACCCACAACCGCTGATGTTGGAGAGATGCTTTCATCTCTTCTTCCTCAACAAGAAACAGGCGACATCAGGTCAAATGACCTGAGATCAGAGCGGGAGGGTCCATCAGGGTCAGCTGAAGGGAAACGGTCACCATTTGAGTGTTCAGAAAAATATGCAGTAGTATCTCGTACTTTAAAAACTAACATTTGTCAGGAAAAATTCTAACTGTAATAACTCACAAATTTCCCAGAGAACCTGTTCAGATTCACAATTAGGCTGAATTGAGAACTTCACTGTGAAGTTGATTACAAATGAAGATGGATCTTGTTATTTTTGCACAAATACTGGATCTTGATCGGGTAGCTCTGAGGTGCATCGCCCGCAGGCCGGTCTGGTAACTCGGTTTGTTTCTTGCAGCTGTCGCTTAACAAGACCTCTGAGGTTTGGTGGAATGCGGTTCTGAAGGGGGAGAAGGAGATCGATATAAACCAGATAAACCGCGAGCGCTCCATGGGGACGGTTGACGAGGAAGAGCACGCCGTCCTGGACAGACTCACGTTCGACTACCACCAGAAGCTGCAGGGAAAACCACAAAGTCACGAAATGGTGAGAGGTTATCAGACTTCAGAGATCCCTCAGAGTTCCTTTAGACCAGAACCAAACACACGTCGGCTTCGGAACAGTCGTAACAAACGTTCCAGTCAGGTTTCTGTTTTTTTTTTTTTTAAGATATTTTTATCCCGGTTTTTTCCCCCATTTTATCACCCAGTGCTCCTACCTAAGTAACAGTCCTGGGCATTGCCATCCTTTACCAACCCCGGGAGGGCCCTGCACTGAGCTCAGGTCTCCTCCTTACTTGAGGAGTGAGCAGGCCGCATCTTTTCACCAGACAGGGTGGGGCTTCTCCGGCCGGACGTAGCGCGTGGAAGGATCACGTTATTCCGGCCGGATCCTCCCCACCCCATCTGGCGCCCCGACTGGCCAGAGGGGGCATGTATAGCCCAGGACTGTGTGCATGTTTTTGTGAGGGTAGCTCACATTAGCTACCCAAGGGAACACAGGGAGAACATGCAAACTCCACACAGAAAGGCCCTTTCGCCAACCCCACCCAGGGTGTGGGCACTGAAGTCATGGGGGAACTAACACGCACTTCAGCGCCCACAGCGTCCCCCGGCGGGAATCAAACCCAGGACCTTCTTGCTGTGAGACAGCTGCACTACCTGCTGCGCCACCGTGCCCCTTGAGTCCGGTTCAGGTTTCTGTTGTGTAAAAACATCAGACCATCAGCTCAGACAAACATTTACATTTCTGTAGGACTCTTAATTATTTATTTATTGATTTATTTTATCCATTTAACAAAAATAAAGTGAAATAAACTAAATGCCCTTAATGTTTCCAGAATATTTAAATTACAGCCAGGAGCTGATGATCATCATCATTGATGATCGGTGGCTGGTGTGAACGGTATGCGTCTTAACATCCATGTCCATGTTTCTCCTCAGAAAGTTCACGAAATGCTGAAGAAGGGCTGGGACGCAGAGGGCTCGCCTTTCAAGGGGCAGAGTTTCGACCCGACCATTTTCGATGTCCCGCCCAGCGCTGTGCAGTTCTGAGTGGGCCGAGCTCCAGACGGGAGCCAACTCCGGTCCGACTGCGGGAGATTCCACGTTTACCCACCAAACCATAGAAGACGAGGGAACTCGGACTCAGACGGGCCGATACACCGATTTTAAAGTTCAAAGACGTTTGTTAACTCCTGAGTGTTTGCCGGCGTCTCTGCACCAGCCCCACTCACTCAGAGCTGCCGTCACCCAAGATTACTTTTATTTGAACATATTTTTAGGGAGCTGGATGCAGGGACATGCTAATTGTCCCACCTCTGGTGGTTCTTTTAGTGGTTGCGGGCCGGGGGTCTTAGTTGTTTTATTTGTTTACTGAAAATGTAACTTGCCACATGAACTGAAAACCTTTTATTTATCATTTCAAGTTGTTTTTCATGCCAAAATAAACAAAAGTTGCAGAAAAATGTACAGCTTGTGTCTGTGTTCAGGGTCAGAAGGTCTGCCGCTACGTCTGACTCAGTAACAGTTGGACAAAAATGACGGTATTATTGAAAGTAAAGATTCTTGACGTTTAAATCTGAGCGTCCATTTAAGGCAAGGCAAGGCAAATGTATTTATATAGCACAATTCAACACAAGGTAATTCAAAGTGCTTTACATTGACATTAAAAGCGGCAAGACATAATTAGACAGTAAATAACAAATAAGATTGAATAAGATGATAAGAAAAGAAGTAAAATAATAAAAAGCACAAGCTGTTAAAAATAAGGGCAGTAGAATACAGCAGGTAAGTTTAATTTAGGAGTACGCTTGAGTAAACTAATGTTTTTAACCCTGATTTAAAGGAGCTGAGTTTGAGCAGACCTCAGGTCTACAGGAAGTTTGTTCCTGGTGGTTTCTGTGTCCGTGGTTGAGATCACAAGCAGGAACCTTGTCAACTGTTGGAGGAAGATGGAGTTAAACGAGACCGGCTGAAGCTTCCTGAAATGTTCAGAAAGTGTGCATGATGGTCGGGATACTGCAGAGAAGCAGCTCTACAACGTGCAACAGCTTCTTCTCCAGCGCCGCCCTGACATCTGTTGACAGCACATGCTTCAATGGGTGGAGTCAGTCATTTATAGCCCCTTTGATGCAAGGCTTGTGTTTCAGAGCTTAGTTTCTGTCAGTGGCTGCTAATCATCTTCTCTTCTGTGCATGTTTGAAGGCCAGAGCTTCAGGAGCTGCATGCTGACCTGCAGCCCACACTCTGATCCCCCTGCTGCTTGCTTCCACCTGTCCGTATGGATGTCTGGTGGATGTCTGCTGACATCCTGACCTGCAGCCCCCCCCCTCTGACCACCTCAGTGTCTGCTTTACATCTGCTTATATAGTCATCCCTGTAGTGCACCAGTTAGCCATTGTGTCTATGCCTGTCCTTTCTCTGTTCTTCATTCTCTGTCTGTTCTTTCTTTTCCTGCTCTGCTCAGCTGGCCTCCACAGGAGGATCCCCCCTTATGGACCAGCTCCTGCTCATAGTGTCTTCCCTCCTATGTCTCCTGCCTCACCACACCCTGATACAAATGACCCATAACAGACTTGTGCAGACTTGACAACTAGCTGATGATGACTATTAATTAGATAATCAGGGAACTTTCTAAAACATGGAGGACAGGGGGTCCCGAAGACCAGTGGGAAACACTGGTCTACTTGATGGGATCATATTTCAGGCTTTGTTTTCAGGCTTTATAGAAAGATTGTTTGCTGTGATGTTAGTAAAAGGTTCTGTTGCTCAGCGTTCATCAGCGCTGCAGAAAAAAACCAACGCGCCCATCCAGAGTCGGTTGGTCTAATTACAGAGTCACGACAGATAAGTCTGGCAGGGGGCGGTCCTGCTGGTGGACTACAGGTGAGTTCCAGGTACATATGACATGGTTAGTCGGTGGACTACGAGACCATATAGGTGTAGAAGCAGACACTGAGGTGGTCAACATGCAACTCTGGAAGGTCTGGCTTGCAAACGTACAGAGAGAAAAAGAGGGGCCAGATCAGCACAGCAAACATTGACAATCCTGTGTGCAGGTGGAAATGACGGGTGGCTAATGTGTTTTTACATCTAAAAAAGTCTACGTAGCCATCAACCTGGCCTCCAAACATCCAGAGATCCCAATCCGCTCCAACCCCTCCCCTCTCTTTGTGTGTGTTATCCAGTAACTAATGGCATGGTGGAATGGGGAGGTTGTATTCAGGACTCGAGTTGTAAAAAGAATTCAGGGGGGATGGTGGATTTTATCATATGGGGACAGATAATTTGTGCTGATTACAAATAATATAATATATTAGAAATAATAGCACTGACCAAAAAACCTGCAGAAATACTGCAGGAATGACATAGCAGTAGTTAAATGCAGCCTTCTGTAAGCTTTAAATATCCACTGGGCTTACATCAAATACATCAAAATACAACAATAAAAAACAGTTTTCTGAACTTATCAATATGACTCTGTCCTTCACAGGATAAGTAAAATGGATCACTGCAAAAACTCAAAATCTTAACAAGAATATTTCTTATTTCTAGTTAAAATGTCTCATTTTATTAAAACAAAAATCTCATTATCCTTAAAACAAGAATCATCACTGGAAAAAAACAACAATTTTCACCTGTTTCAAGTAGATTTTCATTTGAAATAAGTAGAAAAATCTACCAGTGGAACATGATTTTTTTGCTTGTAATAAGAAGATAAAATTTTGTCCCAGTGGCAGATTTTCCTACTTATTTAAAGTGAAAATGTACTTGAAACAGGTGAAAATGGTCAAATAAGTTATTTTTCTGGTGATGACTCTAAATGTTGAAATAGCAGTAAAACCACATTCATTGATGAAATGACATAAGGGATGAAAAAGTGGGGATGGCAGTTTTACGGGGGGATGATTTTGACCGTTTTTATTTTTGCTCTTGATTTCCTTTTGGAAGAGGGTTTTCCTCGCTCAAATCTAAAAATAGACACACGCAGTACTGTGACTGCATTGAATTGAAATCATGAGCCCGGGGCTTCTCTTAGTTTGATTTATTATAATGAGTAATGCATTTCTGCTCTCCCTCACTCTTCTAACAGATCACTTCCAGCCTTTTAATTTCACTTTTTCCTCATCTCATTTTTATTTTTTCTCTCCAGAGGATCACGTCATATAGTGAGCTCACATTATCGTGCGGTGCGGTATTTAAAGAGTCCGTCGTCCTCCTCCTCGCAGAGCGGGGAGCGCTGCTGTCGAAGCCGGGACTCGTGCGCTCTAGAGCGGGGCTGTAGCTGAACCCACTCGGCGTGTCTGGAGCTCTGAGGTGGGCAGAGACTAAACCCCTAAAGGTCCGCAGCCAGAGAGCCGCCCGTCCGAGGAAGTCATGGCAACGACTACCTGCACGCGTTTTACGGATGAATACCAGCTGTACGAGGAGCTGGGCAAGTAAGTGGCTGGTTATGGACCTGCATGATATCCTGCATGATATCCTGCATGCAGCCTGACCCTGTCAGAACTCCAATACGTAGAGATGGAGGTCTGCAAAAATAAATCAGCTGCAGCTTGTCTTTGCCTTTCTTTAAACTGTGACAGCCACCAGGTAAGGCTGAATGTTGCATCAAATGTGGGGGTTCCATGGTCCCATGAGCACTTCTGGGCATCCCCCTTTATCTCTTCCTCCCCCTCCTCTTCCTCCTCCTCTTCCTCTTCCTCCTCCTCTGTGCCCAAAGGGTAATTAGGGACAAAACCAGCTGAATGTGCAGAAAAGGCTGATGTGGTGGAATTAAGGTCCTCATCATCAGCTGGCTCTAATCCCGGTGGCACAGCGTTTAGAGATGATGCTGCTGCTCTTCATCTACAAATCTAATGAAGCGTGCCTTGTGATTAATTAAAAAAAAGACAGAGATGGAAGGGGGATGGAGTTTGGGGCAATTTTGGCCCCAAAAGGATGCAGACAATTGGAGTGACTTGGAGAGCTTCAAGGTGCCCCTGTGGGCAGAAGTAGACTCTGCCCACAAGTAGAGTAGTTTCTGTCAGGTTGTGCGTGTACGAACATTTATCCCACAGTTCTGCAGGAGGAAGAAATCACTCTTGAGCGCTGGAGACACTCTCTCTAGGGCAGTGCTTTTCAATCCTGGTCCTCGTGGGCCCCTGTCCTGCATGTTTTAGATGTTTCCCTGCTTCAGCACACCGTGATAAAAGTACCTGTGTCATCAACAGAGTTGTGCAGACCTTGGTGACAAGCTAATGAGGACCTTTAATTAGAATCAGGTGTGTTGGTGCAGGGAAACATAGGGTGTCTAGTGTTTTGGGGTCCCTGTTTAGTCAAACAACATGATGAGGAGGTTGAGAAGGCGATCGGTTATCATTTTAAGAAGGAAATAAGCGAGATTTGTAAATATGAAGGTCAAGATGAAGCTGAGCTCACAAAGTAAACCTGGTAGCTAGTTTGACATTTGAAACAAAGAAAGAACATGTGTTGGGGAACAAAAAAAAGAATCAAAAGTATTAAAAAAAAAAAATGAATAAAACAGATTTTTTTTTTTTTGGAACTTAATTTTTTGTTAGTTTCAACAATACACCACATACATTTTCTTCTTTCTTTTTCCTTTTTTCAGCTGCATACAACATCTATACACATTATACAAGAGAAAAACAACAACATAATTATTCACTCCAAAATATACGTATATAATAACAAACCCATAAATTTAAAAAAAAAGAAAAAATAGTAAAATCAATAATAATAATTGTCCACTCCAAGGCACAACGGTATGTATAGAAAGCAGGCACCATATTTACTCTAGGAAAAAATGGCTATTGGCAAATCTGTGTACAGAGGGAAAACAGTAAGAATTAGGCAGGTGGGCCGAGCAACATTGGGTAATAGACCTCATAAAACAGATTTTTTAAGCAATTTTGAGAAAAAATAATAGAAATTGTTACTTTCAAGCTGGACTCAAGTTGTTGAGGAATAAATGCACAACAAGTTAAAACCGAGAAGTTTTAACCTCCCTGTGCGGCATAAATGCTGAGTTCCTGTAAACAAATGAAATAAACCTTACTAGTGTGATGATGAATTATGGATATTTAATGGAGAAAACAAAGATAAAATAACTTCAGCATGGAGGAACGTTGGTGAGGGACCATTTTATTGGTCCATTTCGTGGAGTAGAAACTGATGCTGTCGATGCTGCCATCTTGAATCTTGTACGAGTCATGGCTTAAAGCAGGCCCTGCCGGTCTGGTACATTCTGTACTGATGGAAAGTGCTGCGAGTGGGAGGTAAATCAGAACTAATGAAGCAGTCCCCGGTCTTCTGAAGCGGTCCCTCAACTGCTGAAGCGGTCCCTGAAATACTGAAGTGGTCCCAGAACTACTGGAACGGTCTCTGAATTACTGAAGCGGTATCTGAACGACTGAAACAGTCTCCCAACTACTGGAACGGTCTCTGAACGGTCTCTGAAATACTGAAGCGGTCCCTTAACTAACGAAGCGGTCCCAGATCTACTGAAGCGGTAACTGAACTACTGAAGCGGCCCCTGACTTACTGAAGCAGTCTCTGATCTTCTGAAGCAGTCCCTCAACTACTGGAATGGTCTCTGAAATACTGAAGTGGTCCCTGACTTACTAAAGTGGTGCCAGAACTACTGAATCGGACTCTGAAGCACTGAGTCAGTCCCAGATATACTGAAACAGTCCCTGAACAACTGAAGCGGTAACTGAATTATTGAAGCCATTCCTGATATATAGGGAAGTAGCCCCTGAGCTACTGAGATGGTCTCTCAACTACTCCCAAATCCCTTTAGTACTTGAGGGAACGCTTCAGTAGTTCAGAGACCGATTAAGTAGTTCTGGGACCGCTTCAGTAGTTAAGGGTCAGATTCAGTAGGTTAGTGACCGTTCCTGTATTTGAGGGACTGCTTCAGTAAATCAGAGACCGATTCAGTACATCTGGGACTGCTTCAGTGGTTCAGAGACTGCTTCAGTGGTACAGGCACCACCTCAGAAGATGGAGGACTGCTTCATTAGTTGAGGGACCGCTTCAGTATTTCAGTTACAGCTTCATTTATTCAGTTACCGCTTCAGTAGTTAAGGGACCACTTCAGTAGTTAAGGGACCACTTCAGTGGTTAAGGGACCGATTCAGTAGTTCTAGGACTGATTCAGTGGTTCAATTACCGTTCCAGTAGTTGAGGTACTGATTCAGTAGGTCAAGGGCAGCTTCAGTAGTTCAGGCACCACCTCAGAAGATTGCGGACTGCTTAATTAGTTGAGGAACCGCTTCAGTATTTCAGTTACGTCTTCAGTGGTTCAGAGACCGATTCAGTACGGTAACTGAACTAATGAATCAGTCCCAAAACTACTGAATCGGTCTCTGAACCGCTGAAGCGATCCCAGATGTCCTGAAGCAGTCCCTCAACTACTGAAGCAGTCCCTCAACTACTGGAATGGTAACTGAACTCCTGAATCAGTGGCTGACTTACTGAAGCGGTCCCAGAACTACTGAATTAGTCATTGAACCACTAAAGCGGTAACTGAACTACTGAAGCAGCCCCAAAACTACTGAATTGGTCTCTGAACTACTGAAGCTGTAACTGAAATACTGAAGCGGTCCCTTGACTAATTAAGCAGTCCGCCATCTTCTGAAGCGGAGCCTGAACTACTGAAGCAGTAACTGAACTTCTGAAGCGGTCCCTCAACTACTGAAGCGTTCCCAGAACTACTGAATCGGTCTCTGAACTACTGAAGCTGTAACTGAAATACTGAAGCGTCCCTCAACTATTGAAGCGGTCCGCGATCTTCTGAAGCGGAGCCTGAACTACTGAAGCAGTCCCTGACCTTCTGGAACGGTAACTGAACAACTGAAGCAGTCTCTCAACTACTGAAGCGGTCCCAGAACGACTGAAGCAGTCCCTGATATCCTGAAGCATACCTTGAGCTACTGAAGTGGTGTCTCAACAACTGAAAGGGTCCCAGAACTACTGAAGCTTTCCCCGCTCTACTGAAGCAGTCCCTCAACTACTGGAACAGTCCCTCAACTACTGGAACAGTCCCTCAACTACTGAAGCATTCCCAGAACTACTGAATCGGAAACTGAACTTCCGAAGCAGTCTCTGAACGACTGAAGCGATCCCTCAACTACTGAAGCGGTCCCTTAAAGCAGCACAACGTAACTTTCAGCTTTTCTGAGTTTAGCGGCATCTTGTGGACAAAATCGGTAGTGTTTTACCAGAAAGAACACTACGTTTCCCATGAGCACCAGCGCGTACTGCCGGAAAACTCCTGTCCCGTCCATGGATCTATTATAAAACGTTGCGTACATTTGTTTTGATGAGAGAAGACAGGACGCAGAACAGAAGGAACGCAAAAAAAAGATGTTTAACTGCTGGAAAGGAACTGGAATTTACCGGGATACCTTAAACAAGGAAGCCAGGGAGCGATATATGGAGAAAATAATGATTATTAACGGTCTGGATCCATATGAAATCCCTAAGAGATCCCTGAATCGCCATGTGTTTCAATAAATTTGTATAATAGTACAACATACAGTACATGTTTTGTATCCCTCTTACTTCTCTTTTTTTTTTTTTGACTGCTATATTATGTTGAAGAGGCTCCGAGGCGTGAGCAATATTTTTGTTTTCCTCGTGAGATTATTTTTTTCCTCTGCAGCTACAAATTAATATTTTTTCCTCAACAAACTAGTTTTATCTGAAGATTGGGGTTAATTGCTCCGCAGAGAGCTGGCCAGCAACTGCGTTTGGCTGGAGAAGTGGGGAATAAAACCCGTGTTTTGAACCGACGCCCGTCTGTGTGAGTGTTTGTGGTTTAAGGCTGATTTATGGTTCTGCGTTAAATCGACGCAGAGCCTGCGGCGTAGGGTACGCGGCGACACGCACCGTACGTTGCGCGTCGCCACGTACCCTACGCCGTGGGTCTGCGTCGATTTAACGCAGAACCATAAATCATGCTTTACTGTGTGTTTGGTTGTTACAGCCGCGATCCAAAGCGAGCCGACGGCTCTTTCACTCTTTTACTTTGTTATATCAGATACTTGGCCTGCGTGGTTCTGCCTCCGAGCAGGAAACCGTTGAAAAGTTAAACCATTAGGATCTTTTCCCCACGTCTGTTATGTGGAGCTGCTGCAGCCCCAACGCAGCAACAGCTTCTGCGGAGCTCTGTGCTCCAAGCCCCGCCCATTTTCGTCTCGACTGCGAATCGGGAAGGAGGGGGAAGTGACGTATGCCGTAAAGCAGTCAAAGTCGTAACGATTTGTAGTTTTTTAGTGTGGCAGGGTTCCTACCATGCTCCTCAAAGTTACATAGTGCCAGTGAAGGTGATACAGACCCCTCAGACCATGACAGAGGTGTCATTAAACCTGTTGGAAGTTGATGTACCATCACAATGACTCTGGAAATATGATATTAAGGTGGAAAAGTTACGTAGTGTCGCTTTAACTACTGAAACCGTCCCAGAATGACTGAAGCAGTCCCTGACTTACTGAAGCAGTCCTTGAGCTATTGAAGCGGTCCCTCAACTACAGAAGCGGCCCCAGAACTATCCAAGCGGTCCCCAACCTACTGAAATGGTCTCTGATCATGACATTTCCCTCTGTGCTTCACAGGTAGTATAACGTTTCATGTTAAAAAACTGCTGTTTGTGCCAAATATGCCTCTTTTTACTTTGGTCAATCAGATCTTTACGTGATTGAAAAACTCTTTTCATTGCTCAGATATCAGTGGACTTTTTTAATAATTATAGAAGATTTTACAGATATAACATTTGTTGGCTTTACTTGAATGTAATGTCGGCGTATTTCTGCTAAAAACAAGAGAAGAAGAATATTGGACATTGCCTTAGAGATGTGTCTCTGAGGTGACCTGATCCAGTTTTTGGACCCAGATCCAGCCCTCCTCCTGGCTACCTCTTGCCCTGTAGACAACTCGTCATCTTGGAGCTCTGCTGCTTTACCAGCATGCTGTGGGATGTCTCGCTCCTTATAATGTATGTGAGTTAGAGGTTCGTGAGAAGCAGGGTCTCCGGGGGGAGAGTGAGTGTTTCATTGCATAATGATGGAAGGTAAAATTAGAATGACAACGGTGGTTGTTTCTGTCGTTCTCTGCAGGGTTTGAGGAGCAAACCTGCCCCCAAAAACCTCTGGATGCATGATCAGAGTACTTAAACTTAGACTCCTATTCAGCTGATTTGTTCCTGTTTTAATGTTGCTGACCTCATTAAAATTAATCAAATACGCAGGAATAAGAGCATCGATAAACCGTACTGTACAGGAGTGCAGTATGTACTGGGTACCACAGCAGCTGCTGTTGGAGAAGCGATGCTGGTTGTCTTTTATCGATAAGATGGTTCTTGAATAATTGATAGTGGCAACGTAAACAGTTTCTCCAGATAGAATCAAACTCAGTCACGCCAAGGACTATAAAGATGACCATAAAATGATGGTAAATACTGTAGAGTTGAAAGTGCATTTAAACCACAGCGATAATGATGCTGCCAGCTTGTTAACCGGTCATCCAATCAGAGCGATTTCATCAACGATTCAGTTCAATTAGGGCTGGGCGATATGGACCAAAAGTCATATCTCGATATTTTCTAGCTAAATGGCGATACTCGATATATATCTCAATATTTTTTCTGTGCCATAATTGGGGTTTCCCCCAAAGCATTATAGCATAGCATCTCAGTTAGCTTCATTTTTTTCTGAGGCAAACGCTTAAAAAAACGTTTTAATACAAAGCCTCGTGCCAAATGTCACACAGGTACCTTTTATTAACAGAGGTCTGCACAATATCAACATGTATAAAACACATGAAATAAAAATAAACTGCCTGCATATATAGAATAAAAATGCTTCTTGAATAAAATAAAACAAATATCCCTTTCCTGCATAACAATTAAATTAAAATACACTGTACAATTAATACAATGTAGACAGTAACAGGCAGACTTTTCCACTGAGGTTGACAGTTGTGCAAATAACAAAACATTTGTGCAAATCTCAAATAAAACATTCAAGTCAATTTGTCACAAAATAAGCTATATCAAAATAAAAATAAATAAATAAATAAATAAATTTTTTAAATCGATATAAACGATATTGTCTCGTACCATATCGCGTTTGAAAATATATCGATATATATTAAAATCTCGATATATCGCCCAGCCCTAAGTTCAATCAACACTTTAATGATTATCCCTGAAGGGAAACTGTAGCAACATAAACATTATTGTTACACATTTACTATTATATTAACAAACTGCCATTCAAAGTATAACAAATAACAATTTTAATAACTTTTGGTTTGGGTTTTGTCCAGGACAAACAAGCTGCCTGGTAGCTTGTCACCATCAAGTGTTGCTGTGAGCGATACGGTTATTCTCAGAGCGTCTCAATTAAAACAGACAGGCAATGAAAATGCAGCAAAAATAAATAAACAGATTATAAAATGGTGGCAAACTATCTTATTATTACTTTCTGAATGATGAAAAACAGGCAAACAATGACAATATGGCAAAAAAATGAAACAGTTAAGTTACAGTAGCGAAAAAAGAGCCACCTCTATCCCGACTAGCTCGGGACAAGTGACCACTAGCTGCTACTGCTAAATTATGTGGATTAAAAGAAAGTTCAGCAAAGGTTTTTCGCCTGAATTCAAAATCTGGGAACAGACTTCACCCTGGTCCATGAACTAAAGCAGCAGAGTTACTGTAGGATGCTTGATGCTGCAGAGTCCATCAAACTCAGTAAAACCACGATTCCTGCAGCTGCGGCTGGTTTCAGGACGTGGGATGTGGTGCTAGCAGAACCAGCTGGTGGCGCTGGGGTCGTATGGAGCAGATGAGAACAGACACTTGACAAGTATAACTTAAAAGGAACAGAGATTTTTATAAAACCAAGATGCAGGACAAAATTGATGGAACGTTGTGTTTCTGTGAAAGGAATCAATTTATGGAACAATCTGAACAAAGAAAACAAAGAATCCAAATCAAACATTACATTCAAAAGAACAATTAAAGCCTGTATGTTAAGGAAATATAACGAAAAATGTTGAGTTTGATTGACATACCCGTAGGCGGTGGTAATTTTATTTAATGTTATTTTAGTTTTATTTTAGTTTTTATTCACTTAGTTGTTTTTTTTTTTTTTTATTATTATTTTTAATTTATGTTATTTGTGAAAGGGGCAGATCAGATAAGATTCTTCTTCTTTCTGCTCCCTTTTCATTCATAAGTGTTTTGTATTAAATTGTTTTGTTTTTTGAATGAAATAAAGAATAAAATGAAAAAATGAATGAAATGAAATGAATGACACTTGACAGATTATGTTGATTAAATGATAGATCAAATATCAATATGAGCTCATGTTTGGAGGCTGGAGACGGAGACGAGGGCCGTAAGACAACCGTTACGTCATACTCCGATAGAAGACACCAGTTCTGATCCTCTCATGGCCGCTGAACCGTCTCTTCCTTGTTTTTCTTGTCGTTTGTTTCGCAGAGGGGCTTTTTCAGTGGTCAAACGCTGCGTCAAACTCTGCACAGGCCAAGAGTATGCCGCCAAAATCATCAACACCAAGAAGCTCTCGGCCAGAGGTGAGACGGCATGTTTTCAGACGTACTCGGATGGAGAAGAAGAATCTCATCATGATGTGAGCCTCCCAGATCTGAACGCTCACATTAGCACATTTTAACTTTGTCTGACTCCCGTGTTTGAAGACGTCTGTTCGTGAGAACGAACCTGGACATCTGAGCATCAGTCCTGTGTAAAGATTAGTACTTCCTGCTGTTAATCCTTTCATGTAAACAGTTCAATTAAAAAATCATCTGATTGTTGCAGCTCTCAGCGTTATTGAACTCTGACCTCAGCTGCTCAACAATATTTATGATGTCACTCAGACAAAAATCATTCGGGAAATACTAAGTACCCCCTCATGGCTTCCACAGTATTCAGGATAATAATTTGCATCCAGGTGCTCCTTATCATTATCATTGATGAACTGATCACCATCATCGATGAACTGATCACCATCATCGATGAACTGATCACGATTATTGATAAACTGATCACCATTGTTGATGAACTGATCACTATTATTGATGAACTGATCTTCATTGATAAACTGATCATCATTAATCAACTGATCACTAACATTGATGAATGGATTGCCATCGTTGATGAACTGATCAATATCATTGATGAACTGATCATGGTTGTTGAACTGATCGCTAACATTGATGAACGGATCGCCATCATTGATGAACCGATCAACATCATTGATGAACTGATCATCATTGATAAACAGATCAACATATTTTATGAACTGATCGCCACCTTGAATAAGGTATCACTAACATTGATGAATGGATCGCCATTGTTGATTAACTGATCACCATCATTGATGAACTGATCACCATCATTGATGAACTGATCATCATGGTTGAATTGATCACTAACATACATGAACTGATCACCATCATTGATGAACTGATCATCATGGTTGAATTGATCACTAACATACATGAACTGATCACCATCATTGATAAACTGATTGCTAACATTGATGAACGGATCACCATCATTGATGAACCGATCAACGTTGTTGATGAACTGATCATAATTGATCAATTGATCAACATATTTGATGAAGTGATCACCATCTTTGAATAAGTGATCACTAACATTGATGAACAGATTGCCATCGTTGATGAACTGATCACCATCATTTATGAAGCGATCACCATCATTGTTGAATTGATCACTAACATACATGAATTGATCACCATCATTGATGAACTGATCACCCACATTGATGAACTGATCATCAGCAGATGTTCAGACCTAGAAAACAGATGTTTTTCAGTTTGCTGGTCTGGAACATTCAGGTGTGGTAACACAATGCCAGGAAGGAAAGAAATCAGCGGTTTTCTTAGAGCGTTGAGAGAAAAACAAAAACTACAGCTCCATTTCATAGGAGGCCTCACTGAGCACATTGGATGTTAAAGTTCATGAAAGCAGGACTCAACCCTGAACCCACTCTGGGCCCAAGTAGCCCCCTTTTAACCCAGATGTTTCTGATATCTGCATGGATGAAAGACTGTCACCTTCAGGTAAATCTGTCCAAGACTGAGCTTATTGTCTGTCCAGCCAGTCATTCCTAACATCCTCAAATAAACGTGCAGCTGGATTCCACCACACTTTTGCCCACATTTTCTGCTAGGAATCTTGGTGTCATGTTAGACAGCCAGCTGACCTTTAAGGACCATGTTGCCTCGGTTGCCCGGTCTTGCTGATTCGCTCTCTACAACATCAGGAAAATCAGACCCTACCCGATAGAAAATACGGCACAGCTCTTGGTTCAGGCTCTGGTCATGTCACGTATTGACTACTGTAACTCCTTGTTGGTTGGTCTCCCTGCGTGCTCAATTAAACCTCAAGAGAGCTCATGTCACTCCGCTGCTAATCACCCTGCACTGGCTTCCAGTTGCAGTGCGCATTAAGTTCAAAGCTCGGCTTCCAACTTACCAAACAATTACCCGAACGGCTCCTGCCTACCTTCCCTCCTTCATCCAGAGCTACACTCCCTCTCGACAGCTCTGCTCAGCCAGTGGAAGACGCCTGGTGCTTCCACCACAATATGGCGTGAAATCAGTCGCTAGATTGTTCCCCGATGGTGGAATGACCTACCGTACCAAACTCTGTCCGATCTGCAGGGTCTGTATTTACTTTTAAGAGCAAGCTAAAGACTATGCTTTTTAAGGAGCACTTCTGCATCTAGTAAACTTCTCTGATCATCAGAACTAGTTAGAAGATCCAGCTCTTTGCAGGACTCAGCACTGAGAAAGATGCATGCACTTATGACAAGACGTCTTTTTAGACATAGCTTTCTTGTATAAAAGGACTGTTGGGTTGGGCAAAGAAAAGAAAAAAAAATCTAAATTGTAGCACTGGCATGGCAGCACCTGTGTCCAACTGGACTAACAGCAGTCTGACCAGCACTTATCCAGCTTTACCCTGCTATGGGATTTTGTGCTTGTGTTCTCTCAGATGTAATTCGCTGTTTCCTTCCCTCTTGTCCTTAAGACATGATACGTATAAGTATCCTGTTCCTGCATTCACAGGATTTCAGAGAGGATGCTGGAGTCAGGTCCTGCTGATCATCTTCATTTAATAACTTATCATTTTCATAGATGAACTGATCACCAGCAGGTGTGCAGACCTAAAAAAAACTATGTTTGGTCAGTTTGTTGATCACACAAGTGTGTGTTAACACAATATCAAGAGGGAAAGACATCAGCAATGATCTTACAGATGTCCCTGCACATCAGTCTAGAAATGTTATAAAATCAGTCCCAAACTGTGTGGCCATCAAACATTATCCTAGAAGTCGACAACCTAGCAAATTTGCACCCCCTAAAAAACCCCAAGAGGTCCATCTCAGATCCTACAGACGTAATGGAGCATGTTCGATGTTGAAGTGTACAACAACACAACTAGAAAAAGACTGGACCAGGACAGTCTCCAGTTTCAGGAGGAAACTTCTTCTGTCTAACAAGAACCTGGACGCAGGACTGAGGTCCACAAACGTGCATCTGGACCAACCAGCATTCTTCTGGGACAATGTCCTCTGGACACATGAGACCAACGTGGACATGTTTGGTCTTCATGTCCAGAACCATGTTTGGAGGAAACCAGCAGAACCACCTCAGACCTACTGTCAAGCACGGTGGTGGAGGGATGATGGTCTGGGACCTGGACACCTGTCAGTCTCTGCATGGACCATGAACTCCTCTTAACTAACCCCCACCACAATCAGTTGATCTAATAATGTTCTCCACAAAACCACTGGGATTTAAAGGTGCACATGAATTAACATCCTGTGTTTCGTTGCTGAACATCTTGGAGAGCGGAGATTCAACCTTCAACTAAAAGCTCTGGAATTAATTTATTACGACGGACCAGCACTTTTCTGAGCAGCAGTAACTTTCCTAAATTTTAACCTTTATTACTTCTTCGTGTTAAGTGTTTCTGTTCATTTTTTCTGCAGATCATCAGAAACTGGACAGAGAAGCCAGGATCTGCAGGCTGCTCAAACACTCCAACATCGGTGAGCCTTTTTGAAATGTTGCACCTTCCAGGTCACCAAGGTCAGCTTGAAGCAGTGACGAGAGTTCACCAGGCTCGGGTCCAGCTTTGGTGGGGTTATAGTTTGGATAAAAGGCGTGGGATCTGGTTTTATGGAGTTGTGAATTTGCAAGAAAACTCTTATTACTTTAAAAACGCCACATTTGTGACAGAACTTGGTTAGATGGTGTAAGTCTGAGTCGTAATTTCAATTCCTCCATCTTCCTCTTATCTGGGTAGGGTTGTGGGGGCGGTAGCCTAAGCAGGGAAGCCAAGACTTCCCTCTCCCTGGCCACTTCGTCCAGCTCATCTGGGTGGTTCCCCGGGGTGTCCTCCCAGGGAGGCACCATCCTCACCAGATGCCCGAGCCACTTCATCTGGCTCTTCTCCATGCAGAGGAGCAATGGCTCTACTCTGAGTCGCTCTGAGGTTAGCTTAGCCTAGCTAGAATAAGTCATGGTGGTGGAGTGAAAGGTGTCAGCAGTCACGGGCTTAAAAACTTGTGGCAGAGAGGCTGAAGGGTCACCGTTCTCACACATGACTTGTCCATGACAGAATCCAGACCTTATCGCCATCACCATGGAACGTTATTTCTCCATCATCAACTGGTTGCCACGGCAACGCAACACACGCAGTTTGCTGTACAACAACTGTCCAGCTTTGGTCTGTTTTCTTCAGCAATACTCAGATGTCTTAAAAGACATGCTGGATCAAACGTTTTGTTGGATTAAATGTTAAAAGGTGCCATTGAATAAGTGTTTATTGTTTCATTTACTAATACTACTACTGACATTTAGCAGACGCTTTTATCCAAAGCAACTTACATCTGAGACACATACACCATGATTAGGGTTAAGGCCTTGCTCGGGGGCCCATCTTGGTTGCCGTTCCAGGGCTTGAACCTGGGTCCTCCAGACCCAAGCCCACCTCTGTAGCCACTAGACTACCACCCCTAGGGTTGCCACCCGTCCCGTAAAATACAGAATTGTCCTTTATTTGAGAAAAAAATGTTGCGTCCCGTATTGAACTAATACGGGACACGATTTGTACCGTATTTTCATTCATTTTTACACCATATTCTAGTTGAATTATTGAAATAAATTAACCTTTACACCATATTCTAGTTGAATTATTGAAATAAATTAACTTTTACACCATATTCTAGTTGAATTATTGAAATAAATTAACTTTTACACCATATTCTAGTTGAATTATTGAAATAAGTTAACTTTTACACCATATTCTAGTTGAATTATTGAAATAAATTAACTTTTACACCATATTCTAGTTGAATTATTGAAATAAATTAACTTTTACACCATATTCTTCACCTGTAACTATATTATACATCTTGGCTGATGTGGACATACATAGCATAGGAGGCTATTTCAGTTGCTAGTATGGTTGTCTGTCTCTACAGTCATGCAAGTTCAATGCTATTAAAGCACTTTAAACTTTAAATCAAAGCATTTTGTTTTTTCATATAAAATAAACACATTTTTATTCAGTTTAGAAGTTTTGGGGCTTTTTTTTTGGCTCCTGCGCTGCTGAAATCAGGGCGTCCCTTATTTCTATTTCTGAAAGGTGGCAACCCTAACCACCCCCCACATTTTACGGTGAACGCTGATATCTGTTTGAACATGCACGCTGACCGTCCAGGATCTCTCAGGAACAGGGCGAGGATGGCACTTTCCAAAGCTGATGAAAACCCTGAACGCAATCTCTCAGAGGAGGTTGTGTTGCTGTTGCCATGGTGATTTCACAAGATTCACCTTTGTGAAGTTTGTCTAGCTATCCATCACAATATTTGTAGTATCGTCCACAAACACAAACTAATTCTTTATAAATTCCTCAGCTCACTTTCATTACCACTGCACAGTCATGAGTAAAACCCAGTCAAAACACAATAACAATCATCTGATCTTAGTGCGTCTTGGTTTTAGACCAATACAACCTCAACAAAACATATATCCTTTTCCATTTGGCCAGTATTTATTAATTTTTTTTACCAAAATGGAGTCCAAAACAAGCTTCCATTGGATTTAAGAGGGTAAACTGCAGCCAGGTACAGTAATGAGGTAATAATGATGTTGTAATGAGGTAGTAAGGAGGTAGTAATGGGGTGGTAATCAGGTAGTACTAAGGTAATAATAAGGTAGTAATAGGAACGTAATGAGGTAGTAATGATGTGATAAGGACGTAGTAATAAAGAGGCAGTAATAAAGTAGTAATGGGGTATTAAGGAGGTAGTACTAAGGTAGTAATGAGGTTGTAATGATTTATTAAGGAAGTAGTAATACGGCAGTAATGAGGTGGCAATAAGATAGTAATGAGGTAGTAATGGGAACGTAAAGAGGTAGTAATAAGGTAGAAATGAGGTAGTAAGGAGGTAATAAAAATGTAGCAATGGGGTATTAATAAGGTAGTATTTAGGTTGTAATGAGGTAGTAAGGAGGGAGTAATGGATGCTAAGGATTGCCCAAATGATTTCTTCTCTTTGGTTTTATTTTTGTTAAATAAATAATGGTATGATGAAAACTGTAACACCATTTTTTTTCATCTACAGCTGTCTAACAATGACACCCACTATGATCAGAGGATTTTTATTATGTTTTTTTTTTCAATAATTGAGGGTTAAAAGTCATTTCAACATGACGGGATGTTAGCATAAAGCATAGAGAGGAAACATCTGGATGTCAGGTTTCTGCTGAGCATCATATGTTTTCAGTATTTTAATGCTTTTGTAGCAGCAGGTGTACACACTGGAGCACAAAACTCTGATCATCTGAGCTGTAAGTTTATTTTAGTTGAAAAACTGCTGCAGTCAGCAAATGTTTCCATCTTCAGCTGCAGCAACTACACATTTGGACTAGAAACATGAAATCTGTTTCACTACAGAAATACTGATTTTTGTGCTGGTTACGAGGAATTTCAATGCCTCTGGTCGTTCCTGAAACCAAATGTCTGTTTTACAGTTCGTCTGCATGATAGCATCTCTGAGGAAGGATTCCACTATCTCACCTTTGACCTGTGAGTTACTCCCTTTACTCCTCCTACTCATCCTTCCTTTCTTTCCTTACTTCAGCCCTTCCTTACTCAACCGCTCCTCCCTATCCTCTGCCATCTTTCTCCATCTGCTTTGGATTTTGTTACAGCATCTTTGATCCTTCGTCTCCTTTCTTCATGTTGCATCCCTTCACCCCATCTGATCTCCCCCCTCCTCCCCTTACATAACACCCTCCAGAACTCTCTTTCCTCCTCCCTCCTTACAGCTCCCGCTTTAGCTTTAGCACACACACAGAAGCACTCCCCCGCAACGGAGCCAGTCTCCATGGCAACGCAGTCAGAGAGAATCCTACAGCTGGGGTTTCCCCCTAATGAGGACATTCCCCTCCTGCTTCAGTGTGCTTGTGTGGTATGTGTGTGTGTGGTATGTGTGTGTGTGTGGTATGTGTGTGTGTATCTGTGTGCGTGTGCCTGAAACAGAGCTCTGTCATTTCAAGCTCCCTCTTTTCTCAGGGTGACAGGAGGCGAGTTGTTCGAGGACATCGTGGCGCGAGAGTACTACAGTGAAGCAGATGCCAGGTACTCCCGCTGCCGTCCCCAGCCGCCCTTCCTCCCCTCCTCCTTCTCATCATCCCCTCCATGTGTCGTCCCTGCATCCTCTGCGGGCAGGAGAACTCGCCTCCTCTCACAAAGACAGTTTAGACACACACATTATACATCTCCTTTGTTTGTTTCTGGCGTTGGAAACTGCAGCTCTGCTTTTCCGTGAGATGCATCACAAATTGAGGAATTTGTCCACAGAGTCAGAATTTGGAGAGACGGATACGTACATGCACAAACAAAAAACAAAAAAGGAAAAAATGCACACGCCCACTCCGTAACCCCTTAGGAGGTAAATCAATTTGACTGTGGAGGCGGTTGGTGGAGGCGAAAGCTACCAAAAGATGGGGACAGAAACATTGAAAAGAAAGAGCGCAGCAGAGACCGGGGGCTGCAGAGTTCGGGGCTGGGGCGCGGACTGTGGCAGGGCCGGATATAAAACCAGCAGGAATCACGAATCAAGAGGTTCATGAATCTGACATAAACTGTGTATACGAAACGCAAAAGAGTTTCAGAATAAAGTTTTGTGGCGTAAACTTACAAATTTACTCACAAAAAATCTGTACAGGGAATCTGTAAGAATCTCTGTATGCCAAAAAGAGATGGTGCATTTCTGAGTCTAAACTTTGACAGGTTTTTCTACATTCTATGGGGAATAACATATATTTATGACATTTGAAAACCCTCACTTCTTTTTGTGTTCTTACTTAACACATTGGAATCATGCACGGTGCATGATGCACAGGTTCACATCTGCTCTTTTTTACAGAAAGAGCAGCTTTTAGGCTGAATGTGCCTGTTTTTTAGTGTTCTGGTGCCCAGTCAGCACATTTAGTCTCAGCACACCAATGCAGATTTCACACACGAGGCAAGAACCCATCACAGCTGCGTCCTTTCATGATCTGAATAAAAGGAAGAGTAAAGAACTAGAACAACTGACAACAAGCAGCTGCATCCTGATTTTTCACTGACTTTTAGAATAATGAGCGGCTGGAATAAGAACTGCCGTCCAGCAGAAGTACAAGTTCAGGGACGAAGTCTCTCTGCTTCTGCTTGTTATACAGAGAAAGCAGCTGAGTCCATTTTCTAAAAGCTTTCAGAGAATGACATATCCGCCGAAGAGGCAGATTAAAATGGATGCAGCAGTTGCTAAGCGTCGTCCCGCGTGCAGCAGAGAGTTGCAGACGTTGTGTTTTGTGGCAGCTGCTTTCTGATTTACTGATTACACCCAGATTAACTCTAATTTTTTCTTTTTTTGTGGCTTTAGCAACCTTTTTTTTTAAAAGTAGCTCGACAGGAGCATCACAGGCCGGGATCCGAACCTGGACCTGCATGAGGATGACGGCGTCCACGTGTGATGCTCAACGAGCCAACTATCCACCGCCTCCACGTTTAAATCTCCCTCGCCAATTATCTACTATTGTAGATGCACATTTTCATGTTTCCATCAAATACTGAACTGCATTTAGAGTCATGTGCAAAAGTTTGTCACCCCACTTTCAATCCTAATTTTTTAATAATGTATTCGACTAATATAACCTCAGATCAGTATCAGCAACAAATATTTTCACATTATCGTCATTTCTTTAACAGAAGTGAAAGCCGCAGTCAGAAACTGGCTGGAAAGTTGATGATTATATTCTGTAAACACACTCCCTGGCTCTGATTGGAGGAGCTGCGACAGGAGCTGCAGGTGGTGCAAAAGCAGCGGATTAGTGTCTCTGACAAAAATGTACTTAACTGCAACTTTAAGAGAGTAAGTCAAGTAATCATCATCACTGATGAGCCGATCATCATCACTGTCAAGCACATGGTGGAAGGATGATGATCTGGACCTGGACACCTGTTAGTCCTTTGTAAACCAGAGTCTTCTAGATAAACATGTGAGGACATTTCCGATTGAAGACCCGCTGAAACTGGGTCATGTGACAAGAAATGATCCAAACACAGCAGCAGATCTACATCAGATGATTAAAAATAAAAGAATCATGGGCCGAAATTGCATTCTTCCACCCTACTGAGTATGTAAAAACAGTATGTGATATTTTTTTAGTGCGTCCGAAACATTAGAACATACTCAATAGTATGCGCTATCCATACTCATTCCAGATAAATTTATTAGTGTGGATTGATGGACACTAGCCGAGCAGAAACGTCCCACAATGCAATGCAGCATTGTATTGCAGTGTTTGGTTGCTAATTGATTCGTATATGTCATAAGTGTAATATTAAGTATAATAATATTATTATATAATATTAATATTATAATATTCGTATATAATAATATTATATAATGTCATATTGTTTCGGCCAGGATAAATGGGAAATAGCGGAGCGGTGTGCTGCTACTGCTGCTGTGACACGTCACTTCCTCCCAACAGCAGGAAGTGCCGTGTGTACTCTGAATAGTACGTCCGAATTAATGCATACTACTGATATTTACTCAAAAGTGTGCCGAACTTAAGTATACTTTTTAGTAAATACTGTTTAGTATGGCATTTCGGACGCACCGAAGGTTCTGGTATAACCCGGTCTAAGTCCAGACCTGAACGTGGTTAAGATGCTGTGTTGACCTTCACAGACTCGTGTGGATGTGAAGGTCCACCAACCACGAAGACCTGAAGGAACGATGGACAGAAGAACGGACCAGAATGTTTTTTCCTTTTGGGTTTCATCTCTGTTAAATGAATGATGACGCTGTGTAAAACGTTCTCTGTTGTTCATCTGAGGTTATTTTCGGGGAAACAAAGACTGCTTGCCTGTGTGTCATCAACAGCATTCATCAACAGCGTTGCTGCATTTCTACAACTTAAATTTTATGTAGTTAAGAACTTATGAATGTCGGCACTTTGTTGAACTCTCTCCGCTCCAACAATAGGAAAGCACGGTGTATTGGCGTCAAGCTGGCATGTTTAGGTTTCCTGGTACTGGGTTTTGGGACGTTGTATTCATCTCTCAGATTTCATCTTTATGGGAATTTCCTGAAACCGTGAATGTTGGTTTTCACGCTCGTACTGGAGTGAGTGGGAGGGGCTTATGTTGGTTTAGGAAACAGATAATCAGGTGATTTTAGGTAAACAACACAAACCACAACATCTTTGAACCTGATCTGAGACGTAGTTGGCATGTGCCTAAATATAACCATAAAACCTTTTAAAATAAGAGATTGTATTATATTTTGGATGATTCAATGTCACCGATTGACGTATCTGGAACCTGTCGTATCCTTAAATAACCAACGTTGGTCAGTAAATATCATCAAAACATACTTATTTGTTTGTTCAGCTGTCTGGAAGTATTTTGTTAAAGTTACGTATTAGATACTAATGAGATACTTAGTCATTACTTGCTAATTCAAAAGCTGAAGAGGCTAATGGGGCTAGTTTGGTTTGATTGGTCCACCTTCATTTCAAATTTTTTAAACTGGACCTTAAAGAAATACATGGCAGAAGTGTAATGGTGCTATGAATCTCTGTGTCGGCCAGGTCCTTTTTTTTATTTTTTTTTATTAACATACAGTGTGCAAACGATGACAAAAGACAGCATCAGTATGTGTGTGTGTGTGTGTGTGTGTGTGTGTGTGTGTGTGTGTGTGTGTGTGTGTGTGCCGTGTTTGAGTGTAAATAAGATGATGAAAATAGATACATAAATTGAGAATATTGATTCGAGAGTGAACAAATAAATAATTATCATATAGAGTGGTGTAGCATGATATCATATAAATATAGCATAATAAATATAGTAATATCCTAATATAACATAATTTGTATAAAATTATACATACTATTATATATAACAATATAATACTATAGTTTAACATCTCAAGAGATTTCATAACTTAATATAGGTCCTTCTTGTAGAAGGCACCTGTGGGATGTCCAAGCAGCCAGCCCTGATTCTGGGCAGAACCACTGATCCATTGCCTTGCTCTTTAGAATTTGTGGCTGGAACATTTTCTGCTTTGGTTTTAGTTCAATTTAGGCAAGAAAAGACCGACCACTCAGCTCGGTTTAGGATGAGGAAACTCTGGTTTGGTGTGATTTAAAAAACAAACGATGACGTGTTGCCTTACTTGTGCATCCGTGAGGTTAAATCAAGCGACCCTGATTCCTGGGTGAAAAGGTTCCCCTTTACCTCATGTTTTAGTGTTGGTACTGCGTAGAACATTGCTGTTTGGTTCTAACTTGATTCAGGAAAAATGAATTCACTCTTTAGTTCAGCTTAAGAGCGCAGCAGAGAAAAAAACCCCAACTCACCGGGCGTTTGGCAAAAAAATTACTTACTTAGATTTAGAGAAAAAAACGGTTATGTTTAAGCAGGAAAAGTCTGATGATTTAGCTAAACCAAGTTTGAACAAAAATCTGTTTTGGTTTAAAAAGCTATGTACAGTATAGTTTATGGGGAAAAAAACAGAGCATCTAAAAATGTTTTTTTCTTCTTTTTATCTCTCAAAAATGCAAAGAACTTCTGCATTAATTCCACATCTGTTGATGTGGGCATATCTGTGAAGGTTACCAAAACCTGTCTGCTTTTTGCATCTCGGAAAAGCTCAGTTTTCAGGGGAAGAGACGTTTGAGTCCCAACCGGGTGCAAACAGAAAAATAGTTCAAGGGTGGAGAAGCGTAAGTGGGCTCAGAACCCTGGAAAGTACGACCAGAAACATAAGACATGTGCTCCACTAGTCAGTGTTTCTGTCTTTTTTCTTCCTGTCCTTCCCGTGTTGTCTCCTTTTTCTGGTCCTCAATCTGTTGTTTTGTCTCCACAGTCACTGTATCCATCAGATTCTAGACAGTGTGTCTTACACCCACCAACATGACATAGTGCACAGGGACCTGAAGGTGTGTGCGCGCGTTTCGTCGTGTTGGACTGTTCTGCATTTACGTGCCTGTGTCTAATAACGTTATTTAAAATTCTTGCCTGTGATTTTAAACACCTTGCCTGTGCCTGCTGTCTGTCTTTTGTCTGCCTCTTCATGAGTCTGCCCGTCTTCACATTTTGCTTTTGAGTCTTTTCAGTCAGTCTTTTGAGTCAGTTTTAGATGGTTTGAACCACAATCCCTGGCAGAAAAACCCTTTATAATCACCTATCTTGGAGGGTGTTTATTCTGCTGCTTATTTTGTCTAAGAACTTTGTAAAAGAAAAACAAACAGTTATGACACACATATGTTTTATTGAACAGCTGGAGAATCTGGCTTCTTAGAACCAAGAGGTGGTGGTCACATGGTCACAGAGAGGCTCAGCTTTGCTTTTAGTTTGATTTAGGAAAAAAGACAACAAAATAGAAATCCACATACAATTTTCAGCTAAGAAAAACACTTCTGAGCTAGGTCTAAGAAAAACCAAAACTGGGTCAAGTTCAGTTGAAAAAATCGTCTCAGTTGGGTTCCGAGAAAAGAAAATGTACTTGGTTAAGTTTAGGCAAGAAAAACTCTATCAGTGAGGTTTAGGGAAAAAAAAGTTTGGTTAAAATCAGGCTAAAAGCCACTATTCAGTTAGGTTCAGGGAAAAAGAAAAGCTGCTTGGTCAGGTTCAGGATAAAAATCGCCTTTGCTTACTTCAGATTAAAAAAAGATTTAGTCTAAGTTTTGCTAAAAAGCTGTAAACAATGTTTATAGGTGATTTGAGTTGATGTGAGGCTGCTAAAGGGTCAGGGCAGACGCACATCGTAATATTTTTAACGCTGTTCTTAGTCCATCAATGATGATGAAGTATTTGACCAGTACGATATGGATCAGCCAGGAGACCAGAAGCGGTGAAATATAGGTGCTGATTGTGATTCTTAAAGTCCAAACCTCCATTTATCAGAGGGATGTTTTATAAATGTGGAAACCTCAGGTGTGTAGAACAGTTTTGTATCATATCTGTGGTAAAACTTTGGTAAAACTGCTGAATGAAGATCCTCCCAGAGCGGTGGTACCGTACATCCTGACCACTGGCAGTTGGGTCATGTGGGTCTTTGCAGACCAAACCTCCACAAGTCTGAGAGCGAGAGCGTGGGCGTGAGAATCGTTGAGAGCGTGGAGGCCTTTGTTGCTGCTGCTGTTTCTGGATACATCAGACAGCAAATATTCAGGCGCTACAGCTCACTCCTACAAGGCCTGGCCAACGTTCTCACCTTGTACAGAACAGAAAATAACTGGTTGATAGACGGATCTCCTTGGCATAGTGTTTTTATTTGTGTGTGTGCAAAAGTATTAGAGATGTGCAGCGCCTCAGACTGAACACGTTTGTGTGTATTTGAGTGGGAGAAATGCAGTGTTTGCTGCTGCCTCTGCATGAATGTGACTGTCTGGAGGCTGAACATGGTCTGACTAACCTGCTCCCCCTGCTGTTTGCATGCAGTCATTGCATCCAGCAGATTCTGGAGGCCGTACTCCACTGCCATCAGATGGGGGTGGTACACAGAGACCTCAAGGTGAGTCACCTGCAGGGGTGTGCGTCTGTCTAGCTGTCTGTACAAGTCAAAGATGGGACAAAGATTCTGCTTCTGCACCTTCATTTATCGTCTTTTTTTCAGAAAAGTGCAAAGTTGCACAGACTTAAACTTCAATTTCATTACTGCAAAACTTGACAATTGATCAAAACCAAAAAAAAAAAAAAGAATCTAAAAAAAAGGTAATATTGAAAAGAAAGGCAACGATATAGCAGAAAAGCAGAACTGGCCACCGACGGCTACGTTCCACTTACAAACGAAGCCTCCTCAGATTGTAATGACGTCAGGATGACGATATGAAAACTTCATGAACTAGCAGCAGCTACAACCCAACTCTGAATTTAGTCTGATCTTTGACATTCCAGTGGAAAACTATGTTTTATTTATGTAACGCCAAGTCTTTGTGTCGCATCAAAATCATTCTGGATGTCTTGGTCATTTGTGCTGTTGATAACACCGTACAAAACCTGGATCACCAATAACCTAAAAGACTTGAATCAAAGGCAGCCGGACCTCTTTTTCTCGGTTTCTTGGTTTCTTGCTAATGGAGGGTGGAAACATCCACCTCCTTCTCCGCGGAGCTCATAAGATGTACAACATTGGAACTTGAAGATCCCCACTAGTCACAATGAAGCTTTGTGAAACCTATTCAAGAAGAACCAGTCGAGTCCAGACGATTTGAGGATCACAACGACACCGATGAGAATCATCATCAGCAAACGAACAATCTGTTCTTTGTTCTGATTGGATCATTCTTGACGTGACATGTATTTGTGAACTGTGATGATCCATTAGAAGTGTCAATCCTCCAATCTGTGAAGGTGTTCCTGAGATACGGCCTTCCTGCTGAAGAAGTCCCTGATACAAACCCAGTCTAGGTTTTTTGTTCCGGTTTTTAAAACATGAATGTGTAGAGAAACGAGAAATGTTGACGGTCTTGTCAGAGTATCAACGTGCGTCAGATCCGGGTTCTAAGTTCCAGTCGGGCTGAATCTTTGCTGAAGCTCTGTTTGTTCCTGCGTACTTGTGAACGTTGTCCGTCTGTTGTAGATTTTGTCGGCTGATAAGTTCAGCATGTGTGAGCATGTCCTGCACGAGTGTGTATAAAGATGCTGTTCTATGTTCTGCATGAAATTTTTGGATATTCTTTATTTGTTTGATGGAACTTAAATAGACAACTGCACTAAAAGAAACTGAAGTTGCCCAACTGACCACTAGAGTCTGGATCCAGACTAGCGGTTCCTCTACTGGCATCTGTACAGGGAAATCATTATAAACCACACCAGGTTAAATATAGGCGTGGTCTTTTGACAGCCAACAGTTTCCTGCTAAGCGCTGTATTGACCTTCGAGCTGTGAATAAACGTAGTCCTTCATATTGTAAAAAGAATAATTTTAGTTATGTTGTTAATTTTGCTAACAGACCACCGTGACTGGTTCTGCGTTGGTCTGGATGGGTCTGAGGACGGAGCAGACATTCGAACGTTGGTTAAACAGCTCTGGCAGCACTTGCTTCAGGGTTGTTCCAACTCTTGAAATGAAGGCATTTGGACAGATTTAATCAAAATGAATGTAACCTGATATTAATTAGACTACAAGACTTGAAAGTAATGTCTTCTCAAAAAGTTGATGTTTACCGCCGCGTAGCAACAGTCCAAATCCCTCTGGACAGTCCCTCGACTCGCCAGTCTGGAGGACGTGGTGTCCAAGGTCTCCGAGAAGAATCTCAAAAGTGGATTCTTCTGACGACAAGACAGTTGCCCAGTTTACCCCAGTCCTCTTTAAAGAGTTTAATGGGTTTGGGCCCAGAGAGGACAACGGTGAAAACCGGGTGGAAAGTGATTCCCATCCCAAAACTGAAGCCCCGAAGATCCAATTTTGATTCCTGGCCTTTTCCTTGATGTTCATTACATGGAAATTTTCTCTGATGAAAGGGGTCGGGTTTCCTCCCGGCCACGGCCTTTTCCAGTGGTACAAAACATACCGAACAAATCGCAGCAGGGCTTTATGCGATGACTCATGCAGGAACGTCCACAAGCTACTATTACAACCAACCAAGATGACTGCAGAACCATCAGTAGCACCTTGGATAAATACGTTTTTACTGTCATTCACCAGCGTCTCTCGTTGTGACGTCACATAATACGACTAGTTGGCCAAGAGATTCCTCCAGATTCTTGGATAGTTGTGATATTATTTGCTTTAGATGATCAGACTTTTAGAATAACCACAAAGAGGCAATACAAAGGTTATATAGATGTACGGAGACAAAACAGTAACAGTAACACAAAGAGACACAACATCAGTACACAACAAAAATGAAAAAGTAAACTCCACAGATGAAAAGACAGAATCACCCTGAAGATGAAAAGACCGTCAAACACATGCAAACAGCCCTCTGAAGAGGCGGGATAAATAGCTACAAAGCTGCAAACTACAGATTTACAAAAACTGCAGGCTGAAATGAATATGATAATGGAACAAAAGAAAAACGAGATCACTGAGAGTCAGAAGTAACCACAGAGACGTAAAAAAGAAAACTCGGAGGGACAGAGTACGATCATGGACCCACAGAACAGCAAAGAAATGCAAAAAGAGATCCAGATGACCCCGGCAGTTTAAAAATGTAAACCTATCACCAACAGGCTAAGAAACAGTCACCTCCGCTGACCCCCACCACCAGTCACAGCGGTGGGTCTCGGTCCGCTCCAGTCGGTCCCCCCAATGCTGCTGACGCTACTGTGTTGTGTTTCTGTTCCACCTCCAGCCGGAGAACCTGCTGCTGGCTAGCAAGTGTAAGAACGCGGCCGTCAAACTGGCGGACTTTGGCCTGGCGATCGAGGTCCAGGGAGAGCAACAGGCTTGGTTTGGTGAGCTACACACATTTGTGGACATTAGTATTCGTCTGGTTCCAGCTTTGTTGATTAGTGATCAGACACTTTAATGACAGCTTTTTGCGCAGCTTGAACCAGAATCTGGTGCTAGAACACATTCGGTGGTGCCCTGACCTCCCCATCCCTGTTTTTACCGCATTAGTCACACCCACACACACACACTCATCACCAGGGGCTGGAGTGAGGTCTTCCTCCACCCATGCTTCCTGCATTTGGCCTGGGGAGGGAGAATGATTGTCCATGTCTTTGTCAGTGAGTGTATGTTGGTGTCTGGGGGTGGGTGTACTGCGGTGGACTGGCGGCCTGTCTGGGGTGCGCCCCTGCCTCTCACTGTAGTTGGCTGGGACAGGCTCCAGTAGACCCCCGTGACTCTGCAAAGGATAAGGCGGGTATATAAAATGGATGGATGAATGGGTGTCCATTGTCCTGCCTGGGTTTGGGGCTCATTGCTGTTGGGCTTGTCTGGGTGGCTCGTTATTGGGAGTCCCGCGCTCTGTGCCCGTCTCCACTTCCCCCCACTGCCCTTGCAGCTGGGCACGCCTTTGGCTGTGGGGTTCATTGGGGTGGGTGTTGGCCCGCCGGCGTCGACCGTCGGGGTTGCCCCGTCTCTCCGGGCAGGCTGACCTCTCGCCGGGTGGGGGTTGTGAGCCTGGGGGGTGTGGACCTCCTGGCCGCATGATCGGCCCATGCCAGATGGTTGGTGCTCGGCTGGGTCCTGGGGTATCACTGTGGGTTTCCTGGCTGCCTCCTCCCGTGGTCATGGGGGCCCCACCCCGGGCTTCCCTCTGTCGCCTGCCAGGGGGGGGGGCTTGGTGGCGGGGGATCTCCCCCCGCCCTCTTCTGGTCCTCCTTGCGGCTGCTGGTGGCCTGGGTTCGGGGTTTCTTCCTTGTCGGCTTCTGGTCTCTCGGGTGGCGTGGTTGTACCCTCCCTCCTCCACTATAGTTGCAGTTCAGGTAAAGCCTAGTTTTGGCTTTGCACCCCACAGCTACACAGACATACACACCTGCTCACTCACCTACACACTCACTCTGCAGTTTTGGGGGACAGGTAATCGCAGTATCCTAGTCTTGATTCAGTTCAGAGACCTGAAATGGTTGCTGTTTGTGTCTCTGCCTGTTCTCGTGGCTGTTCGTTTGTTTTCTCTCTTGCAGATTTCCAAGGCTCGTGTGCCCGTTGTGTGTTTTCCTGTGTTTCTCTCAACGGATGTCAACCCTCAACACCCCCCTCCACCTCAGCCCCCTATCCCTCTTACATATATGTTTAAAAAATAAATAAATAAAAAATAAATTAATTAATTTAAAAAAATATATAATAATACAAAAAGATTAGAGATTGCCCCAAACAATTGCCCAGGTTTTGGTTTTGTGATAACCTCGAGCACAATAAAAGATGAGGAACAGAAGCCCAGCTAAGTGCTGGTTCTTGCTTTTGTGTGCAGGCTTTGCAGGAACTCCGGGTTATTTGTCCCCAGAGGTGCTGAGGAAGGAGGCGTACGGTAAACCCGTCGACATCTGGGCGTGCGGTGAGATCTCCGCTTGTTTTTCTGCCCGCCGCCTCGTCGCCATCCTGCTTGTCACTTTGATAACGACTGTGTTTCTGTGTGTAGGCGTGATCCTCTACATCCTCTTGGTTGGGTACCCTCCGTTCTGGGATGAAGACCAGCACAAGCTCTACCAGCAGATCAAAGCCGGAGCCTACGATGTGAGAAGGGCCGGCTTTCACGCACTTGACATCACTTGCTAACCTGTTTACAGTTTGTAACGTTGTCTTTGGGCTCGCTTCAGTTCCCCTCTCCAGAGTGGGACACAGTGACTCCGGAGGCCAAAAATCTGATCAACCAGATGTTGACCATCAACCCGGCCAAGAGAATCACCGCCCCGGAGGCTCTGAAGCACCCATGGGTCTGTGTACGTATCCACTGTCCTGTTACCATCTGTGAACCACCAAGATCTGCTGTTAAACAGTTTCCAAATATCTCTGACTGAACGCCAGGTCAGCTGGCCCCGAGATAACAACTCCATCCAGGATACCGCCATATGTGCGGCAAAGATTTGCTTTTTTTGTGTAAAAACATAAAATCATCTAATTGTGGGTGTTAGTATCATGCAAATAACACTGCAAAGTGTCCAGGGCCTGTGGCTGCAAAACAAGCCCAAATCATCACCGCTCCACCACTATGCTTGACAGTCGTCCATGACGACCTCCGTGACTTGCTGTCTAACACCAGGTAACCAGTAACAGCAACGTGAACAGGGCGCATTGCTGTTATCTTTCCCTCTTGGTATTGTGTTAACACACCTGAACGTTCCACACCAGAAAACTTAAAAAACTTCTGCTTCTGTAGAGGTCTGAACACCTGGTGAAGATCAGTTCATCAACGATGATGATTAGCAGCAACTAAGTGCAGCGTACTCTCTTAGATCATGTGGACTCTATAAAGGGGTACTTAGTATTGCCTATATGAGTTTCCTTTTTCTCTCTTTTTTGGTTCAGTTTTTGTTAAATAAATAATGGCATTGTAAAGAAAAAAGATACATTGTTACTTAGTAGATGCTGCTGGACCCACTATAATAAGATTATTTTTTAAATTATATTTTACACAAAAAAAAGCAGACAAACAAATCACTATTTCTGAACATGTACCACCAGGAAGCTCATGCTCACTAATCCACTCTTTGCTTTTGCAGCTCAGCTTTTCCAGCAGGTTCCGCTTCATGTCCTCATGAACACACAAAAAAACATCTATGGTCACCATGAAAGCCAGCATGAACGTGTTCATAGCTGGATTTCCTCCAGGAGCGTTGTTACTTCAGTCAGAGCATTCATGCAGAGTAGATTCTTTTCGACAGTTTCTGCCCACATAAAGCTGTCACTGTCTGAGCTGCTCTTGGCTGATGTTTTATTTTCAGCATCTCTCTTTGTCTGCTCCCAGCAACGTTCCACAGTGGCCTCCATGATGCACCGGCAGGAGACGGTCGAGTGTCTGAAGAAGTTCAACGCCAGGAGGAAACTCAAGGTGTGGTCTATACAGATCCGGCTGGCGTTCTAGTAGTGAATAAAACATTCATAAGAGTTATGCACATCAGGGTTTGATTGATTAATTATTATCAGCTGACCTATATACCGGAAAGTCTGGAAAAAGTATCCAGATCATAATTATAGAACCTACAGTACAGTGGCTGTGCTGGCTACAACAAACCTCTAAATCAGAGGTTCATCAAATTCATTTTCATTTGACCCCTCTATTGTGTCCTGTAGCTTAGCTAATTAAAGATAGAAAAACAGAGAAAAACAACATATATATGTTGGTATTAAGTTCTTTTTTTTTTTATCCCCGATTTTTTTCACCCAGTCAGTTCTGGGCATTGCTCACCCTCTACCAACCCCAGGAGGGCCATACTGAGCTCAAGTGTCCTCCTTGACTTTAGGAGTGAACCGGCCGCTTCTTTTCACCAGACAGGGTGGGCCAGACGCTTCTCTGGCCGGACGTAGCACGTGGAAGGATCACGTAGATCCTCCACACCCAATCTAGCGCCCTGGCTGGTGAGAGGGGGCAGTGTATAGCCCAGGACTGTTGCATGTTTTTGTGAGGGTAGCTACATTAACTACATTAACTACCCAAGGGAACATGGGGAGAACATGCAAACTCCACACAGAAAGACCCTTTCGCCAACCAGGGTATGGGTGCTGATGGGGAAACTTAACATGCACTCAGCCCCCACAGCGTCCCCAGCAGGAATCAAACCCTGTTGGTATTAAATTCTAACAAGCCAAGCTAACCAGAGTAACTGTAATGCTGTCTGACTTTAAACGCATCAATGTTAAGTTCTATCTTAGGTCACTGAACGTAGTAATCGGTTTCAGGAGTTGAATATGTCTGCTATCTGCTAGTTAGCTCCAATTGACTGTCATTATTAACCACTTGTTGCCATAATCAGTCTGGAATCACTGCTAATTAATGTCGTTGTCAGTGATTCGGGACATTTTACACAACAGTATGAACTTACGCATCATGTCATGACCATGACAACAGGTTAAGTTCTTCTGTCTCTTTCTTTTCCTGTGCAGGGTGCCATTTTGACAACCATGCTTGTATCAAGGAATTTCTCTGGTGAGTGCCATAGACTGTATGAAAAAAAACTGAAAAAACTTCACATAAATACAGGGGTGCAGACTGAATCGGAGCCCACAGGTGGAAGCTGGGGTGGAGGTGGGACATGGGTGAGACATCTGGAACACATACTTCTTGTTTCTCATGGAGGTAAAAGAAAAACTGGAGAGGAACCTTTCAGGGAGGCAAATGTAGGTTGTCCTGCCTGAACTCCCTCCCGGCGCTCGTCTCATTTTTAATATTTAAATTTTAAATTTTAATAATATATATATACAGTGTATATATATATATATATATATATATATATATATATATATATAAATATATATATATATTTATGTATATATATATATATATATATATATATATATATATATATATATATATATATATATATATATATATATATATATATATATATATACATATATATATACATATATATACATATATATACATATATATATATAAAAGTCATCTAGATTTTATTTTATTTTTCACTATAATTCTAACTAAAAGCTACGTGGATCTTAGAGTAGTTCATCTTGATTTTATTTATTTTTTATTCAAAAGTTTTGTACAAAGAAGAACACTTGAGAGATTTCTTTTACAAGTTCTACAAGTTGTTTTCAATCAAAATAGTGCTTTTATCATTATTATTATTATTATTATTATTATTATTATTATTATTATTATTATTGTTGTTGTTGTTGTGGTTGTTATTATTGTTATTCTATGGTGAATGTACTATTTGTTGGTAAAAGATCCAATTATCCATTTAGGTTTTTTATGTCCCTCTGTCTCCACCCACTTATCCAAATATGGTCGATCTGGGAATCAAAAGGAGCTTGACGGCCAGATAAATCTGAGACTTCAAAATATAAATTGATAGACCAACGGATTACGTCAGCATGAGTCTTTTGACTTTTTTAAGACTTTTTTTTTAAAGTTGCAATTAATGCATTAATTATTATCCTCATTTAAAGCAGCACAACGTAACTTTCAGCTTTTCTGAGTTTGGCGGCATCTTTTGGACAAAAGCGGTAGTGTTTTACCAGAAAGAACACTACGTTTCCCATGAGCACCAACGCGTACTGCCGGAAAACTCCTGTCCCGTCGGGTGCATTTGTTTTGATGAGAAGACGGGACGCTTTTCTGTTTCACCAAGTGAACAGAGGGAACGCAAAAAAAAAGATGTTAAACTGCTGGAAAGGAACTGGAATTTACCGGGATACCTTAAACAAGGAAGCCAGGGAGCAGTATATGGAGAAAATAATGATTATTAACAGTCTGGATCCATATGAAATCCCTACTAAAGTTCTGCACAACCCACGTCTTAGGCTACCTTGTTTAGGAGTGTTTGGCAGCTGCTTTGGTAAATGTTTGACTCGAGTCGCCATGTGTTTCAATAAATTAGTATAATAGTACAACATACAGTACATGTTTTGTATTACTCTTACTTTTCTTTTCTTTTTTTTTGACTGATTTATTTTTTTCCTCTGCAGCTACAAATCAAATAGTTAATATTTTTTCCTCAACAAAATTAATCGCACCGCAGAGAGCTGGCCAACAACTGCGTTTAGCTGGAGAAGTGGGGAATAAAACCCGTTTGAATGATCCGACCCCGGTCTGTGAGTGTTTGTTTGTGGTTTAATAAACCCGTGTTTTGATCCGACGCCCGTCTGTGTGCGTGTTTGTTTGTTTACTGAGGAACGTTATATTTGGTCGGACTCGTTACAGCCACGATCCAACCGAGCGAACAACTTTTTTACTCTTTTAATTTGTTATCTCAGATAATTGGCCGGCATCCGTGGTTCTGCCTCCGAGCAGGAAAGCGGTGAAAAGTTAAACCATTAGCAATCTTTTCCCAACGTCTGTTGTGTGGAGCTGCTGCAGCTACAACACAGCAACGGGTTACCAGCTTCTGCGGAGCTGCGCTCCAAGCCCCGCCCATTTTCGCCTCGACTACGAATCGGGATGGAGGGGGAAGTGACGTATGTGCCGTAAAGCAGTCAAAGCCGTAAAAATGTGTCGTTTTTTAGTGTGGCAGGGTTCCTACCATGCTCCTCAAAGTTACATAGTGCCGATACAGACCCCCTCAGACCATGACAGAGGTGTCATTAAACCTGTTGTAAGTTGATGTACCATCACAATGACTCTGGAAATATTATATTAAGGTGGAAAAGTTACGTAGTGTCGCTATAATAGCAAACATGTCAAAAGGCAGAAGAAACGTGTGAAAGTACACCCGTACTGCATCCATCAGCAAACGTGAGCATATCTGTTACAGCTCTAGCCGTTTGCTGGTCTGGAGCAAGGAGGTTTTAACACAGGGCAAAAAAGGAAAAACAAAGGCAATGATTTTAGAGGAGTCACTATTGTTTTCCATGAATCTGTTAGGGATTATGAAAAGCTTTCCAAACTATTTGGAGTCTATCTTTCTACAGTGGGACTCCACCTTCTGTGTGGGGTCTGCCCCGGTCTGTCCGGGTTGGGGGGGTCTCTGTGGCGATGCTCCTTGTGGTCATGGTCGGTGGAGCCTCTCGGTGTGGACGGCCACCCATAGGTAGTGTTTTCCTCACCCAGGGGCCTCATTTAAAATGGACTGCGTAGAATTCATACTAAAAGTGCACGTACGCTCAAAAACCGAAAATGCCGGGCGCAAAAAAAAATCCGGATCAATAAAACCATGTGCACGCAGATTTGCACGCAACGTTCCTTCATGAATCACAATCCAGCTGGAAAGCTGCGCAGCTGAAACACGCCCATAAATGCATATGGATGAGCCTACTGAGCATGCGCAGTGGCTTCCTGCAGCCTGTTTGGCGTCAGAATCATGGATCTATTATAAAACGGTCAGAATGAATGAGAGGTACCAGCCACCGTGACACTGACTTTCGCGGAGACAGAGATGTTGTAGATGATGTGGAGGACAGGAAAACCACATTATTTGGTGGTCACAGTAAAAGTTAGAATAAGTATATAAATAGTATACAATAAAATAAAGCGAGTGAGTGGCAGCACGCCGTTGCTGCGCTAAACGACGTGAGTTCCCCGGCGCAACAGGGGGACACACACACACGTCCCCCCGTCTTTTCAAAATCATGTTTTTTTCCCCTTACTTTTTACAGTTTAAAAACTAACGGTAGGCTCAACCTTAAATTGCAAATTATCAAGACACTGTATGAAAGCGATACGAAAACGGCCCCGCAGCCCCGCTTCACCCCCGCTCCCCCTCCTCCTCCTCCCTACCCTCAGAGCTGCTCAGGGCGGGTTTATGGTTCCGCGTCACTGACGGCGTAGCTGCGCGTCGCCGCGTACCCTACGCCGTAGGCTCTGCGTCGTTTTAACGCGGGACCCTAATTTACAGGGCTCTCAAGTTTCATGAAAAGTTTGGAGTGAGATTACATGTATTAGGGCTGGTGCGACTTGAAATTCTGTGCGTTTTGGCCGCAGCGGCCCCTCGGCCCAATCTAGACTCCCAATTATTTTTGCTACTTAAAAACCAGTTCAAGTTTACATACTGTTTTATAATTGACCAGCATAAATAAAAATGAAAAGAATGGGTTAATCCAATAAGACAAATCCAGCTAAATAAAATAAATTGTTTTATTAATAAATTTAAGAAAAAAACCAACCAATGGATAATAAGTAAGACACTTTTCACAACAGCAGTGCTCAACATTTGTGTGTGTGTGTGTGTGTGTGTGTGTGTGTGTGTGTGTGTGTGTGTGTGTGTGTGTGGATTTCAGTTTATGAATGGTGTTTTGTGTTGTAAGTGTTTGCAGCAGATTTTGATGCCTTGATGACAGAGCTAGGGGGCTCCCATTTAAAGCACTGTGGCTCAAGGCCAGCCATTTTCACAGTCATGATGGATGAGAGTGTTCCATCCAGGGCCAAACTGTTCCTTGTTTTGGTTTTGTTCAGTCCCACCATGGAGAACACTCTCTCCGCATCTGCATTGGAGTGTGGAAGCACTAACACCAGTTTGGCAATCTCAGACAGCCGTCCAAATCTGCTCAAACCAGTCACCTTTGAAAAAATGTACCAAGGAGGCCTTATTACACTCTTAAATATTTGCATTTATAAAGTTGATAAAGTAAATGTGTATGTCAGATGGTGCAGAATATTTCTTACCCTGTTCTTCAGTGATGACATATTCCCCCAGAAAGCCTCAGTGTCAAACGTGGCTGGGTCTTGGGGCATAGGGATGTCCATCAGTTGATAGTCCAGGAACTCCTCACTGAGCTGATCGTGCTCTTGGGGTCCGTGGAATGGAAGCAGTTCAGGAAACCTAAAGAACACAATGTGTACGGAATTGATAAAGCTACAGTAGGAGAAACAACAAGGTTTGTTTTTCAGATGTGATCATCAAACTTCACAATCTATTCAAAATGTGAAACCCTTACCTTTCAACAAAATACAGAGCATCTTCCAATAGAGTAAACAAGAGACTTTACACTTAGGAACAGGTAAGTAATAATAGTTGTTTTCTATACGTTTCCTTAACAGAGTTCATTAGCAACCAAGAACAACCACAACTGCTAATTTGCATAACCCTCGTACATTTATATCCCATGACATCAGGGACATCAGTCTCATATAACTGAATGAGCAGTACTCTCACAAACAGTCTATTTGTGGTCAGTGGGTGGACATTGTATGAGTATCTGCCTATGAGAAACTTGGGAATATTACCTGGCAGTTGGTTTGATGGGTCCTTGTATTGGATGTCATGAACTCCTTGGTTCTGCAGTGCTGCAAGCTTCAGAAACTTTGCACACAACTTGCGGATGAACTTTGTCATCTACAAAGTTGTAATTCAGAAAAGATTTTCAAATGACATTTGAACAATATGTATGAGCAAATGAAAAAATGACCAAGTACAGAACATTATTTGCAGAAGCATAGCTCAACCCTTCCATTTTACTTCTTCATGTAGAAGGAAGATTGAGGGCTTCTCTCTCTGGAGTAGGAGGTTTAAGGTGGAGAAGGCTGGCAATGTTGCTTGGTAGAAGAGGAGGTACACCTCTGTTAATGGGTTAGAAAATGCACCCACCAGCCTTCTAAACCTTGGTTGTTTCTCATCTGTAAATACAAAAGTATAGGTTGTGCATACCAAATATGTTTCAGTCTTGTAGTAATCTTGCATTTGTGTCAGTGAAATATGCGGCTTACTTAATGACTTGAAGTAGCTGGTGAGTGGCTCATACTGCTGCAGAAGGCGGGTCAAACACCTCTCCAGGCTCAGCCAACGAATGGAATGTGTTGAAGTATTTCCATGTACTCGCTTCCATGGAACTCACAGAATTCTGTGACAAGAATGTAACATCCTACATTTCAGTCTAATGAAAGTCTTCTTCATGTCATTTGTACTACACTGGTGCTGTTTAAATCACAAACCTGACAGGTAACCCTTACGGTTGGTGAAACCCTTAAACCAGTATCCAACATCCACAGCCAGATCCTCTGGATCAAATCCAGTCACCTGCAATACATGATGTTTTATAATGACATTACATTCAATCACATCACAGATTCATTACACCACAGCTCAACAAACTATTTAACCTGGGATTAAGCTCAACTGATAGGTCACTGAAAGCATACATGATCAAACTTACTTCCAAAAACCTCAGTCCAGCTTTTTTGGCGGTATTGTGGATAATGTGGCAGGGGCACCCATGGATGTATGTGTTGGCATTTTCCTTCAGAATCCTGGATGCAATGGAATTTCTTGCTCCTGTATTCACAGGTGCGTTGTCAATTGATAAGCTAACACAATTTCCCCAAGGTATGGCGTGTTTCTGTAAGACCTCGTTCATTTTTTGGAAGATTACTTCCGCTGTGCCACAGCTACGCCCACTTGTTGTGCACATATCCAAAAATCTATGGACAACTTTTCCAGAATCACTGTCAAAAACTCGCACAGTGAGCGGGTTCATCTTCTCTTGTCCTGCAATGATGAGATACATGTTTTACAAGATTACACACCACACTGAAATGTTCTGTGAAGAAATAGGTACTGGAAAGTGTGGAAAACAAACAAATGTATACAATGGCTATCAAAACAATACCTGTATCATTTGACCCATCAGTGATCAAGGTGAATGGATTGTCCTTCATCTTCATGACCAATTTGTTCCTAAAATGAGGTGCCACTGCTTCATTTATTATGCACGTTGTTTTCGTGCTGGCACATTTGAAATTTTGTGCTGTGGTGGAATCTCTGAAGCACTCCTTTAATAATGGGCTGAAATGGTCAGAGACAGCAAATGGCACATTATGCTGCACCATTGCCACAGCCACTTTTACTTCAGCTCTCCTTGTCTGCAACAGAAAGGGATGAATTTAAGCACCAAATCATATAAACATTCCATGCAGTATTAAGTGTTTTGTTACTTTTTTATTATTATAATAACCTACAATGTTACGCAAAATGCAAACGAACGTTATCACAAGCTTTTTACTTTTCATATGTACCTTGGCCTCTTGTGCTGTTATGCCACACACAGAAGCTGGGGCAAAAAAGTAGTAATGCCACTTGTGGACTGGATAGCCTGCTCTTTAGCCTGATGTCCTTTGCTTTTAATATGTCTGTGCACGTCTGTTACACCTTGATGGGCACAGGAGTTTTCCTGTCTGCAGACAGAGCACCAGTAGTAGGAGCTGGTGGTGCCTACGGTGATGAATGGCCATTTTGCTGACCACTCACTTTTAAAAGAGCACCTATAGGTGGCAGCTCCACTTAATGGCCGCTTTTTCACCATTTCTGCTGTCTCCTCTGCTGTCTCCTCCGCCGTCTCCTCCACTCTCTCCTCCTCTGTCTCCTCAACTGTCTTCTCCACTCTCTCCTCCTCTGTAGTCTCCGCCGTCACTATCTCCCCTACAGTCTCCCTTTCCGTCTTCTCCATTGTCTCTTCCACCATCTCCTCTGACCTGGCAACCTTTTTAGGGGGCTGACTCTTTGCTGCCCAGAATGCAAGAATGCTCTTTTGCTTCTTCCCTGACATCTTTGAAATAGACAAAGGCAAACAGTAAAAAATAGGCACACTTTCTGTTCATCGTTTACTCTTTACTCTTCAGACTAAAACTATAATCCAGTGGCGGACCGTCAGGGCCGTCTAGACCTTCTCTGAAGGCCTAACTATTATCAAAATAATTAAAAAATATGGTGTCTTTAATAAAACTTTAGTTTACCTATTGTTAGACTTATCTGAGTTTATACATATTGCCGGCTTGCATTAGAACGAAAGTATATATTAGATATATATATTAGAAAGTATAAGCACCTGTTTATTTACTTTACATTTAGTTGACTGTGTGGCTGTGGCTTAATCCACAGACATGTAGCTCTGTTTCGTTATGGTTTGTGGAGAAAGCACTGGCTTAGAATAGGGGAGAGCTGCTCTCCAAGCTCAAATAACGTTATACACAATTGTGGGCTATTTGGGTAGACAAACTCACATATGAGGATTGGAAGAATACATGATTACTTTTTTCTAGGGCTGTCAAGCGATTAATTTTTCTTTAATCGTGATTAATGGCTGAATTTCAGTAATTAATCACATATTTGCATGTATAAAATTCTATTATTTTGCATTTCACAACAGTTTTTAACACCATATTAACAATGTAAAGCAACTCTTACCAGTGTATGTTGATTGGTAATCAAATGAATGCAAAGAAAGTTACTTTATGAACTCAACTTTTGGATTTATTTCGAATAGAACACACATAAATTGTGGTTTATTTGGTAGTGTGACTCATTTTAATTTGATTTGCATTATTAGGTTTCCAAAACAGGTGCACTAGCTTCCCCTATTCTTTTTTTGCTCAATAAACGAAGCATCAGTGGAGGCCAGACTACAAAACCGCCGCTGAATTAATAAAACCAACATTAGGACACCCAATAAGTGAAGACTTACAGTTTGCCAATGACTAACCTAGTGAATGATAATAAATGAAGTAGTTACCTACCATTTACCTTGCTTTGCTTTTCCAACTCGTCTGCAACCTGTGCGTGCACGCGCATCCACGGAACAAGCACGCAGCGGGAAAAAAAAACTGCCCAACAACAAGACATACTATTTTCTGATTGGCTGGTAGGTCACTAACGCGGAACCGCTGTAAACTCAGCAGAGAAATCCTCCTCCGCCCCGCCCGTTCAGTATTAATTTCTGTGCGCTCGGCTTTATCACTTCTCAGCGTGAGAAATGTCAGGTGTGGCGTGTGAGCGTGTGAACTGGTTGAAATGCGTGTGTCTCACGCTCAATGCGTGAGACTTGAGAGCTTTGCTAATTTAGGCACCATACACCCGCACCTAAAGGTTTCGCGCACGTGTAAAACTCATTAGTCCCTTTAGGGAAGAAATGAGGGGCTCCGTGGAGCTCCCTAAACGCAGCCCCTCATTTGTTCTGTCCTAAAGCGGTGGGTGTGAGGAGGTTCCCAGCGTGTCACTGCAGCTCCTCCTGACTGACTGAGCTTCACACACAGAGAGACACGATCAGCGCTATTTTATTTTATTGTATTATTTTATTATTATAAGTCTAATATATGTTGTGATATGTGATGACATTATTAAGAGTATGACATGAATCTGGCTTCATTTCACCACCTCACAGCCTGTCCCCGTGTCTTAAGTAAATTCTTACGGGAGGGTCCGAGTTGCCGTAAAGATACGCAGATTTTTCGGTTAGTTTTTTCTTTTTAGATCCGAGGATTTGCGTAGAAGGTGGCTTCCGCAACTTTCAGGCGCTTTTTCTGCGCAAGCAAGCTTTATAGATGAGGCCCCAGTGGATCGTTAGTGCTAAGCTATGTCACCAGTCCACTTACTGTGTGTGTGTGTGTGTGTGTGTGTGTGTGTGTGTGTGTGTGTGTGTGTGTGTGTGTGTGTGTGTGTGTGTGTGTGTGTGTGTGTGTGTGTGTGTGTGTGGGCGTGTGAGTGTGTGCACATGTATATGAGTGTGAGTGAGTGTGTGTACGCGTGGGGGGTGGGGGGTGGGGCCGTATGGAATGTTTTAAATTGTGTTTTTTATTGTTATTTTATTCTGCATGTAAAGCACCATGTGTTGCATTTTATATTGTATGATTTGGTGCTATACAAATAAATAAAGTTTAAGTTTAAGTTTAAGTAAGAAACATTATTCAGCAGCATATCTGCAACAGAATTAAAAGTCCAGTTGGCCTGGTTGAAATTGGTTCCTAGCGGCGTCTGCCGGCCTAAATGAACGGGTGTGACCCTGGGGCGTACTTAGACTCTTCACACACTGTTTCTTTGATAGGTAAATTATGATGTGGTGTAAGTATGTCATGATACCTGATACGTGCAACCTTAGGATTAAAAGCGTGGTGACCCAGCAGAGACGTCCAGTAGAAACCGGTTTAGTTAGGTGTTTGACAGAAAGCACATCAGCCTCTCAAGGTGGAAACATAGAAACCAAGATGAGAAACTTGATCTGATCAGTCTAGACGTCCTGCTGTGGAGCATGGAGGAGCTCAGACTCCCCATCGCTGTTTTCTGCAGGCTTCCTTGGCTGAGATCACATGACCTGGCCTCCTCTGTCACACTCAAGAGGATCTGAAATAAAGTAAATACATTTTTGCTAGATCCCAGCTTTTATTTCTGCTGTTGCAGTGGGTCGGCAGACGACTGCGCCTGCTTCCATCAGCGCCGTGGCAGGAACCACCTCCGGCATCGTGGAACAAGGTAAACCCCCCTCACCCTCTGCCGCTTCGCCATCTACTCCCCGGTGCTCTTAAAACTTCACAACCTTCCGTCACACTGATCTGACATGATTAAACGGAAACATCACACGCGCTCCCTCTTGGCTTGTTTTAATCTCTCTTTCTAAATCTCTCTCTCCCTCTCTGCCTGCCTTCATGCTCCTCAAACATTTGCCAAGGTAAGCATCCTGGAGAAGCAGGGCGCTGTTCCTGTCATGGCTTGAGACTTGACTCGGCTTGTGGGGAATTAAGTGAGGAATTCCTGCAGTTAGGAGAGGATGAAGAGTCTTAGATGTCAGGCTTTAAATGTGGGATGTTAAGAAGAGTCAACGCTTGTGAGCTGCCCAACGCCGGGGGGGGGGGGGGGGGGATTAATGTCAACACGACTCTTGCTTTCTGCACCGTTTCTTCCTCTTTCATCAGCGTGAAAATCATTTAAGCACTGAAACACAGACGTTGTGGCTTCATAGTGTTCATTTCTGCCCTCATGTCCTGCTGCACTAAACCCATGAACGGCAGTAATCCAGCCCACTGCTGAGATTAACTGACCCATTACCACACACCTGCATCTCCATCCCACTCCCCTCCTGCCACCACTTCTAATCTCCTGGTGATGTGTGCATCTCTGCGCCAGTGTATTTGGATTATATCAAGAGTTAGTTAGACCCCCCCCCCCTCCTGATGCCCTCTGCTTATCTAATACTTTGGCCAGTGGATCAGGGTCAGGGGGTGCCAGTTGGATGTGTTTTGGAGCCACTGTGTGGTGTTTTTTAGTCTTTTTCAAGGACGAAAGGAGGTGTTTTTCCTTTTTTTTAAAGGGAGGGATGAATCCCACTCAGAGTTACTCTTTCTGTCCTTCCGTGGGGGGATGTGTGGATCCTGCACGTTAGTTTGTCAGAATTCAGGCTTGTGGATGAGCAGGTTCATTTTTGTTTTTTGTCATCATATTTTTTGTCTGCATGCGTGCATGAATGACCACTAAGCTGCTTCGGTGTGAGCAGATCTGAAGAGCTGTGGTCATCAGAACGTGTATGATGTGTACGCTTCCATCTGAGGGTGTGTCATTCTGCCTCTCTGCAGCAGCCAAGAGTCTCCTCAACAAGAAGGCTGACGTCAAGGTAAGATGGATTCCTGTTTCACTTTCAACCTCGTCCATCCGGGCTGCTTCTGCATTTGTCATACATGCTTTGATCAACGGGTGATTATATTCAGGAGATTGAATAGTTTTATTCTGATTCATTTCGGCCAGCTTGGCTCAAGTCACATTCATCCGATTATGGTTTGTTCATGTGAACGAAGAGTCTTGGCAGAGTTAGTCAGGGTCTTCCACAGGGTTCTGTACTCGGGCCGCTACTTTTCACTACGCGCTGCTCTTATGAACAAGCACAACTTTCAAAGTCTTAAGGGAGCTTGAGGCCGGATTGTGGCAGGATTTATGAAAAAAATCCGTATACATTTTAAGTTTTCTAGTAATAATGTCAGATGAAGCGTTCCAAACCCAAAAGAATGAGCCCTCTAGTGTATGTCTCCTTTGCCTTGAACAGGCTGTGTGCTGCAAAATGTACTGCAATTCGGTCCCGAATTTCCCGCGCTGGGCTGCGGATTTGACGTCACATAACGCTGCATGCACGTTCTCCCCGTTCTCGGACAGATATACTAACTAGAGGGCTCACTCTTTTTGGTTTGGAACGCTTCATCTGACATTATTACTAGAAAAATTAAAACGTATACAATTATTTTTCATAAATCCCGCCTCAAGCTCCTTTAAATCAAGGCCGTTGGACTTTCATTTCCTTTTTCTCTGGAAGACATCCCCTTCCATACAGAGGGAATCCTCAGTTCTAACAGAAGAAAAGGAAGTCCAGTTGATTCAAGCCTTTGAGAGTTACTCTGACCTTGGTGGCTGGGCGTCTACACCAGCGCATGAGGCAGCATGGCAAAGCCATCTCACCATCTTGTCAGCCTGATGGTCAGGATTGTTCTACAACCATAAATGATATATGCGCTAAATTAGCATCACCAAAGGCTCCAAACTCACATGATGCCAGATCCATGCAGATAACAGCCAGACAGTCTGGTATCTTCAGAGTCTGCTGTTGTTAAGGAGCAGTGCAGCTTCATTATTGCTGGGGAAGGATGGAACAACGAACCGCGGAATCACTGGTGATAATACCTTCATCCTTTTGCTCCAGAAGGAAGGTGTTATTAGCAATATTGGTTGTTCTGAATAACACCTGTTGGACGCTCCTGTATGAGTAATCACATAAAGCCCACCCCTGCCTAGTAGTGATTCCAGTGGAAGTGGCTGGGAATGTAAGGTATTTTTAGGGGAACCAGAATCTTTTCATCTGAGAAAATGTTTGAAAAGTGAATGGCTAAGTTCTGACAAGGTTCTGGTCCTCTGGAGTACTAAAAAGACCACGTCAAGTGCAACAATCATGTGGTGTAAGTTTGATCCCAATGGACCAATTTATCAACAGGATCTGCATAAGTTCACGTCCTCACGGAGGTGCGTGAAGGTTGACAAAAGCACTAAAAGGACCTGAGAAGCCAGGAAAGATTCTGACTCCCAGAAATTATTTATACACATATTATCACTCTTGTTATCGTTATTGTCTTTCTGTGCTGCATAACGATCCTCATGAATAAATAATGTACAATAAATCTTTATTTTGCTCTTGGTCTGTAAAGTCATGAAATCATCATAAAAATTCATTTGATCACTAATATAGAAAAAAAGAAAACATGGTAGTAAATAGAGATTTAGCTCACTAAATGCTGTTCAATCTTCTCATGGCTTTAATATATTGTCAACTTCAGCCAATCAAAAACATATAACTGGTTTCATTGTACCGTTACTTGATATAACGTGTGTTCCTCCTCACCGCTGCAACATCAGCAGTAGTACTTGAGAAGAACATTTTGTTGGTTTTAAAACCATTTCCAAACTGTTTGGAGTCCAGAAAGGTGTCGAGTGGACGTCCCAACAAATCTACCCCAAAGTCAGACCATGTAATGCAAAAAAAACCCCAGGAGATCCATCTGTGTCTCTGTCTCTGTCACTGAGTGAACCATGAACCATGAACTCCTCTGTATGCCAGAGTCTTCTACAGACACGTGAGGACACCTGTCTGACAGATGAAGACGTTTTTAAATAGTTATATGTTGTTCATCTGAGGTTATATTTGCTGAATACTCTATTCAGCAACTTCATACTCTATTTTTCCAAAAAGGAAGTATTAAAAGAGGGAGTATTAATTTTTGCACAATTATTAAAGACTTTAAGTCAGTTCCTTCAAAGAGTCGACAGACATTGTGTTTCAGGGTGAAACCTGACACCTGATCGGGACTTTCCATTCCTGCTTGCCTCCGAAGTGTCTTCTCAGGAATGTTGAACTAGAGTTCTGTGAATTTTGATGGGAAGTCAGCAACGTCTGAGTTTATGGAGTTCAGGACCAGAGTCTTCACATGCTGGTAGAGCGACATTCCAAAACAAGGTCACCCCTAGAACTCCCAAGATCTTTATTCAGCTGTTGTATTTTGAAGATAGAGAATAAAACACAAAACTACAGATCTGAAGTTCGCTGTTCAGATTTTGTTGTACGTTTCTTATTTATTTATTTGTACATTTTATCACATCCTCCTCACTGTCTCTCTTGGCCCATTTCTGTGCCTCCTCTTCCTCCTTCAGCCTCTGCTCCTGCTCCTCCTCCTCTTACTCCTCCTCCTCCCCTTCCTCCTCCCATCATTTCTTCTCTCGCCGGTTGGTTTGATGCTAATCTCAGATTATTTCCCACCAGATGATTAATCTGTGGCTACGTAATGGCAGACTCGCCTGAGCTGCACCCTGACGTCACATGGAGGTGGGCCTGGAATCAGTTTAGAGTTTTTGTATTATTATTATTATTATTATTATTATTATTACATATTATTATTATTATTATTATTATAATTATAATAATAATAATAATTATTATTATTATTATTATTATTATTATTATTATTATTATTATTATTATTATTATTATTATTATTATTATTATTATTAATAATAATAATATTAAAATTATTATTATACATCCTTTTATTATTTTTAAATCACTATTACCTCACCGCTAGAAGGTCCTTATCCAATCCAATATCAAGGATCAAGGTTGGATGTGTCTCATATATTGAGTAGAGTAAAGTAAAGAGTAAAGTAGACCATCAGTGACATCAGCCGCAGGTTTGATGGTTGTCACCTGGTTGTCACCTGGTTGTTACCCGGTTGACACCTGGTTAACACCTGGCCGGGGCGTGTTGCGGTGGTCGGTCAAAAGTTAAAGGCACAACGAACCATATTATTGTTAAAATGAGAGTATTCTCTCTTGGCTCTTAATTCACAGCTCAGGTTTCAAGGTTTCCACTAGAAAGGCTAAATTCTGTGTGTCTTAAAGCGATGACAGCTAGCCATTTGACACAACAGAATCTTTTTATGTAACTGGTGTTAAAATTACATTAAAATACGAACTAATGCATATTTTGAGGCAGGGCTTTAGAATGACTGCTGCATTGTGGTCTGTGGCGTCACTCAGCTAACTTTCATCACTTTAGCTACTTAGCATGTAGCATTTTGGGGAATTTGACATTTGAGCATTGAATTAAGAGAAAGCAGAACATAATCATTCTTATTTTAATGATAACTATGTTAATTTTCCCAAACACTGCTGTGAACATCACACGGTTGAACTTAAAGGGTCTGGGGGTGATGGTGACACGCCGCAGCAACTAGCAGGAGCTACTTCTACCTCTAACCAAAGGCCAGGCCAGCAGCCGTGGGGCAAGTGGTTGCCTAGCAACAAATGCCACATTAAAGAGTTCTGGACTCTGTCAGAATAAATTTAAGGTACTGGAGAGGAAAATACGTCCGATAGTCGAATCTCGGATTCAAGAGGAACAATGCGGCTTTTGTCACTGGACCAGCTCTGTAACCTCTGTAGGGTGCTCGAGGGTTCATGGGAATTTGCCCAACCAGTCTACATGTGCTTTGTGGATCTGGAGAAGGCATTTGACCGTGTCCCTCATGCCATTCTGTGGGGGGCGCTTGGTGAGTATGGAGTCCGGGGCCCTCTATTCAGGGCTGTCCGGTCTCTATATGATCGGAGCAGGAGTTTGGTTCGCATCGCCAGCAATAAGTCAGACTTGTTCCCAGTGCATGTTGGCCTTCAGCAGGGCTGACCTTTGTCTAGGGTTGCCACTTTTCAGAAATAGAAATAAGGGACGCCCCGATTTCAGCAGCGCAGGCGCCAAAAAAAGGGAACATCCCCAAAACTAAAATGCATAGAAATGTATTTATTTTATATGAAAGAACAAAATGATTTGATATAAAGTTTAAAGTGCTTTAATAACATTGAACTTGCATGACTGTAAATATAGCAACTGAAATGCTATGTATGTCCACATCAACCAAGATGTACATGCAAGTAAATATAAATACTATAGCCAACAGGTGAAGGTTGGAAAATTAGAATATGGTGTAAAAGTTAATTTATTTCAATAATTCAACTTAAAAGGTGAAACTAATATATTACATAGTCTCATTACATGCAACGCAAGATATATTAAGCCTTTACCTGTTATCATTTTGATGATTGAATTGTTTATTGATTTCATAAAATATGAAAAAAATATATTTTTCTTTTATTTGGGGTTTTCATAAACTGTGAGCCATAATCATAAAATCATAACAAATAAAGGCTTGAAATATCTCACTTTGCATGTAGTGGGAAATAATATATTTAATTAATATATTTGAGAGCGAACCAACACATGTTGCTGTCTTTAATATATCCTGTTCTTTATTATTATTATTAGTTCGTTGTTCATGTGTGTGCGAGTGTGACAGACGTGCATCATGGGACAATTGTGAAATACAGAATAAACTGGGTTCCAATACGGAACTTTTAATTCCGAATTACGTAAGAAGACGGGTGGCAAGCCTGCCTTTGTCACCAGTTCTGTTGATAATTTTTATGGATTCTTGGCATAGCCAGGGGCAGGACAGGGATCTGGTTTGGGAACCACAGGATTTCATCTCTGCACTTTGCAGATGATGTTGTCCTGTTGGCTTCATCGAACCGGGACCTTTAGCATGTGCTGGGGTGGTTTGAAGAGGCGGGGATGAGTATCGGTAGGCTACCTCCAAAACCGAGGCCATGGTTCTCCACCGGAAAAGGGTACCGTGCCCTCTCCAGGTGGGCGGAGAGGTCCTGCCTCAAGTGGAGGAGTTCAAATATCTCTGGGTCTTGTTCATGAGTGAGGGAAATTTGGTGCGTAAGATGACAATAAATGCCAAGGGTGCCACATAAGCTAAGCTAAAATAGTTACCATTTTGAGGACACAATTTACCTGTTCAACCGTTGGATCCAGACCCTAGTGGTTGGTGAAGGAACTGCAACCTTTGATACTATCAGGTTGGATAGGAGTTTTGAACTTTGCCCATTTGCAGATTAACTGAAGATGGGCGGAGTCACCACCTCAAAAATGCTGTCTTAAAAACAGGTTTTTAAAAACTCTGTGGGTGACGTCACGGAAGGATTGTTGACTTCTGTGATAACTGATGTAGAGTGGTCATCGTCAGACTCGTCCTGGGGGTCTTGACTGCCGTGTTCCAGCATTAAAGCTGTTTAGGTGGCCCCTGGTTCAGAGAAGACCCTCCTATGGGTGATCCGTGGGATATCTGGTCTTACTTTAAGAGTGGCTGTTCTGCCGGACTGACACTCCAGCTGAATGCTGACATGGGCCGAGCCGCTTCAGGGCTGTTTTGTGAAACAGCGGGTTCCACTTTCAAACCCCAGAGACCCTGGGTCGCACTGAACTCCTCCTCATATTCCTAAAACTGCAAAACAAAGTAGCAAAAATAGTTGGTTACATGAGATGTTTTCAGTCACATCATCTCTGAAGCAGCGGCTCTGTAGTTAATGTTATTCGTACCGCCTCGGTCCTGTCGGGAACCACGCGTGACTCCTGACTTTGTGCTTCTCCACTGAGGTGAAGCAGCTGGGCATTTTTCTTTATTTGCAAGTGATATTGATGTCCAGTCGTGCAAAAGTTAGCGGTGACTCCTTAAATCCTCTTCATTGTACAAAATATGATAATCATCTGATTGAAGCTGGTCTTAAAGGTATAGTCTGTAATCGTATTCAAAAACATTTATTGTTATACTGGGTGAAATGGTCCTTCCATCCTGAGAGTAGCCAGTGAATAATGTGTTCATGAAAAGGAAAGAAAAAAATCTGACCTCTCTGACAGCTTTAATCCTGTAAAAACTCTGACCAATCTGTTTTTTGTGCACCGAATGGCTCCGTCCCATGCGCGCACTCGTTCACGTCGAAAATCTTGCCGGAAAACTTTACACACTCGAGTCACGTTTGCTGAAGAATGGCGCAGAAAACGAGAAAACGCAGCCAAAAATACCACCTCCCCAGTATGGGGGTCTGTGGGGATGGAGGCGTCTCCATCCCGGCGAGGGCGGAGAGCGCCGGTGCGGGTGGCGGTGCTCTGCGGTGCCGTGCAGGCTCTGTTGCCACGGCTACACGGTAGGGTACGCCATAGCCTACGGTGTAGGGTACGCGGCGACACGCACCATTTTGCATTGGTGTAACGCGGAACCATAAATCAGCCTTCAGTGTGTGCTCTGTCTGCTGTTCTGAACTTCTCTGTTGTCCTCATTTTGCTGGGACGTCGGATCCCTCCGCCGAGACACAACTTTTGCGGTCTGCGTTCATTGTTGTGTCTAAAAATGATGCGCAGTGCCCACCCAATCAGAAATGGTACAGATATTCTGTGATATTTTTTTATATTTATAAAAAAATAAAATTATAAAAAAAATAAAGGATCCCCATAACTTTGATTGGGTGGGCAGGACGCACGTTTGGGTGGGCACAGCCCACCCCTGCCCCCCCCTAAAACCGGCCTCGCTTACAGGTGAATGAGACATGGGGTGGTTGAAAATGTGCTGTCCAAAATGTCCTGGAAAACTCGACTCCTGCAAATGTGCGGTCCCCAAAGTTTGTGGGGGCGTGGCTTTAGACGGAGCACTGACGGGAGGGGGAGGAGGGGGTGGGGCTTAGAGGAGGTGCCACTTTCAAATTTAGCTAGCTCTCCAACATTACTGACTATACCTTTCATAGACAAACACAACTTGGTCTTAATAGACAAACACAACTTCAGAAAAACAAGATGTAACTTTTTCATTGTCTTTATTTAACAAAGAATAAGACACTTAAAACGACTCATATGGCTAATCCTAAGTACCTCTTACTGCTTCCCGAGGATTTAAGCGGGTCACTTGCATCCATGAGCTGATGATCATCATCCCCAATCCTCCTATAAAAGCATATGTTTTGTCAGTTTGCTGATCTGCAGCATTCGAGTGTGTGTTAACACAATGCCAACAGGGCAAGGCATTAGCAAGGGTCTTTGTTGCTGCACATCCGTCTGGAAAGTGTTACAAAAGCATTTCAAAACTACCTGGAGTTCAACGTTCTACATTGAGAAAACATTTAAGCTGGTTTTCAATCTTGCCGGGAACAGGAACATCTCAGCACATTTACCCCAAGTTCAGACTGTGATGATCAGAGAAATACAAAATAACCTCTACAGGTCCATCTCAGAGCCTCCAGGCCTCACACAACATGTTAGAAGTTAAAGTCCATGACAATCAGAAGAACTGAACCAGAACGGTTTGTCTGGAAGAGTTTAGAGGAGAAAACCTCTTTTGTCTAAAAAGAACATGGAAGCAGGACTGAGGTCCACAAATCTGCATCTGGATCTGGGCAAAATCAAGACATGAACCTGGTTGAGATGCTGTGGACCTTCAGAGAACTGGAAAGAAGAACGGACCTGAATTCCTGACCAGAAGGAAACATCTACTGAGAGTTCCTCCTGTTGAAGGAAACATCTACTGAGGGTTCCTGCCGTGGAAGGAAACATCTACCGAGAGTTCCTCCTACTGAAGGAAACATTTACTGAGGGTTGCTGCTGCTGAAGGAAACATTTACTCTGGATTCCTGTTGAAGGAAACATCTACTGAGGGTTCCTACTGCGGAAGGAAACATCTACTGAGGGTTCCTGCAAAAGGAAACACTTACTGAGGGTTCCTGCTCAAGGAATCATCTATTTAGAGTTCCTGCTGCTGAAGCAAACATCTACTGAGAGATCCTGCCGCTGAGGGAAACATATACCGAGGGTTTTTGCTGAAGAATTCATCTAATGAGAGTTCCTCCTGCTGACGGAAACATTTACTGAGGGGTTCATCCTTCTGCAGGAAACATCTACTGAGAGTTCCTTCTTCTTTTTTTTGGCTTCTTTTTTGTAAAGCTTTGTTGTTCGTTGTTCGTTTTCTTTTCTTAGTATTAAAACCCAGAATGATCAGATCAATATTTTTTATTATTTTTCACACATAGACACAAAAGCAAGCATTAAAAGTGTGGGTACCAACTTCATCACACAATTATATTTATGTGCAAAGCAGCTTACTTGATCCTCTGGGTCCAACAGGCGTTAAAGAGGTTCGCTGCTGTCATTGATTGAATTTTAGGATCAATTCAGTAATAGTTTATGATACTATAAATGTCCAGGCTGTTGAAACCCTTTTAGATCCACGGCAGAATGACCAAACGATAAACCTGGAGTTTTCCCTGACTCTTTTCACTTCTGTTACGCTGTTCTTCTTTTCCAAACAGTAACCACACTCATCACGGCCAGCAGGTGGCGCCAGTCTCCATATTTCTGCATATTCTCTGAGCACTAACAGCATCTTCTGTTTCCTGCACAGCCCCAGACAAACAGCACCAGAAACAGCACAGTCACCAGCCCCAAAGGCCCCACCACTGCTCTGGTATTATTATTATTATTATTATTATTATTATTATTATTATTATTATTATTATTATTATTATTATTATTATTATTATTATTATTATTATTATTATTATTATTATTATTATTATTATTATTATTATTATTATTATTATTATTATTATTATTATTATTATTATTATTATTATTATTATTATTATTATTATTATTATTATTATTATTATTATTATTATTATTATTATTATTATTATTATTATTATTATTATTATTATTATTATTATTATTATTATTATTATTATTATTATTATTATTATTATTATTATTATTATTATTATTATTATTATTATTATTATTATTATTATTATTATTATTATTATTATTATTATTATTATTATTATTATTATTATTATTATTATTATTATTATTATTATTATTATTTTCCTATGATGAAGTTTTTTTTACCAGATTCAGACCACAAGAAACTGAAAAACGGGCACAGGAAGAAAAACATATCATATGATGAAAGTGAGACATTTTGGTATTTAGGAGGTTCTCCCGGAACTGTCCGGTTCTTCTACATCTGGTGTTAGAGCTTGGTCTGCATTGTTGGCTGTAAGATGGACTTGTTCCCCGTGGGGGTTGGACTCAAGGCTGCCCTTTTTCGTCATGGAAAGAATTTCTAGGGGGTCCGGTTTGGTGGCCTCAGAATTGGGTCTCTGCTTTTTGCTGATTATGTGGTTCTGTTGGCTTCATCATTCCAGCACCTGGAACTCTCACTGGAGCGGTTGGAGGCTGATGTGGAGCAGTTGGGATGAGAATCAGCTCCTCTAAATCCAAGACCGGGATCCTCAGTCGGAAAAGGGTGGAATGCCCTCTCTGGGTTGGGGATCAGGTCCTGCCCCAAGTGGAGGGGTTGAAGTGTCTCTTGTTCATGAGTGAGGGAAGAACAGAGCGGGAGATCAATAGGTGGATCGGGGCAGCATCCTCTGTGATGTGGCCAAGGCCCCGCCTGTAATCTGATAGGCCCCTGAAGTGCCCCTGTTCTGTCAATCAACGGGCAAGCTGAGAATTTGATGATCACTGCTGCAGTTCCACCCCCAAACTGTTGGTAGCGCCTGTTGCGTCAATACAACTGAATAGAAGAAGAAACAGCTCGGTGCAATCTAAAGCCTGAATTATGGTTCCCCGTTAAACCTACGCCATAGGGTATGCGGGAGGCTCTCCGTAGCCTACACCATAGCCTACACCGTAGCCTGACGTGCACCACCCAAAAAATGTAACTACGCGTCCGGTTCGTGAAGCAGTAATGAACTTTCAGCGCTCTTTTCTTTGTGTGTGTGTGATTATTTGTTTGGGGGGTTGTTTTGGTTTTTTGCACATTAGTTGTCCTTATCTCTTTGATTCACTGGGCCCGGAAAAACCGGAAGCTAAACAAAAGTATCAACTAGCGCTCTCGGGGGGTATTGCACCGCGGCAAAATGGAGTGTCGAGAAGTCCAAAGGGTTCACGACGGCGTCACAACAATGGCGTAGGCTCTGCGTTGGTTTAACGCGGAACCATAATTCCGGCTTTAGTGGGACAAACAGATTATGGTAGACGTTATTGGACAGTTTGATTTGGAGGTTCACTTCCTTTTAAAATATTTGAAATGCGTGTTAGTTCCCCCATGACTTCAGCAACCACACCCTGGGTGGGGTTGGCGAAAGGGCCTTTCTGTGTGGAGTTTGCATGTTCTCCCTGTGTTCCCTTGGGTAGCTAATGTGAGCTACCCTCACAAAAACATGCAACAGTCCTGGGCTACACATGCCCCCTCTGGCCAGTTGGGGCGCCAGATGGGGTGGGGAGGATCCGGCCGGAATAACGTGATCCTTCCACGCGCTACGTCCGGCCAGAGAAGCCCCACCCTGTCTGGTGAAAAGAAGCGGCCTGCTCACTCCTAAGGTTAAGGAGGAGACCTGAGCTCAGAGCAGGGCCCATCCGGGGTTGGTAGAGGATGGCAATGCCCAGGACTGTCACTTAGGTAGGAGCATTGGGTGATGAAAACAGGGAAAAAAATCGGTGATGAAAATATAAAAAAAAAAAAATAATTATTTGTGGCGGGCTGAACGCAACGTGGCGGGCTGAACGTAATGTAAGGATTGCGTTTTCATTCTGCTTCCAAAGAAAGAGGATGATGTTAAATTAAAAAGGCGCCCCTTTCACATAGAGGGTGCAAAGCGCAGACCGGCGCCGGCTTTCCCATTCATTGTGTATGTGCTACGCAGCGCAAGAACGGACTGCTCTGCCGCCGAGCTCGGCGGCGCGCAAGAGGGCGCCTGCCGCGGGGTTTGTGCTGCGCCTGCCTGCCCGAATTGAACATTTTTTAATTTCACCGCTTAAAGCTGCTTTCACATAGAGTGTGGTTTGCGCCGCACCCACCACAGGGTGGGCGCAGAGCAAGGTGCAGAGCAATGCGCGCATGTGCGCATCGCGCACATATTTGTTGCTAGGCGACCGAAAAAAGTTTTTCTGGTCTGGCACCCTTTTCCCACTTGGTACAGTAGCCTAGTTCTTCTTCTTCTGATGAGGAGGCGACGAGCAGCAGCAGCAGCAGCAGCAAGGAGGATATGGGTCCATGAAATCCTCATGAGAAGACAGGATTTGGAGGAATACAGGCTCGTTCGGGAGCTGCAGCTCCATGATTAACGCTTCCAGGTACTTCAGGCTGAACAGGGAGCAGTTTGACAGAATGTTGGGGAGAGTTGGTCCAAGCCTCAGCAGGATGAATCCACCACCTTCTCTCCTATTGGACGTGCCGAGATGTCGTCACAGCGCGGCACGTCCTGATATGTAGATAGACCTGATCTATTGATAGACCTGACCTGTAGATAGACCTGATCTATAGAGGGTATGCATTGACGTCACTTTCTCACTGGACCACGACCCCTTACGCGCACTGAGTGGCAAAAATGGCTGCAACTAGTAGGGGAAACTGTGGAAAAGACGGGATAACAGCCGATTATCAGCTTAAATTAAAGGCAGTTGGAATTGACAGTGACCCGTACAGTTACCCGAAGAACCAGTGGTCCATGGACATTAATGTTTGGCCATGAATCGAGTTTCCTGATATTCATATGTACTTAATTTCTACGCCGGGGAAATACTCGAAGCAAAGCATCAAAACAAAAGTCTTGACGCTTGGTACTACTTCAAGGCAGGATTTGTTGGCGAAATTAAAGTGATGAGGACACCAAACTTTATGATTTGACCGTTTAACGTTAGCTACCCAAAAATCCAACATTACCTGATACAATGGGAACCACAAATCCACGTTTCAGTGTCTGGATCCAGTTGTTTCTGCGAATTGCAGCGATCCATTTCTCTTAAGTTTATTTTTCGCAGTCTGTAAAACGATAACTCTGATTTCTTGCTAAATCTATGAGTACAGTCGATTGCACAACAGCTCTTTCCCATTTGAGATGTTTTCGAGTTGCTCAAACTGAAAGTTTACGCTGCCACTCAGTCTTTCTGCCACTCAGTCTTTCTGCCACTCAGTGGGCGTAACCTGCTGTGAAGTTGCATCTATGACGTCATGCGCATTCCCTCTATAGATGACCTGTAGATAAACCTGATCTATAGTGAATATATTATTATCTTTATTATTTAATTTTTTAAATTAAATTAATTCGATTTAAATAAAATCACAGTGAAAACAGTTATATGTTGTTGCTCAGCTGAGGCTGTATTTACTAAGACTTTTTACTTTTATTGTCAAAATAACAGCTTTAAAGCCACCCTGTGTAGCATTACCACTTCTTTTTTTTATATATATGTTTATCCCCGATTTTTTTCCCCCATTTTTTTCATCACCCAGTGCTCCTACCTAAGTGACAGTCCTGGGCAGGTCTCCTCCTTGAGACCTGAGAAGTGAGCAGGCTGCATCTTTTCACCAGACAGGGTGGGGTTTCTCCGGCCGGACGTAACGCGTGGAAGGATCTAGCATTACCACTTCTGACCACATGGGGGCATTTAAATTTGCTGTGTTGACACAAGGTCCACTGACAGGAGGCTGTTAATGACTGGGGATGGTCTGGCATGACTCGTAATACCACTTTGTGCCACTTGAGGTGCACTTTGTAGTCTTACACCAGGAGTTGACACATGAACCTTCTTGTGATACATCGCCCCCATGTGGTCAGAAGTGGTACTGCTGCAAAGAGGGTTCCGACAGCACAAGACTGCAGATGTAAAGAGAGGAATATCAGAGTATTCAAGTATTTCCTGTTGTATTAAATGCAGGATAAATAAAGTAACAATCCCTCACACATTTAAGTCTAACTTTGCCGTCATTCTTTACCATGAACTCTCTGATCTGTGTCCTGATGTCCAAAACTTTATCCTCCTTTCCACATTTTACACTCTTCTGCTCTTCCTCTCTCCATGTCTCATTTTGTTAATCACAAAACACCTTTCTTTTTTACCATCATTTCTCTTTCTCCATCTTCCTCCAGGAGCCTCAGATTACCGTTATCCATAATCCAGTAGATGGGATCAAGGTACATCTTCTTCTCCCCCCTCCATCCATCCATTCCTGGTCCTTCCCTCCATCCGCCATCCTCGTTTTCACTTGCTTTCCTACCCGTCCCGGCTTATCTGTACTGCTGCGGGGTGGTTTTTACTTCCGTTGAGCATCCATGGTCATCTCTTTGTGTTTTATGCATGACAGCGCTGGAGGTTCTGTGGTTCTGTGGGTGTTGTGGATGGTTCTGTTGTCTTTTGCTGTGCTTCTGTGCTCAGATGAGTGAAGCTCAGTGGTCCTGCCGCTGGCTGAGAAAGATCAGCATTCGTCGGCAGAAACGCTGCCAGATTAACCCGCATCCTGTCTGAGATGGGATTTAGTATCACACTCAGAAGTGCAGCTGTTATGTTTCGTATTAAAAGGCACAACAGGAGTGTGTTGTGAGACCGTGCATGCTTTTGTGAGTAAACACATCTGGATGTGTTTTAAAGGGTCTTTCTTGAAATCTTTGATGATTATTGAGATGTTTTCTGTGATTTTCAGGAATCATCTGACAGCAGCCAAACAACAATTGAGGATGAAGATGTGAAAGGTATAAATGCATCAACCAAACACAATCTACTTTGTGTAGTGTTTAGCGGCCCCGCTGTAACAGGTCGCGCTGACCAACAGTACGTCTCTGATCCCTGAAATGATGTTGGAGTATAAATCACTAAGAATAGAAATATTTAAGAAAGAAAAGATTTGATAAACATCACAGACTATTAGAAAGTCAGATGAGTAGCTGATAGAGACTTCATTGCAATTGTTGCGAAACAATGTTGTGTTTATTGCTTGGCAACAACTATGCTGATGATGACATAGGCAACACTGCCAGGTAACGCAGGTGAACTCTCTGAGGAAGTTTTAAAGTCTCTTAAAAGTTTGCATGGTGCAAAGTCCACGTAGAGAGGACTGGGATACCCCTGCTGTTTCCTCATCGGCACCACTAGTTTCTGCATCTTACTTCTTTGAGAGCTGGCACTCATCACGATGATTGAGATGAAAAAACAGTCAAAACCTCCACCTGCCCCTGGTACCCCTCCAGAGTGGCCACCGGGGACAACAGAAAAACAGAAAAAGGACCCCTTCTTCTGTTCCCCTCCTACTTCACCTCATGTCCTCCCAGAGAAGCTGGAGGAGGTAGCTGGGTAGATGGAGGTCTGGACCTCCCTGCTTAGACTGCTGCCCCGATGACCTGAACCCAGATTAGAGGAAGCTAATGGACAGATGGATGGATAGATAAAAGCTACTATGATATTATGATTTTTTTTGCATCAAGAAATATGTTTAAAAGAGTGCACTTTTGCACATGGCTGTTATGAAAACTCCTGGAGTCTGGTTATGAGTGAGGACCACTGATGTTTCTGTGGGGTTTCCCCACTTCTACTGAATTAAAATGATTGTCAGGTTTATGGAAGCAGGTGTATGAAGTGAAGTTTTACAACGTGGCATAAAAAATAGAAAGGGAGGGAGAGAGGGAGGGAGGGAGGACGAGAGGAAACGAGTCAATCCTAGCGAGTTAAGCCCTCCGCTCAGTCTGGAGAGGAAGCGAAGGGAAAGGGACAGTAAATCTCACCCGAAGGGCTGGGACAAGAAAAGCAACGCTGCATGCACGCAGGAGATGTGACGGGCGATGGACAGAGGTGGAGAGGGACACAACGTCTAGACGGACGATGGGTGGTACGTAGGCAGTCTCAGCGTGGACCACTGGTGACTTGTGAGACTTCAGACGAGTCACCAGGTCTTCTGGTTTAGAGCAGCGTGCAGCATCCAGCGGCGGATGGAGGAGTTTCTGGAGCCGTGAGCCGATCTGTCCAGGATTTAATCTTCGTCTTCTCTCTGTGTCTCATCTCCACAGCTCGGAAGCAGGAGATCATAAAGATCACAGAGCAGCTCATCGAAGCTGTCAACAACGGAGACTTTGAAGCCTACGCGTGAGTCCACCAATTCTTCTTCACTTTTCTCTCTGTTCATGACTTCATCTGGCAGCTGGAAAAGTGCAGCCTGCAAAGTGGACATCAAAGCTTTCCATCATCCACCAAGAACCATTAATCTGATTGACGTACAAATGTGTTGTATTAAAAGATTAAAGAGTAATTACAGACATTGTTTTATCCGCTCTCCCTCTCTCTACTTAACGTATAATTAAGACTAAAGCTGGATAGGCAGTGAGGAGGGGGGGGTTAAGTGTGTCACCGCTGATGGAAGCCCATCTCTACAAGGACAGGAAAAAAAGGATGAAAGATTATACACGATTTAAAGTAAACTTGCTTCATCAGTAGAAATCTGATCCAAAGCTGGATCAAAGTCAGTAATGTTTTTTCTCTCATCATCTTTATTATATCTATTAAAATACCTCTGTGTCTCAGAGTTCAGGCCCCCAGTCCAGCCAGTGTGTGCATGTGGGCCCCATCTGGATTAAAAATGGGCTACTTGAATAAAGAGGGGTTGGAGTGTCTGCTTGAGCTTGTCATCATGGCCCAAGTGGAAGCCATGAACATATTAGTCAAGGGGCAACTTTAGAAAAGAGCCTCCGTTAAGACTTTTGCTCACATGTCTGGGTAAAGTTTGACAACCTATTTTTTTTGTTAGAACAAATCTATAGAAGGAACCTTAGGAGTGTTGTCATCTTGAATTTTTTAGCTGGTGACCACTAGAGGCGCTAGAATATTCAAGTTCTCAATTCAGGCATATGGTCAGTTTTGGTCAATGTTTGTATGCATAATTGTCAAGATTATACAACAGAGTATTAGGGCCAAACAAAGAAAAAAAAAAAGGAAATTACGAAAATAAAGTCATAATATTATGAGAATAAAGTCGTAAAATTACGAGAATAAAGTCATAATGTTGCGAGAATAAAGTCGTAATATTTTGAGAATAAAGTAATATTACGAGAAAAGTCGTAATATTAAATATATTATAAATATATAAATATAAAGTCACAAGATGCTCAATATTCAACATTTTAACACACTCTTCCTGTTAAAAGTTCTCATAAATTAACACTTTATTCTTGTAATATTACGACTTTATTCTCATAAATTACGACTTTATTCTCGTAATGTTACGACTTTTTCTATTACGACTTTATTCTCGTAATATTGCGACTTTATTCTCATAATATTACGACTTTATTCTATTACGACTTTATTCTCGCAACATTATGACTTTATTCTCGTAATTTCCTATTTTTTTTGTCTTAGTTTGGCCCTAATACTCCGTCGTAAGATGAAAACATTGTATATCTAAGGAAATAGATAAAACAATACTAAAAAAGCCTTTATGAATCATATTGTAATATTTTAGCCAATATTGGATACAAAATATCACTTTTTTATAGACGTTTTTGACACAGGATTTCATAGAAAATGTGTTTCACTGTAAAAAAAAAAAAAAAAAGAAAAAAGATGCTTATTATGTGTGTGTTAAAAACGCCTATAAAAAAGTCATATTTTTTAACCAATATTGGACAAAATATAGCAATACAATTAAAAAAAATGTTTTTCAATTGATGTTTTATCCATTTCCCTAAATATAAAATCTTGAACAGATTTTGCATATAAACTGTCCATTTTGACCATTATTGTGACCATATGCATGAATTGAGTATTTGAATGTTACAGCGCCTCCAGTGGTCACCAGCAAAAAAATCCAAGATGACAACACCCCTATTATTCCTCCTAGGGGTTCCTTCTAACAAAAAAATAAGGTTGTCAAACTTTACCCAGAAGCGTGAGCATAGTTATCAATCTTAGGGTTTGCCCCCTGACTATATGGAACCTGTAGGGGACACGGCTGCGGTTCTTCAGATTCGATCAGATCATGGTTGGTCTGGAAGGAGAAAACTATTGAAGCAGCAGGCAACCTGGGAGAACCAGGCGTGGGCTCAATGACCACAGCCTTGGACTAATACAAGTTAGATTCATAACACAGAAAAAAGATAGTAAGTTGTCAGTCGAGCGTCAGCTATTCTAGTGACCTGGTAGAGCTTGATCTGTACTTCGCTAGTCCTGGTTTTAGCTCCGCTAGTCCTGTTTTAGCCCTGATATTCCTGGATTCAGCTCTATTAGCCCTGGTTTCAGTTCTTTTAATCCTGGTTTCAGCTCTGCTAGTCCTGGTTTTGCTTTACATAATTTTACCTGCTGTGGTCTCTAAAAACCTCTTCTACAGAGTTCACTGATGTGAAATGTAACAATGGAGAATCTTGGCATGTTCTGCCTTTTTAATGTGGGGGGTCAGGTGGTCTCAGTCCCTGCTAACGTACTGTAGCTCTATGAGGTGAAGAGCGTTCACAGAGAGTTTATCTTTTTTATCGTCTGGTTTCAACTCAGAACTGCAGAACTGTTGGTCACATATCACACAAAGTTCCACTTTAATCGTGATTAACTTTCTATCCTTTCTTGTATCTTTGTGAAGTTTGATTCCATGACTATGTGAATTTGACATTTACAGAAAACAATATGAATCCTTCAAAGTGTGGTGCTTTTTGACTTTGAGCTTCATGTTTTTGCAGGAAGATCTGCGACCCTGGTCTTACCTCGTTCGAGCCTGAGGGGCTCGGAAATCTGGTGGAGGGAATGGACTTCCACAGATTTTATTTTGACAATCGTAATACAACAATTCCTTGTTTTGTTGCTGTTTATACCACCTGTGAAGTTGACTGGGTAAATGTTGGGCACCAACATCCTGACCTGGTTTTCCTGTCTCCCGCCAGTCCTTTCTAAGAACAGCAAACCCATCCACACCACCATCCTAAACCCTCACGTCCACATGATCGGAGACGACGCGGCCTGCATCGCCTACATCCGCTTGACGCAGTTCGTGGACGGCCAGGGCCGTCCTCGCTCCAGCCAGTCGGAGGAGACCAGGGTGTGGCACCGCAAGGACAGCCGGTGGCAGAACGTCCACTTCCACTGTTCAGGAGCTCCTGCAGCGCCGCTGCAGTGACGAGGTACGACGCCCACGCTGCAGACAGCAGTTACTGCCTTCTGTTTTTATCCTTTATTCCTCTTTATAAACTCAGTCTCAGTGTTAAACATAAACAATTTCAAATGAACAACAACACACAACATTTTTTGCTGTGCTATTATAATAATAATAATTATTATTACAAACTATGTACACCAGGGATATTCAATTGGCGGCCCGCGGGCCACATGCGGCCCGCCAGGAGCTTTTATGTGGCCCCTGGTCATATTTCAAAAAAGGGGGTGTTTGTTGAAAAAAAAAAAAAAATGTATATAATATAATATATAATAATATTTTTATAACTGGCTACTATGGACTAAAATGGTTGTGCTCAATACTTAATATAATATTCAAATAAGGAAATCTTGGTGCAAAGTGGTGCTTTGTCATTATGGCGTGTTTCATTAAAAGTAGGTCAATATCAATTTCATTAAGTTTGCACAATGCATGGTTTCAAAATGAACTTGCATTCAAAATAATATTTCTTTATCTGAATATTATATTTAACATTCACAATTACTAAATCTGGAGACAATTAATACATAATTCATATGTAAACTAGATATATTCAAATGTATAATACAAATGTATTATATATACATAAGTCTTCGTCTTTGAGTGCAAAATACATTTTGAAAACCCCCACATTTTCAAATTGTGCAGCCCTCTCCATACAGTCCTTTTGCAGATGTGGCCCCCGGTCGAATCTAGTTGAATACCCCTGATGTACACTAATACTAAGTACCCCCATGATTGAGGAACCCTCAGTAGATGGTTTCTGTCATCAGTGTCTCCTGGTTCTGGAAGAGTTCTGGCCCGTTGTCTTTCCAAGGTTCCATCAGTTCATTGAGGTTTTTGAACCTTCTCTTCAACCAGTAACAATAACATGTCAACCAGTTTCAGTTCACATGTGTCTCTAGAAAACTCTTCAGAGGAGTTCATGGTCCACTCAGGGACTGACAGGTGTCCAGGTCCAGACCATCATCCTCCACCACCTCACTTGACAGTGACAGCTGCTTGGTTTCCTCCAAACATGGTTCTGGACATGAAGACCGAACATGTCTACGTTGGTCTCATGTGTCCAGAGGGCGTTGATCCAGAAGTCTGCTAGTTTGTTCAGATGCATGTTTGTGGACCTCAGTCCTGGTTCCAGGTTGTTCTTAGACAGAATACATTTTCTCCTGAAACTCTTCTAGACGAACTGTCCTGGTCCAGACTTCTTCTGGTTGGGATGTCATGGACTTTACCATTTACATGCTCAGTTGGGTCTGTAGGCTCTGGGGTGGACTTCTTGGGCTTGTATTTCCTGTCTCTGAGCACCGCATGGTCTGATCTTGGGGTATATTTGGTGGGACATCCTCTTGTGAATAATCTTTCTAACTGTAAAACATTTAACATTTAACAAATAATTTTGAAATGGTTTTAAACCCTTTCCAGATTGGTGTGCCAAAAACTCTTTTTCTAAAACCATTACTGATGTCTTTTCCTCTTGGCATTCTGTTACCACACCAGTTTTGCCAAAAATTCCAAAACATCTGTTTTTATAGAGGTCTTAACCACCTGATGATCAGTTCATCAACGATGATGATCAGCAGCGCCTGACTATTACAAACTCTCTTAAATCCTGTTTGCTGCAGTGAGGGGGTACTTAGTATTGCCCACGTGACTTCCTTTTTTCTTTTTTTGCTTAATTTTTTATAAATAAATGCTGTCATGATGAATAAAAGTTACATGTGTATTTGTCATCACATTTATCTGCCAGGACCGGGGTTCGTGTCTGCTCTGATAAATGTGCGTGATGTTTGAACGGCAGCTCCTTGTAAACATCTGCTGGTTTTATTTTGGTGTCCAGGCACTGCGAGGAGCAGAGGCGGAGCAAGCAGTCGATCCCAGAGCAGGGATCAGCGCTGAGAGAGAGGCGCAGGTGGATGGAGGGCGGGTTTGGGGATTCTGGGACAGCGGTGGTCCTCCTGCACCCTGCACACCCACCTGGCTCTTCTCTCTCTGCAAGCTCTGACGACACCGATGCTGCTACGAGGTGACTCTGACGTCTTCTTCTAGCCTGTGTGCGGCTGGACGGCGCCTGTCCTTCATCCTGTCGGCCTCTCCCCTGATGAGGCTTTTCCCTCTCAACGTATTGATCTCTAATCCTCATGTTACTATGGCTGCAGTCTGTTGTTGTGCTCTCTGAACTGTGTTTACTGTCTGAACCCTTCCTCTCCTCTTTTTCACGGCGAGCATGACTCCGGCGCGTGTTCTTGATATTACCCCTGGCTGTTTCTCTGCACGACTAAGGCTGCACAACCCAGTGGTGGGCGTATTTAATTAAGCCTTTTGTTCTGTTACTCATTGTTGTTTTGACCTTTTTTGCCTCTGGAGTGTAGATGACCCTGAACCGACGCCTCCGTATGTTTTCACCGGACCGTCGGTCACCGGTGAAACCATGCAGCATGCTAAAATGTTTGTTATTCTTAAAGATTCTCAGTGTGCTGAACATTGAAGTTTCCTTTTTTAATTTCCTTGATGATGATTACAGTACCTCCCTGTCCATGTACAGTTACAGTCCCATCGTGGTGGTATTTACTTGCATGATATTCCAAGTTAAAGCATTGCTAAGTTGGATGTTCTTGTGCATTTGGATTTATTCTCTCTTTATTGGACTAAGCTACTGGTGAGCTTCAATCTGTCGCCTCTGTTTCCATGGTTGTGTAAATGCAGACACTGATTTTTGTGTCAATATGATAAATAGTCTAGTGAGAATGTGGACGGCCATCACAACTGAGTTTTGGCCCCACATCACATTCAAAACAGCTCTTTATTGTTTCATAGCCCCAACAGAAACTACAGCATCCCAACTGGACTCTTTTCTGATTTAAAGTGGATTTAAAGGTGGAGTAGATGATGCTGGCGTCTTAAAAAACTGATCTAATGTGGAAGCAGCAAAAACTACAGTTCCTTTACTGACTACTAGGGTCTAGATCCAGCTGCCATCGTTTTATCTGCCATTGTTTCAGCTGCCATAATTTTATCTGCCACTTTAGCACTTACGGTTAACTTCTTAGCTGTGAATAGAGGGCTAACAGAACATTATCATTTAAATTTAAAGATAAAAGGATTGTTGCACTGTTACTACATCTAGACTGCTGAAGCCGGTTCTGGGATGGTCTGGACCCGTCTATGAGCGATGCGGATCAGATCTGTCCATTTTAGTTCATCCTAAGCTATGGTGCTAATTAGCATTACCTTACGTTAATTCCTCCTTGTTTCTTCTTATCCATACAAGTCTAACAGAGTCACTCTTGATCCAGCCCGTCCCCCAGGGCTAACTGGTCCCTACTAGAGCCAGCTGTTGCCCCTGACAACAAAGCTCTTGGGATCATAATGATGCGTGAACTCGTCCAATGTGATGAGATAGCGGCTCGAGGAGCTGAATGCCAAGAACGCAACTCTGGACTTGGTCATCTTTGGGGTTTCACCATCGTCAAGTCGCCTCAAATACAGACTTTGTGTTTAAATGTTAAGCTAAGAAATCCATCCATCCATCCAGCCATCCATCCATCCATCCATCCATCCATCCATCCATCCATCCATCCATCCATCCATCCATCCATCCATCCATCCATCCATCCATCCATCCATCCATCCATCCATCCATCCATCCATCCATCCATCCATCCATCCATCCATCCATCCATCCATCCATCCAGGGGCAGTCTCAACAGAGATGCCCAGCCTTGTCCTTTCGGTCACTACCCAAAGTTCATGACCATAGGTGAGGGTAGGTGCGTAGATTGACCGGTAAATCGAAGGCTTCGCCTTTCGACTCAGCTCCCTCTTCACCACGACGGTCCAGTACATCGACCGCATAACTGCGGACGCTGCACCGATCCGTCTGTCAATCTCACGCTCCATCTTTCCCTCACTCGTGAACAAGACCCCGAGATACTTGAACCCCTCCACCTGAGGCAGGACTTCTCCACCCACCCAGAGAAGACATGCAACCTTTTCCCGGTGGAGAACCATGGCCTCAGTTTTGGAGGTGCTGATTCTCATCCCTGCCGCGTCGCACTCGGCCTCAAACCGCCCCAGCACATGCTGAAGGTCCCGGTCTGATGAACCCAACAGGACAACATCATCTGCAAAAAGCAGAGATGAAATCCTGTGGTTCCCAAACCGGATCCCCTCCAGCCCCTGGCTGCGCCTAGAAATCCTGTCCATAAAAATGATGAACAGGACCGGTGACAAAGGGCAGCCCTGCCGGAGTCCAACATGCACTGGGTACAAGTCTGATCTACTGCCGGCAATGCGAACCAAACTCCTGCTCCGATCATACAGAGACCGGACAGCCCTTAATAGAGGGCCCCGGACTCCATACTCACTGAGCACCCCCCACTGAATGGCACGAGGGACACGGTCAAATGCCTTCTCCAGATCCACAAAGCACATGTAGACTGGTTGGACAAATTCCCATGAACCCTCATCACCCTGCGGAGGGTTTAGAGCTGCTCCAGTGTTCCGCAACCGGGACGAAAACCGCATTGTTCCTCCTGAATCCGAGGTTCAACTATCGGCTGTATTTTCCTCTCCAGTACCTTGGCGTAGACTTTCCCGGGGAAGCTGAGAAGTTTGATCCCCCTATAGTTGGAACACACTCTCCGGTCCCCCTTTTTAAAAAGAGGGACCACTACCCCGGTTTGCCACTCCAACGGCACTGTCCCCTTCCTCCATGCAATGTCACAGAGGCGTGTCAACCAAGACAGCCCTACGACATCCAGAGAGGTACTCAGGGCGAATCTCATCCACCCCTGGTGCCCTGCCACTGAGCTCCCCACCCACATCATAAACGGTGCCGGCAGAGTACTGCTTCCCCCTTCTGAGGCGCCGAACGGTCCTCCAGAATTTCCTCGAGGCCGACAGAAAGTCTTCCTCCATGGCCTCACCGAACTCCTCCCAGACCCAGGTTTTTACCTCCAGGACCGCCCGAGCCGCGGCTTGCTTGGCCTGCCGGTACCTATCTACTGTGTCAGGAGTCCCACAGGCTAACATAGCCTGGTAGGACTCCTTCTAAGAAGCTAAGAAAATATTGAGATATTTATTATCAGAATGTAAACAACAAAGCAAACTAATCATCTACTCCACCTTTAACACGCTATTGGCTTAGTTGACTAGTTTAGTTAGCTTCACAACAAGGAATCGGCATCCTGGTTAATTTGCAAATTTGTGTCAATCAGCTGGCCAATCAGAGCAGCCTGGGCTTTTCAGGAGGCAGGGCCTTAAAGAGACAGCCCCAGAACCAGAAGGGTCCACACTAAAGTCGAAATAAAATGTACACTAAGGAAATAATATTGTCTTTTTGTTTCTTTTTTTTAAATGAAGCACTTAAACCTGCTTATGTGACCCCTAAAATAAAAGATCAACCCTTGAATGAGTGTAACGTGTGCTTTTTAAAGACTCTTTTGACCCAGTCCCATTTCCCATTAATAAGGTTACCTTTAAAATATTTGGAGTTCATCATCCACAAGTGGTAAAAATGTCAGATGAGTCAATCTTCCCAGGAGTCGACACCCCAACAAATTCACTATAACAAGGCTATCTTGTTGGCTTAAATGTAATAATCTGATTTAAGCTGTTAAAACATGATTTGGTTCTGTTTTATGGTAGGTACAGTAAGTGGCTGGGAAAAATTCATTAGTAATACAATAAAATCCATCTCTACACTAGAAATTTAGGTCTTGCAGGCCAAGAGGGAAAGGCATCAGCACGGAAAAGGTCTGACTGTAGACCCTGTGGTATCTCTTCCAGCGCTGGCTCAACTCTCAAGTCACCTCCACTGTTGGTCCCAGAAATACAAGAATAAATAAAAAAAATATATCAAACCAGACATGCAAATAACACAAAAGAATACAAGATTAAAAACATGACGATATATGTTCGTATTTAACACTTAGAAAAGGTCAGGAGCCAACTGCAGAAAAAGGAGAGGAAAGTTTAAAGCCACTCTTTGCAGCAATGCCACTCCTGACCACACGGGGGAACACATGGTTGGCATATGTTCCCCGTGTGGTCAGGAACTCTGGGACCAGGACTCCACAGGCCTCTGTGCTCATCCGGATGTGGTCACTGGACTAGACCTTCCTTCACCGCTGGTGACGCCAGACGCCCGGCGTCCAGGTCTGATACCCAGCAGGTCAAGGGGGTCGAGGGGCTGTCCATGAGCTACGGTGGTTGCCAATCAAAAGTCTACAAATTATACACTAATTATTTTCTTTCTATTAAGATTCACCCCCAAACAGTCGTCATAGATGTGAACTCTAACCGTGGAGACCAAAACTGTTTCTGTACCAGACTGTAAAGATGTTTATTTCTGCTGGAAAATTTAACATTTTCAACTGGAGGTCAAAGGATTCGGACGCCAGTGGTCGGCAGATGAACCGTCCATAATGAAAGTCTGCAGTTACTGATGAAGACACAGCAGGTGTCATGAGTGCAGGACCACATCCGAGACTACAAGTCCTCTCTACGGACAACATGAGCAGAAAGACCTGGATCGGCAAACCCAGAGTGAAAGTGTTGTTTACGTTGGGTACGGGAGACTTATTAACCTGCTGTAAAAGAGGCAGTACCAGGAAGACAGAGGTCAACATTTAGTACTCTGTTCTGGGTGACATAAAAGTACAACAAGTGAAAGTACAAGAGTCCACAAATCATGTTTTATCTGAACAGAAACACTGACTCACTGAATCAGCAAAACTGCTTTGATGTGGTACATTTCTCCGGAGACTTAACCATCTCCAGAAGTAGGTTTTGTAATTACGTTTGTGGAAAAAACATTATAGAAATCATGTGATCATAGTATTACCGGTACTTAGTATTAATAAAACCTCCCATAAACGACAATGTCAAATCTTTTTTTTATTAAATACTGAAGCTGGAACTTGTGGGCAGTACTAAGTACCCCCTCACGGCGTTCGTAACATTTATGGTGCTGCTCATCATCAGTCCATGACTGATTGATCATCAGCCGTGTGCAGACCTCCATAAAAGCAGATGTTCTGGCAGCTGCAGGTATGTGTTAACACAAGTCTAAGATAAGGGTAAGACATGCTCTTTGAGAAGCAGTTATTGCTGCAGATCAGCTCGGTTATATGGACTCACATTTCCCGTCTCCAGCTGGGAAGAGGGGGTCTGGGACTAAAATGACTGTAGATATGTACAGTTAATGTAAACATATTTTTATAAGACTACTGTGTCAGTCCTGATCTTGATTCTCACTTCCAGAGATCCAGACTCTGGTACCAGATGAAAAAGCCCTAAAACTCAACTGTCCACTGAAGTTTGTCTGATCCTTCAGGGGGGGCGCCAGAGATCTCTGGGGGTGGGCGCAAAACTTTGTCTGCTTTGAAATTATGCAGTTTTAAAAATTATATTTGCGAATGAGTCATTCATAAGACATTGTTAGGAATAATTTATGAATGTCTTGAATATTTTTTGTGTTTTTTATAGACTGGTGACAAACACAGGAAATGATTC